>NW_028261390.1:26746030-27106030 GCF_051295495.1 Thamnophis sirtalis
TATATATGTGAATTCAGCAGCTTCTCATTTGCCGGTAAAGTTTCTTTGTTCCAAATAGCTACTTTGAGATTTGTAGTGTTGTCCTGGGATGTTAGAATAATCTGATACGAATTTGACCTTGCTTTGAGTCCTGATGTCAAACTTGTCCATTAATTATTTTGTGCAAAGCCTGATCTGCTTGTCCTACAGAAAATTCAGAGGGCACTGCTGATAAATGATGGCATGCATCACATGAGGGAAAAGCATGGGAAAGTGCTTCTAAACTTAGTGTGAAATTGTGGAGGCTTGTGATGATGCTGTTGGTGTAAACTTGATGCAAAATAGACATCTGGCTTTGTTTCAGAGTCCCGTGCTAGTATTATTGTTGTATGGTTTTTCTATTGTGGTCTGTGAAAATCTACTCCAGGTTGGGTGGCTGAACATATGAAACTGAGGGCCTGCTAAGCTTGAGTTTGAGAAAATGCAGTGTCATTATCTAGGATGGGTTATAGCTTACAGATAGTCCTTGTCATATGGCCATAATTGCACCATACTTTTTTTTGCTAAGCAAGGTGGTTGTTAAGTGAGATTGCCCAATTTTACAAACATTTTTGCCACTTTTGTTAAGTGAATCATTACCATTGTTAACGAATTTGACTTCCCACATTGACTTTGCTTGTCAGAAGCTGGCTGGGAAGGTCACTAATGGTGATCACATGACCTTGGGAGCCTGCAACCATTGTAAATCTATGCTGCTGCCAAGCATTTGAAGTTTGATCATGTGACTGTGGGGTTCCTGTGACAGTCATAATTGTGAGGACTGGTTATAAGTCAATTTTTCAATTGCATTGTTACTTCAAATGATCGCTAAATGAATGGTGGTAAGTCAATGACTACCTGTAGTAATAATATGTTGAGTGGCTTGAGTTGTGAGCTGTAGGTGACAACCAGTGGTTACTAAGACATGAGTGATCATGAGCAGTACCTGTTATGGCCTGCCAGCGGCCAGTGGATCTGGCAGCAGATTCGGATCATGAGGAGGTTGGGGAGGATCATGGGCCAGTCCTGGAGTTTGGGGAAGGCTCTGATGAGGGATCTGTATTGGAAGCAGAGAGGGGACCAGAGCCGTATGCCAGTTATTAGCTGCCTACAGAGTCAGACATCAGTGAGGCAGATGAACAGCTAGAGCCTGTTCCCAGTGTGCACATGCACAGAGTTGCCAGATGAAGGGAACAGGGATCGACTTGGCAGAAAGGCTACAGGTGGGTGATGAATGGCCCTCGCAGAGGAACTAAAAGAGGAGCAAAAGGAGGAGCAAAAGGGAGTGGAGTTTGCAGGAAATAATTGGTTCACTTAATTGGTTCATGGCTCCCTGAGACTCCTTGCCAAGTTTTGCAGATTTTGGCCTGGCAGCTCTCCAAGCCAGATAAGGTCTGTGACTCTAAATCCTCCCTTGAAAGACTTTACTGGATGTGACTGAGCATAATTCACAGTAAATTAATAAAAGGAGTTTTTGTCAGGACAAGGAGTTGCTTCATGCTCTTGGGAAGCCTAGGTCAGAACAGTGCCTTCTGATGTAGGAAAAGCTGCAACTGGCTGCCACCTACTCTTTAAACTGGACCATGAGCATGAGAGCCCCCAGTTTGTGCACCAACTGGGGCAGTGTAATGCCAGCCAGAGTTACAAATGAACAATTATTAGGTGCAGGGTGTCCTAAACCCTAGAGACACTCAGTCTTGTCAGATTGAAGTGATTCTCCTCCAATCACGCCAGTATCCCTTTGGTACTGGGAAAGCATCTTTACAACATCACTAGGATGGCACAGGGCAAAAAAGTGTAACTGAGTACCATATTACTGGCACTTGATCTCATGCTGTCAGAAGATCTCATGCAATGGTTTTATGTGTATGTTAAATAAGGTAAAGGTTCCCCTTGCACATATGTGCTAGTCATTCCCAACTAGTGGGCAGTTGGCAGTCTCCATTTCAAAGCCAAAGAGCCAGCACTGTCCAAGGACGTCTCCATGGTCATGTGGCCAGACATGACTAAACACCTAAGAACGCTGTTACCTTCCCACCAAAGGTGGTCTCTATTTTTCTACTTTGCATCTTTACATGCTTTCGAGCTGCTCAGTTGGCTGAAGCTGGGATGAGTAACGGGAGCTCATTCCGTTACGTGGTGCTAAGGATTTAAACCGCTGAACTGCTGATCTTTCTGATCGACAAGCGCAGGATCTTAGCCACTGAGCCCCTGCATCCCTCCCAGGCACAGAATCTGTATAAAGTCCCTATTATTTTAAATAGGAGTGGGGACATTGCTGAGCCCTGGGATACTTCACCAAGACTGATTGGAACTGGCCTTGTAGGAAAGAGAAGAACTACTGAAGAACCATGACTCCCACTCCCAACTTCCTCAGCTGACCTGAAGAGTACCAAGTTCAATAGCACCACAAGGTGCTGAAAGGTCAAGGAAGGCCGGAATGGTTACACTATCCCCATTCTGAGCTCTGGCACAGTCATTTACAAGTATGATCAATCAATGCCATTTGGCTATATATGACTTGACCTGAATCTTGTTTTAACAGGTCCAGATAAATTGACCTTCTCCAAACCCTTTTGAAGCTGCAGGCCTACCATATTCTCAACAACTTTCTTTAAAATGGAAACATTGGATTAAACTTACTTGTTTAAAATGTCTGAATGGAATCAGTTTGCCAATTGTAAAATATTCACTTTTAGCACCTATATTTTACTTCACCTGAATCAAAGAAGACTAGGATTGAGGACAGGGGGCCATAATCATACAATAATATTAGAATTCAAGTCCCCATATTTTTTTAAATATGCAATGTAACATTTTATTGAATCTCTATTCTCAGCTAAGGGACACTGGAAGAGGGAAGAAGAAAAGGCAGATACCATATGCACGAACTTTATGAAAATCTGGCAGTCCATGCGATCTTATAAAAGGCTGGACTATCTAGGAACAGCAAGAAAGATATAGATCGTATGTTTCATAGACTCTCCCAACCCTTCAATATCTATTTCAATCTTACTGTTCTGACTATTGCATTATATTTAACATAAATGTATATGCATTTTTGCTATCCAACTGCAGTTCATAAATAAATCACCTATTATCTGTTTGAGATCTCTAACAGTTTGCTGCTAATCCTCAATGGATTAATATGCTTTCAGTGATAATCCTTTCATCTGCTGAAGTTCAAAGATACTTAATCACTAAAGTTAGTGCTTCCTAGAATTTCCAGTAAAATGGTACCGTCTTCCAACTTTAATAGAACAATATAAATATTCTATGCCATTTGTCTGGCTCTTAATAGCTGTACATCTCAGCAAATGACAACTTCTTCCATGTGTAGTCATAACATTCATATTAAGAAGGTTTCTCTTACATTTTTTTTAGAATAATGGGCAGCATACATAGCTCACCATTAACTAGTATATCTACTATTAAAGTTATGAGCAGTACAGGGAAGTGAGACACATAAAAGAGAATATTTGTAGCTCAGGGTTGAACTGTGGGGTCCTTGATACTCTCTGAACTTGGCTGTTTTCTTGCAGAAGTTTCATTACTGAAATAGGCAACATCATTAGTTCTAGCAGGGACCGAAGTTCTTATGCATCCACATTCATGTTCTGCTCCTGTTGTCTATCATCTTGAAGCCCACTTTTGAGAAAAGAAAGAGGCAGGAAAAGACATAATTAAAAAATGGTGAATATACCGTCAAAAGTAGGGTCTTATGGCATCAGTGAACAAAACAAATTCTGCTTCAAGGTCATTATGCATTATGCAGCTGGCACTTGGCTCTGTTGATTAGTACTTCAGCCAAAGGCAAATTGCCATTACACAAGAACTACATTTGGGCAGAATAAGAAATTTGGACATGTTAGAGGAAATAGAATACTTGCTTTGAGATAATTTAACTTGGTAGGGAATTGGGTTCAGAAGAGGCATACATCTGCTTTTGAACTTGGCAACTCCTTCTATTGGTTTAGACACATATTTTCAACTCAGAACCGATTTGGCTTTTAAAACAGCCAAAATAAATTTCCCTTAATCACTTCCAACCTGTTAGCAGATGGGTAAACAGCTTTTTTATAACTGGGGCAAACAAAATACTTTAGTATCAGCCAGAAATAATTAATGGCAATAGATAAATCAAAATGTATAATTCTAGATAGATAGAAAGATAGATAGATAGATAGATAGATAGACAGACAGACAGACAGACAGACAGACAGACAGACAGACAGACAGACAGAGGCAAAGATACAGACAGTCATATACTGTGTTTATATACTGTATGTACATATTACAGGAGCAATA
This sequence comes from Thamnophis sirtalis, assembly GCF_051295495.1. Taxonomy (NCBI): domain Eukaryota; kingdom Metazoa; phylum Chordata; class Lepidosauria; order Squamata; family Natricidae; genus Thamnophis; species Thamnophis sirtalis. Next base: position 26,750,357 of record NW_028261390.1, read on the forward strand.
TCACAGTGATTACCCTCTAGTTCAAGGGTGTCAAACTGGCAGCCCGTGGGCCAGATGTGTCATGCAGAGGCCTGCTCCATGAAGGGGGAAAACATTGTGAAATATAATGTGATGGCAACGTGATACTGCACATTTGACACCCATTCTCTAATTACTGAGTTTGATTACAAAGATTTGCTTTGCCAGTGAAATAAGAAATATAGCAGTAAAATACAGTAACTATTGTACAAGACTATATTAGCACAACTGTATCATTGGCAAATATGTATCCATAGAAAAGCTTATTTGTTGAGTGTGGCTGGAATCTTCTTTGAGTTTTTCTATGTTGTGATTTGGGTCAGCTTTTATGGTATCCAGCCACCATGTTCTTTAATTGCCTGGTTTCCTTTTGTCATTAACTCTTCCCAACATAATTGCTCTCTCCAGTGAATTTCCCTGCATCACATGGCCAAAGTAAGTGAGATGAAATTTCTTGATTTTGCCTTCCAGTGATGTCTGGTGTTAAGCACTCTAGCACTTGCTTGTTAGTTGCCTTTACTGTCCAAGGAATATGTAGGAGCCTTCTCCATCACCACAGCTCAAATGAGTTGATTTTCTTCTGTGTTACTTTTTTCAAGTCCAGCTTTCACAGCTATAGGTAGCTAAGGAGAACACAATAAAGCAGAGTAACCTACATTTGTTTGCCAGGCTGATGCCTATTCTTTTTCATATTTGGCTCATGTCATCATTGCTGAACTATCCAGGGCAATCTGATGTTATATTTCTGTGCGGCATTCATAGCTTTGAGCTATCTGCAATCCTAGGAAAGTGAATTTTTCTTCACTGTCAACTTTGACGTTTGCATTCCTTGCAGTGGTCATGAACTTGGTCTTTTTGATGTTCAGAAAGATATCAAAATTATAACTTCCTTCTTTGATTTTCTTGACCAGATGTTCCAGGCCTCCTCTGATTTCTGAGAGAAAAGTTACATCATTAGCCTTTTGAAGATTGTTGATGTTTCATCCACCAGTCTTGACTCCAGTTTTTGATTCTTCAAGATCTAGCTTCCTCATGATCATTTTGGCATATAGGTTGAATAAGAAAGGGGAGAGAATGCAACTGTGTTACACTCCTTTCTGTATCTTAAAATGAAACAAAGTAGAAAAACGTGATGAGAACAACAGCATACAAACACACGCCAGGGAAATGTTACTGTGTGTTCTGCCAGTCTGTCTCTTCTACAACACTATTTAAATATGTGAATGTGTATATTAACAAGCATTCACTAAAAAGTAAATGTCTACATACAACAATTATTGAGGAATTATTCATGAATTCATATAAGTCACATTAGTTGGTAAATATTTGGGATGATAATAACAGAAGCATATTTCATCCGCTTTAACTAGATTGCTTGGAAGGAAATTAGTATAAATTGTATTTCTATTTTTTAAATTATGATTTTGAGTTGATATAGTTATTTAAAATATTTATATTCTTACTGCCATGCAAAACATCTTCATATGGTATACAGCATTAAAATGTAAATGCAATAGGATTTATAATAATGCAATAACACATAGAAATATGATTTCATTGGAACATAGAATCAGGACAAATTTTAGCAGTCTAGTGGGATGAATATTGAAAGTTTGAATAAGGCTCCCAAACAATGGAACTTCCAAAATTTTCATTATAACTCTCTGAAACCCAGAAATTATGTTTTTAAATCAATTGTTTCTGTTTCATTTCAACAAAGCATTTGGAATTATAAGAGACTACAGATGGTAAATGAAAGCATTACTGGTCAGTTTGATTATAGTTAAAAATAATAACAATGGTGATGAAGTTAATAATAGTCATATAAATAGGTCTAGTGATGATGATAATGTTGTAGAAAACAGTTGTTAATATTATGTTTTTGGTCCAAGTTCTTTTGAACTTGTCCCTGCCATTATGGATTCCAAAATGATATTGAATGGAACTTTCAGATCTAAAAAATGTGTATGTACACGCGCACACATGCACACACAAACACACACTTTTCCTTTCTTTCAATAATGTCTTTTTCTATCTGTTCCAAAGAACAGGTTAAATCAATACATCAGTTGGTTATATTTCTGTTGCTGTTTACCTTAGCCAGATGCATTTTATTCAGAAAAAGACTTCAATATTCCTTACAATTTATCTTTCTTTTGCACAATATTCCTTAATCTACCTGAACTCTAACATTGCTGTTTTTCTCGGTAAATTTATGACACTTCATACATGCACACAAAAAAATTGAGGCTCTTCTTTTTAAAAAATGTGAGTTTAAACATACAAGTTTTAATGTGTGAAGTTTTCTTTTACAGTTTCTGTGTGGTATGGCAGGTGGTCTTCTGAAGCATTAACATACTTATGATTTTTATTTCAGTGTGTTGAATCCCAATTGGAACCATTTGTGTTTTCTCTTGATAGTATTAGAGATAAAAATAGGAGAATAAAACTGCATTGTTTTGAGTGCTTCTTTGGATTTCAGCCACAGGTTGAATAGAAATATTGCTTCATATTCTCCAACCATTTTCCACTCTCTTGTATTGAAATGTTTAATTATCCATTGTTTCCATGTTTATTTCAATTTATCCTAAGCATTGCATTTAGTTTAAAGCAAAGCCTCCCTAACTTCCTCCCTCCCTTCCCTTCCTGTTCCTTAGAAGACGAAGACACATTAATATAATTAATGAGAAAGTGAAAAGGATTGGGCCACATTTAGACATATTTGAAGCTTTTAAAAAACTCCGAAAAGTTCCTTCACAGGAAAAAATTGAATCAGCTGCCACCTGTATTCAAAAACTTTTCAAAGGATGGTTTGAACGTAATAAAATGAAAAGAATAAAACTGAAGGTAATGTATTTTAATTTCATTAATATGAGATATTGTGATGTACTATAATGGATTATATCTCTGACATGTTTGCATTACTGTAGCTAGTACCTTGTCCAGCTTGAACAGTAATGATTTATATAAAATAACATTAGTCTCAAAATTTGAAAGATGCAGAGTTGATTTATATAAGAAATAATCCCTATACACATCTGAATGCCCAATGATTTTTACAGCCCTTACTAGAGAATACTGGGCTATTTGGACAAAATAGTCTGGTCTATTAAAAGGGCAGTTTTCTGTTTAGCACAAAAATATATTGTCAACAGTCTCAAACTCAATAGGGACTTCATTTTACCCATTATCAAGTTGTTATACACAACAATTTATATATTGTTCCAACCATTCTATGATTTTCCTGGCTTCTTTTTGTCTTCTGGCTAATTTTGCATTGTAGCCGTGTGTGTGTGTGTGTGTGTGTGTGTGTGTGTGTGTGTGTGTGTGTGAGAGAGAGAGAGAGAGAGAGAGAGAGAGAGAGAGAGAGAGAGAGAGAGAGAGAGAGAGAAAAAGAGAGAAAGAGAGAAAGAGAAAGAAAGAAAAAAACCCGGTATTTTCTGTCCCAAAGATGCTTTTTCCCCCAAAAGACCACTGGACTTCATTTTTCTTTTAAGGCATTTTGCTTCTCAACCAAGAGCATCTTCAGTTCTGCCTTAATGGTAGATAATAGAAGGATTTATATTCCTTGCAGCCATCTGGTTGTTAGCCCTCACTCTCATTCTGAGAATTGTTGAGGCCACTTGAAGGTTCATCTATGCCATCAGGATCATCTGAATAGTGTGGAACCTTCTTGGAACTGCTGAAAGGATTGTGTTGTAAACAGGAGGTAGACCCTCCCCCTAAAATTGACTAGAGAGGGCCATTCAATTTTAATATACATGCCTTCTTTGATCTTTTCAAACCAGTGGTCATCTTGGTCCAGAATGGGAACTTTTCTGTCTTCAAAAGAGTGGCCTTGGTTTTTCAAATGCAGATGGGTTACTGAATCTTGTCCTGATCAGTTTGTTCTCCTATGTTGTGCCATGCATTTATGAAGTGGTTGTTTTGTTTCTCCAATGAACATATCTTCACATGACTCACTGCATTGTCCTGCAGATATCACATTGTTTGTTTGTGTCTCGGTGTTTTATCCTTGGGGTGGACAGACTTCTATCTTAGTGTATTCTTGGATTTAAAGGGTGCATGTATCTTATGTTTGTGTAAAATCCTCTGGAACTATTCTGATATTCCTGCAATGTATGGAATGACAACATTGCTTTGTTTATTGTTCTCGTCTTTGTCTTTTATGGAGGTGGTCCTGTGGGACTATTTTTTGGGGGATTTGATGAAGGGCCAACTGGGGTAGCCACATGTTCTGAGGGCTTCTTTGATTTGTTTTAGCATGTTTTCTCTTCCATCTTTGCTGGTAGGCACATCTTTAGCCCAGTGATGTAGGGTTCTGATCACGCCAAGGAAAAGCAAAGTCTAGATTGTTAAAAAAAAAGCATCTTTGGGATAACCATGACCTACATAACTGAGAATCTCATACCAGATTATTCCATATATAGCACTTTGGCAAACTTTGATCTTTGCCATAAAATCCTTTAGTCTCTAGTATCAAAATGCAATATTACAGGGGATTTTTTTTGTTTTTATGACAATTTCTGGAAGGTTTACTTTACTTTATGCACCTATAATTCTTTACTCTGTAAATGTTGTTTCTCCCAATACCACTTTACATGTATGTATGTATACACACAAGCACACATACACACACATATACATATATTTATAATTACAGGCTAAAAACCATGGACCTAATATATTAGCTGTTATAAAGGAGTATCGTAGAATGATGTTTCGAATTAAACGCCTTTGTGGCATCTTGGATACAAGTACAGCACTAATATTTGAACAACTGGAAGACTGGCTTGACAATAAAATGCGTATGTATTTTTCAGAATAATCTGTTGAGATTATTGTTACCATAGCTCTGTTAACTATTTCAAAAACTATTTAATATCTTCAATTGAGGTTGCTTGCATTTTCTCAAAGGTGGTGTCTTTTTTTAGGAAAATTGGTAATATATCCTGTTTTCCCCAAAATAAGACCTCCCCGGATAATAAACCCAATTGGGCTTTTGACCCCATGCGCTAAAATAAGCCCACCCCAAAAAATAAACCCTCCCCCAAAATATTGCAACACAGCAGCAGCCATGAGGTGACTACGCTTGCTGCCTCCTGCACCTTAAAATAATACCTCCCAGAAAATAAGGCCAAGTGCTTATTTAGGGGATTAAAAAAAAGATTTTGTCTTATTTTTAGGGAAACATGGTTTATTGATAGAATTTTCCTCTGCAGGAACCCCAAATGTAATCTGTATCATTTTCACTTAAATGTAACATGACTAACTGTTAGATTCTGGGCAGTAGGGATATATCTTGGTAAAATACTATTACTATTTTTCCGAGCACTGTATGTTCTGGCAGAGTACTTTATGTTGCTAGCATTTATGTTACTAGCCTAAAATACCAAAAGGGTAGACATTCAGACACCCCCAACAAGAAGCAAGCAAACAAACGAACAAACCAGAAAGAAGCATGCTAAAATTCTTGACCTTTTCTCCTTCTTGTACTTCCTTGTCTGAGAAACTTTAACTGGACTCCACAAACAACCTGGGGAAAGTACTGACAAGAGTTAAAATAGCCATGATGCAAACAAGAAGTGGCAAAAAACCATTTAGCATCCACTTCTGACTCAATGTTTTCATTCAGAATTGATGCACTATTTGGCAATATTCGAAGACATCAGTATATCATAGTCAACTCACTGCAATGATAACTGAGCATAAGTTTAAACGTTATGCCTCTGGTGTGGAAGCTAATGCCAAGCAAACTTTCTAAAATGTTGTGCCCATGTAATTGAAGAACTGATAGTGGATATATCTTGTAAAATAATCAAGATTTCTCACAACAGAAAAAAGAGATCTTAACAAGATACATTTAGCAGAGCTGTACACATTTTGAAAATGGTTAGGAATAAGTATGATGCCAACATAACATGTTTCTGCTATTCATTTATACAGCCACTTCTTTTTTTGAGGTGTCATTGGTTCTACTCCTTAAAGAAGAATGTGTTTTCAGGTTCACATGGAAACATGAAAAATCACTGGACTATTTAATGAGTAATACAGATGTTCTTCTCCAGACATGCTGGAGAAGACTCCTATGAGTCCCTTGGACTGCAAGGCAATCAAACCGGTCAGTCCTAGAGGAGATCAACCCTGACTACTCTTTAGAAGGCCAGATTCTGGAGATGAAACTCAAATACATTGGTCACCTAATCAGAAGGAAGGACTCACTGGAGAAGAGCCTCATGCTGGGAAAGATTGAGGGCAAAAGAAGAATGAGATGACAGAGAATGAGGTGGCTGGATGGAGTCACTGAAGCAGTCAGCTTGAGTTTAAATGGACTCCAGAGGATGGCAGAGAACAGGAAGGCCTGGAGAGCATTGCCTATGGGGTCACAACTAACAACAACAACAACTTCATTGAGCAGTAGAATCATTGAGTCTCTTTGTATATGTACAAAGACATGCACATACAATATATTTCAACAGTAATTGGTTTTTTTTGTGGGGGGTGTGTGATTTGGAGATTGAAGGAGGTTAATGTGTAAGAATACACAAGGATTGATATGCTTAGTAATCCCTAAGGCTGAGTTCTTGAGAAGGTAGCAGTATGTAGTTTTTAGGTTCAAAAAAAAGTGAGCAGGATCTGATATAGTTGAGATGCATAAAATATGTGCAGAAAAAATAGCTTGATAGAGTCTATTTTTCTTCCATAATGTGAGTGCCGAGATTGCCCAATAAGCATAGTGAAAATTTTAGTAGCAATAAAAGTTGGTATTTTTTTCACACAGTATAAAATTAAGCTATATAATCTGCATCCACAAGAAGAAATGAGAGTACTGTGAATCAGTTATATTATGCTTCTGAACAAATGCAGCATGTATTTCAGTAGCAATTACTGGAATACACAATGGATGGTGCCCTTACAAATGATCTATACTGATCAGCTCCTTCAGAATAGCAGAATGCTAAGTATATGACTCTTTGCCCTGATCTTGCATTATTCTTTTCATCTGCTTAATCTAAGAAATTTCAAAAGTAACAATAGCGGATTTCATCTGTCCCTATTGTTGATAGATATGCTGGGCTATACTTTTTATCCCAAGGCTTTAATATAAATTAACGTTTAATGTTTGAGTATTTAAGTTGTAAATGGTTATTTGCACAATTTATTGCTCATCCTTTATGCTAAAAAATGTGTCAGGTGAAAACTAATTTTATTGCTCTGGAAATATTCTCTAGGTTATAGCGTAAGGCTTAGAAAGTTCTAATGAAATCAACAGATTATATGCACAATTTGAGGTTGCATTGCAATCTGCAGTGAAAAATAAGACCAATTGACCATTTTTGTACCATTCGCTTTTTTATAAAATGAAAGAAAATATTAAGGTTTTTTCTCTAACCCAGTTTTTATTTCCTAATTGCTTTTCTTTCATTTTTAAAAATCCAATTGCAAGTTCATAGAATAAAGTAGGAGATTGCAATTGGTATTTGAAATAGGATCCATTCCTAGTAAAGAAAGGGACGTAGTGGCTCAGTGGCTAAGATGCTGAGCTTATTGATCAGAAACATCATAACATGTTTCTGCTATTCATTTATACAGCCACTTCTTTTTTGAGGTGTCATTGGTTCTACTCCTTAAAGAAGAATGTGTTTTCAGGTTCACGTGGAAACATGAAAAATCACTGGACTATTTAATGAGTAATACAGATGTTCTTCTCCAGACATGCTGGAGAAGACTCCTATGAGTCTCTTGGACTTCAAGGCAATCAAACCGGTCAGTCCTAGAGGAGATCAACCCTGACTACTCTTTAGAAGGCCAGATCCTGGAGATGAAACTCAAATACTTTGGCCACCTAATGAGAAGGAAGGGCTCATTGGAGAAGAGCCTAATGCTGGGAAAGATTGAGGGCAAAAGAAGAAGCGGACGACAGAGAATGAGGTGGCTGGATGGAGTCACTGAAGCAATCAGTGTAAGCTTAAATGGGCTCCAGAGGATGGTGTGAGGACAAGAAGGCCTGGAGGAACATTGTTCATTGGGTAGCAACATGACATCACGACTAAAAACAACAACAGATGTACGCTGCTCAGATCAGGTCCAAAGAATGTCCTCGGAGCTTTTGTTAACAATGCCAAAGTCCTAAGTTTTAAGTACCAAATGCAGACTACACATTTGGATCAAATGGCAAAGGAACTATTTATTATGTCTTTAGAAGTTAAATATAATACATTAAAATATTATTTAGATATTATGAAATAGTTTTAGTGACATAATCAATAATCTTTCATAGTGATCATAATAGAACTGTTCTTTTTTATATTACCCACAATATATAACAATTCTACAATACAGTTATTAAAATATAGGTGAGCAGTGACGTGCAGTCAGGGGAGGCAGGGGAGGCAGGGCCTCACCACTGTCATCATGAAAAGAAAAAAAAATGTAAAAGGAAAAAGGCTGAGGTAGTTGCTGCCAGAGTCACAGTGGATGACTCTGCTTAGTGCTTAACTGTTTAAAAAAGCCTCTAAAAAGTGCCCTTTACAGGAGGAGGTAGGAGAACCACGTGCCTCATTTAGTCTGACTTTAGGATCACTCGAGCAGAGTTAAGTAAGGGTTAAAAGCTGAAAAATTCCTTATGTAGATGAGGCACGTGGTTCTCTTGCCTCCTCCTGTAGAGGGCATTTTTTAAGAGGCTTTTTTAAACAGTTAAGCAGAGTCATCCATTGTGGACTCTGGAGGCAGCTAGCCCAGCCTGAGCAGCTCTTGCTTTTTTCCTTTTACATTTTTACATTTTCATGATGGCAGGCAAGAGCAAAGTTGAAATCCTCTGTGAAACAGGTGGAAAAGGTATGTGGGTCGGAGGGAGGGGGAGGAATTCAAAATCAATGTAATTTGTAAGTAATTGTAAGTAATGTGTGTGCCTGTGAGTGTGTGCGTTTGTTTCTTCACTCAAACAAACTCTCAATTTGAGAGGGAGTTTTTTTGAGAGTGAAGAGAGGGAAGGGGGTGGGAGTCGGAGAGGCAGGGAGGGCAGTCCACCAGCTTTCTTTCTCTATGTCCACGGCAGCCCATCAGCAGAGGTGGGTCTTTTGCCCGCCTCTGCTGGCGAGCTGCCGCTTTCTTTTGCCCAAAGGCGGGCAGCTCAGGCGAGCTGGCGGGCTGGCGCTTTCTTTCTTTTGCCCAGAGGCGGCAGCCTGCCAGCTCGCTTTCTTTTGCCTGCCTCTATGTCCGCCGCGGACATAGATAGGATACATAGATTAGATAGGATACAGAGAAAGAATAAAGAAAAGGATGTATGATAAATTGGATGAAAAACTTCAAACAATCGCAATACAACAACAAAATGAGACTTTTTTGATCTATATATTATTTTGTCTCCTAGTTTATGAAACTATATTTCAAAAGATAGTGTGCTGGAAAGAAATGGATAGAAATGAGCTCCCTAAGTTTTTCAGAGACTGTGGCCGGTTTCCAACACAAAAGGAAATTAATACTGCAACAACTCTACTGTTGCAAGGTAAGAGATTTGTACAATAATTTATATATTATGTAGAAATATAACAAAAGGTATTTTAGGCAAATGATACTTTGAAAGGATGCTTCATTTTTTAGTTAATACAAATAAATAAAAAGTGTCTTATTCATTTGGTATTTAGAGTTTACTTATTTGAGGAAGTTGTGGATAAAAACCACCCTCACTCAAGTGACAGCTCCTTAAACACTATAGTTATTTTTAAAACTTTTACCATTTTGATATTTTCATCTTACTTTTCAACACATTATCAGGGCAACTTACATGAGGTGCAAAATAAAACATATATGAGCAAGATCCAAATCTTCAAGAGCTGAAGTATGAGAATGTTGGAAACATTCCTAAATGTATTTGCATATTTTCCTGTATCACAAACAGAAGGGGACTATTACACCTTTTCTTTTGATGAGACCTTGAGTAGAAGTTGCTGATTTATTACCTTCCATGGCTATGTAATCCTCTGTTTATATAAAATGTAGAACGCTTTACAATCTATTGTTGTTTTGGAAGAAATATCCATCTGGTTCAGTTCCAAATGAGGAGAAAGATACTGGAAATCTGGAGGCTGATTGGAAAGATGGTTTATTGATGAACAGGACCACTTGGGTTTGATGTCCTGGGCAGCTGACCACATGAAGTGGAGAGTGAGAGGCATTTATACCCTCTCTTGAACTTGAGCTTCCTGTTCCTGTGCAAGAATATGTATTCTATTGGCTACTGTCAGACTCTCATGGGGCTATGCAGATCATAGCTGAGGTTGTCTGAGATAAGTTTGGTTGAACCTTGCTGGGTGATGCAATGTCATTAGGAAATTTTGAAATGCAGTGAGCCCTGCTGCTAGATGGGTAGAGAGCTAATCCTATTATGTCCTGAGGGGGTCATGTGTTAATCCCATCACCCTGGAATTGGAGGTCTTTTGTCTTGTAGATAGGCTGGCCCAGTCTTTATTAATGTGCACCAAAATATCTGTTGGGGGCAGGGGTGGCCTTCAAAATTTTTAGCAAGGGGTTCTCTGCCTGGTTGCTGTGTGGGCTTGGCCATGGTGGACATGGTCTAGTCAGCCTCCTGCACCATGGCTCACCTTGGGCTCTGGGGGCTTTCCTCCAGGAGGCCAAAAACAGCCTCCCCAGGCTCTGGAGGCCCTTCCATTTCTGATCTTTCCAAACTTCTGTTGTTTTTTTTCGCCCACCCCAAGCCTCTGTGCATCCCCTGCACTTATGTGCATCAGCCAGGAGTGGGATTTGGGGGTTCTCTGAACTGCACAGAATCTTATCTAGAGGCTCTCCCGAACCTCTGCAAACCCCCACCAGCCCACTCCTGGCTGGGGGCAGGGAGATTGGTTTCTGGGTTTCTTTTTCTTTTAAGATTTTTATTTCAAGTGTGGAATGTTTTAGTTATTTATTTCAATTTCACATTTACTTTTCAATTTCACATGTATTTTGTGCTTGTTTATACATTTCTGTTTATTTACACACTTACAAGGGGTTGATATATAAAAATGATCATAGCTTCAGTTTATGTGCAAATGGAATAATGTTATTAATAAAAATATATATGAATGTACTTACTCTGGGGCAAGTGTTGTAAATGTGTAAGAAATTCAAGAACAAAAATACATTAACCAGTATTAAAGCATATGTTTGTCTTAAAGACTAATCTCTCTGTGTGTTTGTATCTAAATAGATACAGTGCATTACCCATTAAATTAGTTTTGGGTTCCACATTTGCAACTGTGGGAGCAATCAACTCTTATATCCAAACCAAATAATATGTCTAAATAAGGAAAGAGAAAAAGCTAGGGTAACAGATTATTTTGTTTAGTTTCATTTTAAAGATTTTGTACTATTTTTCTAGCAAATGACCTTTATAATGAATTTTTATAAATAATGAAACCTTTTTTTTAAAAAAAGGACATACTTTTGTAGTGTAAACAAGAAAAAAACAAAGCTTTGCCTTCATTCTGATGTAATGAAAACAAATTTAGTTTCCCCCCCACTACGTCTGGAATATGAACTAAGTAATCTGCCCTAACTCAAAGAACAAGCACTTCTTCTGTAACTAGTAGATATGATGACCATGCCTTTATAATTTATTTGGGACAATCAGACAGCTGCAAGGAAGAGCAATTGTTATCTATCCTTGTTTTGAAAGTAAGGACTACCCCTATAAAAGGTAGTGAATAGATATAGTGAAATCTAATTCTAGATGTGCGTTATACATGCAGAGATACATCCCCATAGTCCCATCCTTGAGAGAGAAGTTCTTTTCCATTCTTCAAAACCACTTATTTGAGGATTTCTTTAACAAGTACCCTGATTTTAGAAAAGCTGTTAAGGGACCTTTCATTAGCCACACATTTAACGTTAATAATTTTAGAGTCTGTAGTTTAATTATATTATTAATAGAAGAGAATATATGTAGCTCAGGGTTGAATTGTGCTTAAGGCGGCGGTGGTGAGGCCCCTCCTGAAGAAACCGTCCTTGGATCCAGCAGTTCTTAACAACTATCGTCCAGTCTCCAACCTCCCCTTTCTGGGGAAGGTTGTTGAGAAGGTGGTGGCCTTACAGCTTCAGCGTACCTTGGAGGAAGCTAACTACCTTGACCCCTTCCAGTCTGGCTTCAGGCCCGGTTACAGCACTGAAACCGCTTTGGTCGCATTGACCGATGATCTCTGGAGAGCCAGAGATGGAGGCTATGCGTCCATCCTGGTTCTCCTCGACCTCTCAGCGGCTTTCGATACCATCGACCATGGTATCCTTCTGCGACGACTGCGGGAGGTGGGGGTGGGCGGCACTGTTTTACAGTGGTTCTCCTCCTACCTCTCGGACAGGTCGCAGTCGGTGTTGGTGGGGAGGGAGAGATCGTCCCCGAGGCCCCTAACCTATGGGGTGCCGCAGGGTTCGGTTCTGTCCCCCCTGCTATTTAACATATACATGAAACCGCTGGGCGAGATCATTCGAAGGCACGGGATAAAATACCACCAGTATGCGGACGATACTCAGTTGTATCTGTCCGCCCCGTGCCAACTCAATGAAGCGGTGGACGTGATGAACCGGGGCCTTGAGGCTGTTAAAGACTGGATGAGAGCTAACAAACTGGTACTCAACCCGGAAAAGACCGAGTGGCTGTTGTGTTTTCCTCCCAAAAATTTGGCTAACATTCCACCAATCAGGCTGGGGGGGCAAAATTTATTCCCCTCGGACAGGGTCCGCAACTTGGGAGTCCTCCTGGATCCACAGCTGAGTTTTGACCACCACTTGTCGGCTGTGACCAGGGGGGCATTTGCCCAGGTTCGCCTGGTGCGCCAGTTGCGGCCCTACCTGAACCGGGAGGCTCTCACAACAGTCACTCGAGCCCTTGTGATCTCTAGGCTGGAATACTGCAATGTGCTCTACATGGGGCTGCCCTTGAAGAGCATCCGGCGACTTCAGCTAGTCCAGAACGCGGCCGCGCGAGTGATTATGGGCGCACCACGGTTCGCCCATATAACACCAATCCTCCGTGAGCTGCGCTGGCTACCTGTTGATCGTCAGGTGCACTTCAAGGTCTTACTTACCACCTATAAAGCGCTCCATGGTAGTGGATCTGACTATTTGAGAGACCGCCTCCTGCCAATTACCTCCCTGCGTCCCATCAGATCGCACAGAGTAGGCCTCCTCCGAATTCCATCCGCCAGTCAGTGCCGACTGGCGACTACGCGGAGGAGAGCCTTCTCAGTTGCTGCTCCGACATTATGGAACAACCTCCCCGTGGAGATCCGTACCCTCACCACAGTCCAGGCCTTCCGCACAGCCCTTAAGAACTGGCTATCCCGTCAGGCCTGGGGATAGGATTACTCTCACCCCACCCGAATGTTGAGTGAATGTTGTGTTTTTATGATCAATTTTCTTTTAATCACGATTTTTCTTTTTTTTCTTTTTAAGTCCTGTCTTGCACTCCCTTCCCTTCACTGTTGTAAGCCGCCCTGAGTCCCCTCAGGGAAAAGGGCGGCATATAAATTTTCAATAAAATCCTAAAATCCTAAAAAAAATTGTGGAATCCTTGGTGCTCTCAGAGCTTGGTGGTTTGCTTATAGACATTTCCTTACCCGACTAGGTAACCTAATTATGTAGGTAGCAAACTACCTATATTACTTAAGTAATAAAAAGTCTGCAGGTAACCGCCAAACTTGGAGAGCATTAAGGAGTATTATTTTCCTATTTTTTTTAACCTTGCATTTTTTATTTACTCATGTTGTCATTTATTACTCTGAATGAATGGAAAAGTGAGATAAAGATTGCATATATAAAAATTAATAAATAGCTTCTCGTAGCCTTTTTGAATGAACACATGTATAGTGCGTAAATGCATTTTCAGTGTAATTTTTTCAGGTTCTTTAAATGCATTGTCAGTGTAATTTTTAAACATTTTTAATACCCAAATGTCTGTATTTTGTCACATGAACATGCTTTCCAGTTGAGAGAGACCATCAGAGGGCCTTTCAGTATAGATAGCTCAGTCACCTGGGTTCATATGACCTCCTAGAGACACTTCTGTGGTCCTTGAAAATGGCTTTATTCACCTGTTAATTTGTGTTCATGTTATTCAGGATTTTCTGCTCTTATTTTAATACCATTATACTATTTTTACTCATTTCAGCTGAATAGGTTTTTCATTAAAATCCATCAGACTAGCAGCCTAATCCTATTTATATTTACTAAGAAATCATTTCTATTAATTGCCATTATTTTTAAGTGCCATAGAGTTGAGTCTTAAAATAATTTCAACAAGTATGCTGTACGTTATGTGAAAAATACACACTAATGAATTGGGTAGCATGGCTGCCGAATGTAATGCATTTTAGCTTCTTTTCTGAAATAAAAGTATTCTACATGAGTCACTATAATTTTGAAAAGCTATCCAAAGCTTCTCTTGTATGCAATTGATGAATTTGGTTGGTTTGATTGACTGTGAAGTTGGAATGTTTGACATTCTTTTGAAAAATAGACTTTGCCTGGAATGGGGAATGGATACTAATGTTCATGGAAGTTTCACTTTTGATAGAACAATCCAGTGGTGGGTTCCTACTGGTTTGGACTAGTTCGGCCGAACCGGTAGTGATTTGGCAACCTGGGTTGCTGGAACTGGCAGTGACCCAGACCTGCCACGCCTCCGAACTGGTTTTTATTGCACTGTACACGCACACGCAGCACACCCACGAGCAAACCGGCAGTACTGCCTGCCGGAACCCACCCTTGGAGCAATCACATTTACTCATAAATTGGGTTCATACAAATCCCGATACTATGAAACTGGAGTGAGATAGTATAATTCAGATGTTGGCATCTCAGGTTGTTGCTGTAGTTCTTTTTGTAAAGGAATTAATAAATCATAAATTGTTCCAGCATAACTCTGGAACACCTCGAGGAATTTCAACCATACTTGGTACATAGATGACTTACTCTCTGGAGACAAATACTTTTAGTGTGTGGAAAGACAACACTAACACCCCTCGGGATGTGTGTTCTGTTAAGAAACAGCCTGTTGTGTCTTTAAATGGCTTCTACTGTACTGCCATAAAATGGCTTCTACTGTACAGTGCAGTGGAATTGCCATGGTAACAGCATCACAGTACTCCAAAAAGGGGCTCCCTCTGGTAAGGGGGAAAATCCAACATTAGAAATTACATTTGGTCTGGACATTTCCCCCCAAAAATAAATACCTGGGGAATGCCATGATATCAGCTAGTTGTTCATAAATATTGTGATACATTTCCCTAACTATCATGCTGTTTCTGCATTCATTTCTGACCATTGTATTCTAGTCCAGCTTTTATGCTATCTTTTCCTTTTCTGAATAGTGTTTGTGCGTGTGTGTGTGTGTGTGTGTGTTTGTTTGTGTGTGTGTGTGTGTGTGAGTGAGTGAGTGAGTGAGTGAGAGTGGGAAAGAAAGAGATGAATTTCTAGCAGTCTTTGTTAGTTTATATCATAACCCCTAAGCATTTTATATTTTTTAATAACAGATAACACCCTTGCTGCCTTTTTAGAGCAGCTAATGTTCCCTGAGTTCTTGTTACCTTAAATGACTTCTTTTAGATTTCAGTGTGATTCTTGGTGTCATAATGGTATTGTTAATTGTAGCATCCGAAAGGCTCTTAGTATTCATCAAATATTTGATTTACATTTTCTAATAAAGCTTTTGGAATGCAGGAACGGGAAACCTATCTTCTACCATGATTCCTAAGATTCAGGAAGTACTGTTTCAGCTGAAGCAATTTGGAGAGATGAAATTTTATTTCCATTGAAGAGAATACTTGCAGCTCAAGGTTGAATTGTGAGGTCTTTGGTACTCTCTGAGCTTGGTTATTTTCTTGCAGACATTTCATTACCAAAGTAGATAACCTCATCAGTGCTAGTAAGGAATGGAGTTTGTTCTCATTTTACTGTATATATTAGTGGCTTGCCCTATCAGTGTAGGAGTGGTAGGAGTGATCTTGATGACTCCTTGATTGGGTTGTTATTTACTGTTAGCTTGTTTGAATGAGTTAGTAATTCCTTGGTTGGAGTATTGTTTGCTTCTTGATTGTTGGTCTAATGTTAATCTCTGCTCATTTAATTTGGAACAAGATCTCTCCATATACTATAATCAGAAAGAACAACTACTACTACAACTAGTTCAAGCTTTTTGTAGGAGAGCATGGAACAGCAGCACTAAATTTTATAACATTTTAACCCTGCTGAGTTTCATTTTGATATATTAAGAGTTTCATCTCATTTTTTTTTTGAAATATTACTCTTCACCTTTAAAAAAAATAAAGATAACAAAATGAAGCTGATTAGATTGGAAAAGCTTGAGGATGTTAGTTACTTTGCTGTCCTAAGCACAGAGGAGCTATATCAGAGAGATAGGCAGGTTAGATAGAAAGGTGCTGCACATAGAAAATATTTGTAGTGTTGCACCTTACACTCACTTTGAACCTTCAAATCCAGATCTGGCACTACTAGAATCCTGAAGTACATCTATGATGCTGTAGCGAGAACACCATATGCAATTCATCTTCCTTTACACTTTCAGAGCAGAAAGTTACAAATGTTATATAAGATATAGGCATTGGAAACATCCAATTTAATCAGGGCTGCAAGGAAGAGTAATAGTGCATTTTGTGTTGTCTGAGCGATCCAAGAGCCAAAAGAGTTTAATTTGGTTTTATGTAATGGTTGGTTCCAGCTAACTCATTCCAGCAAACTTTTTCAAAGCTGATTTTTATTTTGAATATCATCATTTTCTATTACAGCAGGAGACATTTGGGAAATTTCTTCCTTTCCCTAATGCAGGGATTGGAATCGACAAACTTTTCACACATAGTTTTTTGGAATATCAGTAGGGCCACAATAGTACAAAAACATTTTTGAAAGTAATAATACAAAAATAATATTTAGAAAATATGTAGAATGAAGAATTAGACATTTTCTTACCAGCATTACCAATTTACTGCAAGAATTGCTTTACCTTTACAAATGCACAAGTCATCATATCCACTATTAACAGGCAAGAAGGGAAATGTAGAACACAGGTGTCAAGCTATGGCTAAATGTTACAAACATATTATTAATGAATATACTTAATTTATTAATTGGCTTCACTCACTCCCATAAAAATAATCATTTGAAAATATCCTTACTTGCCATAAAGGTCATATGTTCTCAATGGGAATTCCTAATTTTTTTAGCTCAGGAACATCCAAATTTAATATCATGTTAAGCATTATTTGTGAGAGACTATTAAAAGAACAATAAGACTCAAGATACTTCTGTTCCCTCAGATGGAAATAGATCCCTTCAGTACTGTTTGAAATTTTGCATCATTTTATTCTCTGCATTTTCAATATGAATGAACATGAATTACACAAAGGAATAATAATATAAAGTGTGGTTGTGGTTTTTGTACAGAAATATGATTCTAGATAATAAACAGAATAAATAAATAAATAAATAAATAAATAAAAAGTAATAAAAAGGAAAAAGAAGGTGCCATCAAGAGAACTTCTGATTCCTAGACAATGGTCTGCTTCTAAGACACTAAAGAAGCTTAGGAAACTTTGAAAAATATGATTATAAAAGCCAGTCCAGAACAATACCATTGGAAAAAAAATCCAAGAAGAAATAAACATGGTTGCATAAAGAACTCTCTGCTAAACTGAAAGGCAAAAAGGATAAGTACAAAAAAAAGGGACACATAACTAAGGCAAAATACCAGCATATAACCTGAATCTACAAAGATGAAACCAGGAAAACTAAGGCTCAGAATGTACTAAGACTTGCAACAAATATCAAAGTTTTATTCAATGTGTAAAAGAAAAAAGTCAAAGAAATAATCGGTCCACTAATCGGAGAAGATGGCAAGGAAGTGATGGGCAGCAGGCAGCAAGCAGAGTGAATAATTAATAATAATGAATAATTAATTGATTCTTGGCATCTGTCTTCACACAAAAAGAAAAAAAATAGCCCAATTGATGCAAAATAGTACCATAAAAGACAGGCTAGGAATACAAGTTAAAATAAGGAAGAAAATGGTAATACAACATCTGTCCATCCTATTCAATTCACTAGGACCAGATGGATTATATCCCAGAGTTTTGAAAGAGATGGCAGAAATGATCTTGGAACCATTGAACCATATCTTTCAAACTTCCTGGAGCATCCGGGAACTACCAGAGGACTGGAAAAGAGCTGATGTGGCTCCCATCTTCAGAAAAAATGAAACTGCAGACCAATCAGCCTGACATCAATACCTGGCAAGATCCTGGAAAACACATTCAAGCAACAGATTTGCAAACATCTAGAAGAAAGCAAATTTAGAATCAGAAGCCAATATGGGTTTGTCAAAAACAAATCATGCCAAACAAATCTTATTTCATTCTTTGACAAATTGACTAAATTAGTGGACCAGCGAAATGCTCTGGACATACCGGTATTATACTTGGATTTCAGTAAGACATTTGACAAAGTAGATCAGAGCCTACTTCTTGGTAAGTTAGAAAAAAGTGGGATAGGCAACTTCACCAACAGATGGATTCATAACTGGCTGAAAGACCACACTCAATGGGTAATCCTTAATGGAACTACATCTACTTGGAGAGAAGTAAGCTGTGAGATACCGCAATGTCTGTCTTATGCTGAGTACTCTTCAATGTCTTTGTAAATAATTTATATGGGGTAGAAGGGGAACACATCAGATTTGCAGACAACACCAAGCTGACAGGAATAGCCAACACTCCAGAAGACAGGTTCAAGATCCAGAAGGACCTTGACAGATTTGAATGCTGGGCCCTATCTAACAAAATGAAATTCAATTGTGAAAAAGGTAAGGTTTTACACATGGGCAATAAAAATCAAATGCACAGATATAGAATAGGTGGAACCTGGCTCAATAGCAGTAACTATGAGAGGGATTTAAGAGTCCTAGAGGAAAAACCACTTAAATATGAGCTAGCAATGTGCTGCAGCCACCAAAAAAGCCAGTGTAGTCATAAGCTGCATTAACAGAGGGATAAAATCAAATTCATATGAAATGTTAGGACCATTTATAATGCCTTGGTAAGACCACACTTGGAATATTGCATCCAGTTTTGCTTGTCACCATACAAAAAAAGATGTTGACACTCTGGAAAGACTGTGGAGAATAGTGAAAAGATTATTAAGGGGCTGTAGACTGAAACACATGAAGAATGGTTGCAAGAATTGGGTATATCTATTTTAGTGAAAGGAAGGACTAGGGGTGACCTGATAGCAGTGCTCCAATATTTGAGGGACTGCCACAAAGAAGAAAAGATCAACCTATTCTCCTGAAGAAAGTCAAGAAGCAATTGATGGAAATTGATCAAAGAGACAAGCAACCTAGAACTAATAAGAAACTTTCTGACAGTGAAAACAAATCAGTGAAATAGCTTGTCCCCAAGACGTTTGAAAGAAATTGGACAGTCAGTTGTCTGAAATAGTATAGTCTCCTGCTTGGGTAGGGAGTTGGGCCTGAGCTCCTCTGATGTCCCTTTCAACTCTATTATTCTTTTCTATTGTTCTATTATTCTTTTTATGTTCATGAATATCCATCCTCTCAAGCCCAAAGAAAGTCTGGAATGGTATAGGATTTCCTGCCATGGGAAGGGGGTTGAACTAGAAGAACTCCAACCTTATTAGTCTCTGTTCTAAAATGGTGCCAATAACTTATATGGAAAGAAAAAACTTCAGGAACAACCTACGCAGCAGTTAGCTGGGGAACTGCAGCTTTTAGAGGGAAATCAGACAAAGGACTTTGGAGGATGTAATGACAGACAGAAGACAGCTCTGTGTAACAGGGTTGAACCTCTGCAGTAGAATGAAGAGCAGTGGAGTGGAACAGGTTGCAGTAATTTGTCTCCAAACAAGCAGAGAACTTAAGGCCATTCACAAGTGCTCCAGACGGCTGTTCCTTGTGAGCATAATATAAGATATTAATCTCTGATAGGTTTATTGCTCTGGGAGATGAAGGAATAGCTATCTTGATCAAACCATAGTTTGTGCCTTTGAAAGGATATTACATTTGTATACTTCGTTTTCTAATCACTTTCAGAAATTGCTTGCTAATGGCTTTTTAGCTTTTAGAAATCTTTGTATACAGTGACGGTACCATGAATTTCTTTTCTTTACAATCCTTACCAAAAGAAAGTTTTAACTATAAATTTAAACACTTATTTTTTATTAAACAGCTAACAGGTGATTACACTGATTTTAGAAAGTTATAAAAGGACTGTGGGTTCAAATAAATTTGAAATAAGATTTCAATCAAATAAAAAAATTATAAAAATCGTTTCCATGGGAAAATACGTCTGATTTAAAAAAAAAACATGATAAGATTTTTAAAAATGGACACGATAGGGAATTAAAGATTAGAAGTAAAGGAGAAAAACATATAAAGCTGACTTACAAGTACAAGAAAAAGCAAAATATTCTAATATTGGACATATTGAAAGATTTTTTGAAGCATGGACTCAGAAATTAATAGTGTCAACAGAGACATCTTCCTGTATTTTGATACTATGTCTAAAAGATGTTATGTTTCTCCTGACAAGATTGAGCATGAGTTAAATGTGGATTTACAGAGGAGAAAAATAAAACAATGATATGGGAAAAGATGTTAAATGACATATGCTATATATAAAATAAATTGGCTGAGTTTTTTTTTAATTTTGAGGAATCACATGACAGGGAACTAAGAAAAAAAGATATCAAGATTTACAATATTATTTGAATTGACTAAAAATTAAGTTGTGGGAAGAAAAAAGTAATACAAACTAGGTTTATTTGATCAAGATTAAAATAGATATGCTGTTATTTCTGGTAATCTGTAATTGATATTTTTGGATGCTGATAAGACAATGTTTTTTGGATTTGTTATAAATAAGAGATGGGATATGGGAAGAAATAATTTGTTATATTTTAAGTTACTAAATTTATTTTATACTTGTGAAGATCGGATATCACTTCTTGATAAATTTGTTTTCTTTTTCTTTACTGTAATATTTTCTATTTTTCTATTTCTTTTTCTATTTTTGGTTTTTCTTTTATGTACCTTCCATTCTTTCTTTTTATTCTTCTATCTTTGTACTATTTAATACAGCTGTTAGAGTTTTTATTAATTTTTATTGTAATTATAATCTTTATCAATTTGCTATAAAAATTATAGAATCAGACAAAGGATTGTAAATTTACCTATTTTAGTTTGCTTAATTCATTTAGTTATTTAATTCAGTCAGGTTGACTCAGCCTTTCGAGGTCAGTAAAAGGAGGACCCTTTTGGGGGGGTAATATGCTGACACTGTAAACCACTACTGTGAAGGGGTATATAAGTGCTATTGCTATTGCTATTGCTATTTACTCTCAAAACCAAAACAGTCACATGTATAACAGTGACCAAATATAATTGTTCTTGAGGATTATTTTTACCAAAAGTTGTGGTAGCGTTGGAAGAGACTTTAACTTTAGATTGTACTCCATCATGAAGCTTGCTGTTTAACCTTACTTTACTATCTCCAGGTACCTTACACTGCACCGTTTTTGCACCAGGTTGTATCAGCCCTGGATCTGACAAATCTCCAGCTTTTTTTAAATTCATGAAAATTCTTTCAGTTTATTTCTAACTTTGCTCTGTTTTATCGTTAATGCTAATATTTTGTTAGACCTTGTGAATGATCCATTTTCATCTTGGTTTCTGAACAAAAGCCAATCATCAGTGCCATCTGTTATCTGGGGTTCAGCATTTTGTTCCTGGAACTTATTTATGTATAAAACTTGTTCCTTACTCTTCCTCAATAACCCAGTTTCCCAGTAACATGCAGTCTTAGTCACAGCTATTCTACAACATTCAGGTATAAACTTGAAAACATGTTACTATTTCACCTTTGTAAGTCACAGGGACTTTTTAATGAGACAGAGAAATGGATTGGCACCCAAAACGTTTTTGGCAGATTTCAGTTGTTTGGCTACATTTTAAAATAATTGATCTTCTCTCATAATAACCATTCACACTTTTCCCCCTTTGCAAGTAATGTATGACATTAAATGAATATATTGTTTGGAAGAATGGGGAAGGGAAGAGATTAAGGGATTTGTGTAATTCCAAGATTATTGGTACTGTTCTATTGATCAGCAGAAGGGACAGAGGGCAAGGACTGATTGGCTTAAAGTATTCTCTTTGTTTAAGGCTGACAGAAGTAATGGTACTGTCTCAGCCTTATATGTGAGAGACTGCAGCCTAATCAACCCCCTTTAAACTGATAGAATATACATTATGATATACTACATACAGTGAATATTACATTGACCAGAGTCTAACTAAAATTAATATTGTATCTGGAACAATAAACTGAAAACAGAGTAGGATCCAATTTATTATGGGCAAATTTAACACTATGGTAGAATAAAATTCTGTGATGTATTAGTTATTTGTGCTTACCTTTATCTAAAATAGATTGCAAGGTTAAACAACTTAATTCACTTTGAAGGACAATTGTATATAAATATATTACTGTCCATTGATAATAATTTCACAATTCCCAAGGGGTGCGTATACGGAATTTGCAAGCTAATCAAATAGGTCTTTTCATTCAGAGGTCCAAAGGAAAAGCAACCTTGAAAACTGCTTATATTCAATCCAAAGTCATTTTAGCTGGAGCATTTTCGCTACCCAGTAGAGTCAAGGCAATGAGTCAGAAGTTTTCTGAAAGAGGGTAAGAACTGAAACAGTTGGATAATTGAATGGATGGTTGAAGACAAAGGTTAAGGCAGCTTGAATTCTATTTTCTCTGCTGGTAGGAAGTCTATTTAGACTGGGGATAGTTTGTATGTCACAAATTATGGAAACTGCAGTATGGCATATTAAAAATAATTGACAAAGTTAGTTCCTTTGGGGCCTAGAATATCTGTTCATCTCTGAGTTTAGGTAGGAATTAATTCAAACAATTTTTCCAACTAACTGTCCATCAGTTGTGGTCTTGGTTAGAAATTCTAGTCCAGGAATTACCGTTTGTCAGACATACCCTAAAATCTGTATCGCTTTCATTTACACTAAAAATTATTAATAATAATGAAAAACATATGTTAGGTTTTCAAACAGAATGACATTTATTGTCCCTTGTTTCAAATAGTCATAGGCATAGAACATTAGATGTATGTGCTGGGATGAATCTGAGGGAACGATAAACCCTGATTGAATCTCATAGCTTATATATGAAACAATCCAAAATGCATTTTCCCAGCTGCCCAGTTCTATAGAACACATATGGATAATGGTATAAATTGCAGCACTCCACCACCCCACCTATCACATTTGATCATGCTCTGCCAATGCTTGATTAAACATGAACCATTAAATATAGCAATAGTTATAATCATCATGAAAATTGCTCTTTCTCGTGAATAGAATGCACTGAGCAAAGAAAGTAATGAAAGATTATATCACCTTTTTATAAGAGGAAACACAGAAGTGAAGATAAAATGTAAAGCTGCAAATCTGGAATTCTTTATTAATCCTTAAGAATTACAAGATCACTTGAACAATAAAAAAATGAAAAGATATATTAAATATAACAGAGAATATAATTATCTAGCAAAGAAAGGCAGTTTATCTAGGATATTATCTAGAAGCTATTTCTAGATATATTTTACCATGACTTAAGAGATAATAACAATATACATTTCCTAGATAGCTTAGCTACCATTAAAGATCAATATAATTTTATGTTAAAATTTCCAGAATAGCAGAAGGAATTGTTAGTAATTAAATTAATGTAAGATTTTACCTTCCCATCTAATGTTTTTGTGGACAGTTATTTGCTAAATACAAAACTTATAAGCAACCCAGAGTTGTGACTAGATGAGACAGATAGCACACAAATCGAATGAATGAATGAATGAATGAGTAAATAAATAAATACATACATCTTATAGTAAAAGGAAAATCAAAAGGAGATAAAGTGGTATTAATTTAAAGGAAGCTGCATAGAGTGAACTTGTGAGATTTTAATTAATGCTGATGATTGGAGATCCTTTTAAAAATACCCATACAGCAGGGCTGGGTTTCGACCGGTTCGCACCGGTCCCTGCGATCCGGTTGGTCGCCGAACCCGGAAGTAAGTAACTTCCGGGAACGGCGAAGCCCCCCCCCATGCCCGCGCGCGCCCGCACACCCGCGCCCGCTCCTTACCCGTTTTTTTTGAATTTTGCGCTTTCCACGCATGCGCAGAACGCCTGCGCGATCCTCCAGGAGCAGCTGGAGCAGATGCTAGTGCGCATGCGCGCGCTGCGTGCGTGTGCGAGGACGCCGTGTGCGTGCGTGAGGACGCCGCCGGCCTCGTTCCAACCGATCCGGTTGGAACGGGGCGAGAAACCCACCCCTGCCATACAGGCATGGAGACAATTTGGAAATAAATTAGTGTATCAGGAATGGAAAACTGAAAACTGAAATGTTCTCCATTGTTATGTGGACTGGGACTTTCCTAAACCACAGGCACTAATTAAAATAATAAATGTATTTTATTTGGTAGCATGTGCTTTGATTCTGAACTAGTCCCACTTCATTTTCATTGAAGTTCAGTTTTCAGCTAAAACTGAACAGCTAAATTCAGTTTTCACCCAAAGCAAGACTAATTTAACTTGTTTCTAACCCATTGGTCCATATTATGGCAAAAGGCTATTGATACCACAACTGCTAATATGTTTTGAATGTTCAATGAAGTGTTTTTACCACTATATTTGTCTGGTAATATTGTGGCTATGCATGTGGAAACAAGGAGTAAATGTCTAAACTCTTCTCCTTCAAGTCCATTTGATGGGTAGGGGTAAAATTTCCCTTCCTTTCTGTACCCTACTGGTGGGTAATTAACATTTATCTTCAGTTCTAATTATAGTTCTTGTATCTAAGTCATTATGTTAATAGTCTTATTCTGTAGTATGTGAGATTGCATTCATTATCACTGGTGAGTTAAACCTTTATTAAAGAAGAATTCCCTCAGGTCCCATTCTGAAGTTAAGTAATTATTCATTTAGTTTTATCCTTGCAATTAGTTCTATGCTGTAGAGCTGATTATTGAGCTTCTACCTCCACCATGCCCCCACCCCCATCCTGAACAAGATTAACCCACCCTGGTAAATAAATGCCTTAACATATCCCAGTGTGTTCAGAAATGCATTATTATGTAATGAAATAAGGATTTGCAATGCACTAGTTCACAGCACAAGCAAAAGCAAGAGTTCTAGCTGTGTGTGAGAATTGGATGGAAGGGAATTAGGATTACCTACATCAGATATAGACTGTATCTATTCTCTACCTCCCGAGTCCCAGCTGATCAGGAGGAAATTGAGATTTTGCAGTAATCTTCCCCTGGAGTGGGGAGGGAATGAAGATTTTACAGTATCCTTCCCCTGCCACACCCACCAAGCCACGCCCACCAAGCCATGCCAGGCTCACCAAGCCATGCCCTGCTTACTAAGCCACGCCCACAGAACTGGTAGTAAATTTTTTTGAATCCCACCACTGATGTGAAGGTGTGTATGAGACCTTGATTGATATTTTAAAAAACTAAATGGTATTGGATCTGGCTAATATTTGAATGAGAGTTTGGTTTAGTTTGGTTTGGTTTATTAGATTTATATGCTGCCCTTCTCCCAAGGACTCAGGGTGGCGTACAACATTAAAAGAAACACATAATACAAAAGTTAAAAAAAATTAAATAGAATATCCCAAACAAACCCAATTAGAATTAACAATAACATTTTTTTAAACAATTGAATTAAAATTAACAATGATCAATAATTTATTTTGTTTTGTTCAGGCCAGGCTGGCTTGCTGGAAAAGCCAATTTTTTAGGGCACGTCGGAAGGACTGGAGGTCGGGGATTATACGAAGCTCCGGGGGCAGCTCATTCCAGAGGGAAGGCGCTCCCACAGAGAAGGCTCTCCCCCTGGGGGTTGCTAGCCGACACTGTCTGGCCGACGGCACCCTGAGAAGGCCAACTCTGTGGGATCGCACTGGACGGTGGGAGGCTACCGATGGCAGTAGGTAGTCTCGCAGGTATCCTGGGCCTAAGCCATGGAGCGCTTTAAAGGTCATAATTAGTACCTTGAATGGCACCCGGAAGACAACCGGCAACCAGTGCAGGCCGCCTAAAAGGGGTGTAACATGGGAGCCCCTAGGTGCCTCCATGATAACCCGCACAGCTGCATTCTGGACCAGCTGAAGCCTCTGGTTGGTCTTCAAGGGCAGCCCCATGTAGAGAGCATTACAGTAGTCCAGGTGAGAAAGGACGAGGGCATGAGTGATTGTGCACAGAGCATCCCAATCTAGGAAGGGGCACAACTGATGTACCAGGCGAACCTGGTAAAAGGCCTCCCTGGTCACGGCTGTCAGGTGTTCTTCTAAACTAAGCCATGTATCCAGGAGGACACCCAGATTGCAGGCCCTCTCTGAGGGGGCTAAAATTACTCCCCCTATGATCAAAGATGGAACAAGATGCACAAATCGGGATGACGGAAACCACAGCCACTCAGTCTTGGAGGGATTGAGCTTGAGCCTGTTCCTCCCCATCCAGATCCGCACAGTCTCCAGGCATCGGGACGTCACGTTGAGGGCATTGTTTGGGTGGTTTGGGGTAGAGATGAAAAGTTGGGTATCATCAGCATATTGATGATACCATGCCCTAAAAACCATGGATGATCCCACCCAGTGGTTTCATATATATGTTGAACAGGAGGGGTGAGAGAACTGACCCCTGGGGCACCCCACAAGTGACATGCCTTGGGGTCGATCCCTGCCATCCAGTCAACACAAACTGCGACTGATCTGACAGGTAGGAGGAGAACCACCATAAAATGGTGCTCCCACTCCCAAGCCCCCGAGTCGTCGCAGTAGGATACCATGGTCGATCGTATCGAAAGCTGCTGAGAGGTCTAATAGGACCAGGACAGAGGAGCAGCCCCTGTCCCGGGCCCGTCAGAGATCATCGACCAATGCGACCAATGCCATCTCCATGCTGTATCCGGGCCTGAAACCTGACTGAAACGGATCCAGGTAGACAGCTTCATCCAGGAACTGGGGAAGCTGATGTGCTACCGCACTCTCAACAACCTTCGCTACAAAGCAAAGGTTGGAGACCAGACGATAGTTGGCTAAAGAAGCTGAGTACAGGGAAGGCTTCTTAAGGAGGGGCCTCACCACCGCCTCCTTTAAGGTGGTGGGAAAGAACCCCTCTCTCAACGAAGCATTGGTAATCTCCTGGAGCCAGCCTCGTGTCACCACCCGGGAAGCTGAGACTAACCAAGAGGGACACGGGTCCAGCACACAAGTGGCAGCACTGAGTCTCCCCATAATCCTGTCCATGCCCTCGGGGGTCACAGGGTCAAACTCATCCCAGATGGTCTCCACAAGATTCATCCCCGTTGACTCGCCCGAATCTACCCAGTCAGAGTCCAAGCCTGTCCGGATCTGAGTGATTTTATCCTGCAGATACTGAACAAATTCTTCAGCCCTACCCTGCAAGGGTTCTTTCCCAGTTCCTTGGTTAAGTAAGGAGCGGGTCACCCCAAACAGGGTGGCTGGGCAGTTATCTGCGGACATGATAAGAGCGGAAAAATGTTGCCATTTTGCCGCTTTTATCGCCACTAAGTAGGATTTAATATGAATTCTTACTAGTGTTCGATCAGATTTGGACTGGCTGGCCCTCCAAGAAGTGCTAGGGATATAATCTAGTACTAATCTAGAACAAAAATCTAAAACAAAAAGACAAAAAAAAGAGAACACCCTGGAAAAAACAAACCATTTCTGTGTTGTTGCAAGGACAATCAATTTGTTCTTATAGTCACTAGAAGCAGAACAAGATTTTACTTATTTTTCTTAGATCCTTATATTTTCTCTGCTCCTGTCCTCTAGATATATGAAACTCTCTAATTGCTTTATATTTTTTAAAATTGTTTTGTGAAATATTATATTACAGTGTGCTTACAATTATTAATTTGTAATCACTGAAAGAGGGTACTGTAGCTCAATAAAACTCAAACATGAAGAATACTTTATTTATGAATTATTTTAATTACATAGTCTCTCTCTCTTTTTTCAAAAATAAATACGTTTTAACAAAGAAAATGGAATGATTCTTTCCATTCATAAATGATGAAAAATTAAAGTAAGTAGATAAATCTCCACATGCCATCCTTAGTGAAGTGTGCAAACTAGTGTCTACATTTCTTGTGTTGGATGAGGAGAGCAATAATCCTTCTTTCCTGGCCACGTTTTACAGAGGCACAACTGAGAGCATTTTAACAAACTGCACTACTGCTTGGTTTGGTGGCAGCAGTTCCTCAGATAGAAAGTCCATACAGAGTGTGGTAAGGACAGCCGAGAAGATTTTAGGAAGCTCACTTCCCATTATTCAGGATACTGTTTATAAACGCTGTGTGCTTAGAGCTCAAAGCATTATCAGAGATCCAACAGACCCACTTCATGATCTATTTCTATTGCTCCCCTCTGGCAGGAGGTTTCAAAGTATTTCTAGCAGGACTACCAGATTCTGCAACAGCCTTGTTCCCTATGCCATCCATCTGGTAAACTCACAAGATTCATTTTTCTTGCCATGTACATATATACATCTGTATTAGACTGTGTTGTTCATCTGTGTCATATAACATATGTGGGTATATGCATAATTTATATTTATTTATTTACTTAGGCATGCTTATGTAGTATATATTGGAGGTGGTGACCCTTTGAGATCTAATGCAACAAAATTTCATTTTAATGTTTGCAGATTAGTGTACATTCAAGGTGACAATAAAGTTATTCTATCTATCTAAAGAAAAGTTATTTACAAATAGCAAAAATAAAGCAAATAGGTGACTGTGTACATTGGTGAACTCTTTATTAAAAATAGGGAAATGGATAGGCAAGTTTTAAGACAAGAGATTGCAATTAAAAAAATATGGTGGAATATGGTCAGTTGTGAGGAATGTTTGTTTAAAGAAATAAAAAAGATTGCATTTAGGAGTGTACTTTTGCCCAAGAGAATCTCTGGAAGCCGAGTGAGTCAGGAGAAAGTTAAGTGAGTTCTATGTAGTAGGAATGGTTCAGAGGTGGGTTCCTATTGGTTTGGACCAGTTTGGCCGAACCAGTAGTACCATGGCAGTCTGGGTTGCTGGAACCGGCAGCGACTCAGGCTGCTATGCCCCTGAACCAGTTCTCCTCTGGGGCCGCCTCTTGTTTTTTGGTTCTGCGCATGCACAGAACAATTTTAATTGCATTTTTTTTCCATTTTTTAGGGTTTTGTGCATGCACAGACCTTTTTATTTGCAAATGTGCACACATGCACCGAACCGGCAGTAATGCCGTCAGCAACCTGCCCCTGGAATGGTTGGTTCAGTAGAAGTGTATTTGGTAGTTTGGTCATGTAGAAATAATTCATGAGGATCAGCCCACAAAGCAAATATATAAGGAAGAATAACTGGTCTGAGAGGAAGGGAAAGACAAAGAAAAGAAGATTTAATGGAGTTGATGAAAACCTCAAAGGAAAAAAAGATAAAAAATATAAAGAACAAAACAGTAAAAAAATGGGGGCTGGTACATGGACATGATAGAAGCAAAGTCATTTACAAACATAGAAAGGTATAGTCAATGTTGCTATAAACTGGATTTAGCTACAGTATATATAATTTTATTCTTCTGATCTGATGACTTTAATTTCTTTAGCTTGTACCATTCCTGGTTTAGCATATGGAGAACACAGTGATGTATGTCTGTAGGTATGCAGATTTATTCATTCAGGAATCCTTTTGTTTTAAAGCCAGAAAGCATGTGTGCTTATATGCCTTTATGAATAAAATATTGCTACACCGTATATGACCTATATTTAAAATTTATATTATTTCATATTATTCAGTGAACAAATGTATCTTAAATATATCAAACTGACTTGTAACCTAAGTTTTTTTAAACAATATTTCATTCATGTTTTATAGCTACATTTGAAAAGCTTAAAAATATAAATCAAAATAGTCCTGCCAATAATAATACATTTGGATACCTAAATAAATCTGCCCAGAATGAATGAATGAAGTGAATGTAGGCTCCATGATGTATTTTTCTGTTTCATGGGAAAACAGGTTTGCTTAGTTATTATTTATAAAGTGATTTGGAACAATGGTATGTTTTAGTGCCAAGTACTTTATAAAAAGTTATCCTTGTAATGAACTTAGGTTATGTATTGTGACATGCCTACCAACTGTTAAAAATTTCTTGGGATGCCCTGTTTTTTCACAATATCACAGAGCAAACTACTCAACTCAAAAGTGAAATTAAACTTTCTTTGAACTGCTAACTCTTGTTATTCTTCATCTTCTTTGATCTTGTTCTAGTCTTATTTATTTGATACCTGTTTGATTAAAAGAGAATTTGTCTCCCTTCAATTGCTAAAGTTGTAATTTTTCCTATGGCAGGTTAAGACCACATAGTTAATGTCAATTGTTTCCTATCTGAAAATTTGGGCTGCTATTCCCTTTGTATCCTGGGCTTTTGTAGATCAAGACAGAGATTTGTTAGTGGTCTTTGCTTTCATTGGTAAAGGTCTGGTACAAAATGAAAGAACTTTATAACTAGGTGACAATAAAGATATGTTTTGCCTAAAGATCTGTATTTGTGTGTCTGTATATGCCTTACTTGTGCCTTGCAGAGTCTAAAGAGAGCCATTTCTGAGAATAATGTTTTTCATTTTGTTTATTTTTGAGTAGGTATGAAAGAAAAAGAAATGTATCTTTGCTAATTTTCAAAAGATCTCCTTGGCCACAACAATATTAGAATGTATTTTTCGAACCTGGTCCCAGAATTTGGCTGTAGGAGTTTTTCTTCTGAAAAACATAAAACATTATTTGGATGTCTTCTTTGGCTGCAACTATACAGAAATTATTTATTCCTGGGTATGGTGTGGAGTAGTCGTTGTTAGTTGCAAAGTCATGTCTGACCCATCGTGACCCCATGGGCAACATTCCTTCAGGCCTTCCTGTCCTTACCATCCTTTGAAGTCCATTTAAGATCATGCCTATTGCTTCGGTGATTCCATCCAGCCACCTCATTCTCTGTCGTCCCCTTCTTCTTTTGCCCTCAATTGTTCCCAGCATTAGGCTCTTCTCCAGTGAGTCCTTCATTCTCATTAGGTGACCAAAGTATTTAAGGTTCATCTTCAGGATCTGGCCTTCTAAAGAGCAGTCAGGGTTGATCTCCTCTAGGATTGACTGGTTTGATCGCCTTGCAGTCCAAGTGTCAGCCTCTGTTTTGTTGCTTGCTTTTCGGCTGCCATTGAAATGGGGAGGGGGGGCATGATATTTGGGTGTGGGAAATATTCTGTACAGGAGAGACTGTAAGAAGGGAGTTGTTCTCACCATCTACTGCACATGTAGCAGGGAGAGGAGTTTCCCGCCAAGGCCAACTGTCCAGCGTACCAACCTGATGATGGTTTTTGAAGATATCTCCCACATGATACCTGTGGAATAATTGGTTTGGACTATGGGCTGGGGTTACCAAGGGGAGGGGAATGGGTCATACATCTATGCTTGCGCGTGCTTTTATCTCAGATCCAGCTTTGCTTATTTTCTATTTACTTATAATCAGTAAAAGTACTCTTAATTCTGCAAAATGGAGTTGAGTGGTTTCTTTCTTGGTTATTAAATGAAGCAGCCCTGATATTAAGCTGGATCTCATCTCACACCCATCCCGGAGCTGACACCTTCCGAGGGGGGTGCACCTAAAACCTAAAAGATGTCCCACCAAGGCAGAGATCAAGAAGAAGATATGGGAGCAGCTGCATCTTCCTGCCCTTTAGAGACAGAGTGAATGGCTGGCCTGCACTTGGAAGAATGATCCATTTGGGCCAGATGGACATGGGGAGTGGGACAGAAAGATGACCCCGAAGAACCTCTGACTTGAATTACTATGAGGAGACCCAGACGACCAGTGGCTGACTGGCATGACTCCGAAGAGGAGAACCTTATGATGTCCCAGGCGATGAAACTCTTTAAAGGAGCCTGGGAGAGGCGCGAGCCCGTGAGAGTGGACTGGAGAGAGAAGCCGATCTCCATGAAACAGAGGAGAAGTATATAGAGGCTTTATTCGACCCGAGATAAGTGGGAGGGGCTGAGGGGGGAACTGAGCAAGATGACCCAGCTCCGACCCCAATCACTGCAGTTAGAAACATCCCAAGAGGAGGGGGAGCCCCCCGCAGATGCCGGATGGCTAAAGTTCCTCCTTTAAGTGTGAAATTTGAGGGGGAATCAAAGGATCTAGGATTTTTCATCATTCAAGTATGGAATTACATGCAAATGTATGGGGAGGAACTGGCTAATGATGAAGCGAAGGTAAGAGTTATTACTATGGCTTTGGAAAATAAGGTAGCGGCATGGATGGTGGGCTTGTATAATGCTGATTCCACCCTACTGAGAGACTATAATAGATTTATGGCCGCCCTGAGAAAGCGCTTTGATGATCCACTCACAGAGCGTAAAGCAAGAATCAAATTTAAAACTCTTACCCAGGGGAAGAGACCTGTAGCTGATTATATACAAGAATTTCGTGAGCTATCAGCCCTTATAAGGGATTGGTCTGAAGAAGCATTGTTAGACCATTTCACTGATGGGTTAAACAAAGAAATTTACCAGCACTGCGTGAACCGGAGACCCCCATAGATTGCAACCCTGGTATGAAGTGGCTGCTGATGTGGAGATTGACTTAGCCAGGGAGAATTACCAGGAAGATAGTGAGAGCGAGAAAACCCCGCCCACCAAATCCCCCCAGGAGCCCCAAAAGGTGGGAAAAGTGGGTCTCCAAGCAAACTCAAACCCTTCATGTGTTTCCGCTGTGGGGAGGAGGGGCATCGTGCCACAAATTGCTGCACCAAGATGACCCAAAAGCCCCCTCCTCGGAGAGAGAAAAAGCTGGAAAAGCCTCGCAGCAAGAGAAAAGAACCTGCGATGAAGGAGGAAAGTGAAACTGATTCTGATGATGGACACCTGGTGAGTTCCTGATTGGGACCCATGACTATTCCAGTTGAGCTAAGGGTGCCCTCTTCTGGTGCACAAGAAAAAATGCTGGCCCTTTTAGATTCCGGATGCACACGCTGCATTGTGAGCCCAGAAATAGTAGAAAAACTGGGTTTGAAACTTAAAACTCTAAAAGTCCCGATTGCTTTTTGCCAGCTGGATGGTTCAATTGCGGGAGCCTCTTGATATGTGGATGGGAACCCACCAAGAGACAATAAGTTTTATTGTGGCCCCAGGAATGGACCGGCCCCTTATATTAGTATTGCCCTGGCTGCATAACTGGAACCCACACATAAATAGGAGGAAGGGTTGATTACGCATCCGGTCTGCTACGCCCCCTGAGAGAGAAGGAGGGGCTCCCAAATTGAATAATGCAGACTGCAACCTGGCAGCCAGAGGGCAAGAAAAAGTTGAGGGGGAGGAGAAAATCCCGAAAGAGTACTGGGACTTGAAAGATGTTTTCAGTGAAATCTTCTGATAAATTACCCTCACATGGGCCACTGACTGGAGCATTGATATTTTCCCCGGTGTGAAACTTCCTAAGCCTCAGATTTATTCAATGACCCTAGGGAAATGGACGAATTAAGGAAATTTATTGTCAAAAGTTTGAAGAGGGGATTCATTGAACCCGCTAGGGCCCGAGTTGCTGCTCCTGTCTTGTTCAGAGAAAAGAAAGATGGCTCCTTTCGTTTGTGTGTTAATTACAAGAACTTGAAGGCGGTGTGTATCCAGAACCTCTACCCATTACCGTTAATGATAATTAACTTAATTATCAGATTAAGAAAACAGCAGTTACAATGTCTGTTTCTATAGATAGATTATTTTGAAAGTTGTTAAGAAAAAGTGACAGATGTGAAAGAGTACCTTGGAAATTCTACAGGATAAAAATCTGGAAAAAAAACACCCTTCACAGAATGCAGAAATAGTGGAAAATAAAGAAATGGATGAAATATGAGAAAATAAAACAAATCTGGATTATATGACAGTTACAGAGGAAATGCAAATGGATAAAGTAAGTCATGGTTGAGGAATTCTGGGAGTTGAAGTCCACATATCTTCACATTCCCAAGGTTGAGAAACACTGAGCTAAGTGAATGACCTAAATAATGATTCCTTACTGGATTTACAAAAGAGGTTTGCTAAAGCCTTGAAGATGGGAAAAAGAAAATTTGAAGAGTGATTAATTCCTATAACAACATCTGAATGAATAAAAGACTAAGACTGTTAGAAGGAAAATAAAGGGGTACAAAGTTATTTTATTTGAATGAGATTGAAACAAGAGACATTTATATAAATCTCTGGGACCCCTTTATTGACTTTTTGCTGATTGAAATATAAAAGATTTATGGATTTGTGTAAAAATAAAAGATGGGTAATGGGAAGAAGAAATACTTGTATGTAACCAGGCATCCTCTTACCTTCACTACCAGTTTGGAACCAGGAGAGCACACTGCGCAGAGCGTCCATGATAACATCTGGGCGGGTAGGTGGAGCCTCCCACCGCTGCTACCGGTTCGTCTGAACCGGGGCGAACCAGCAAAATACCACCTCTGCATGTAATCTTATTGGGGTGTGAATAATTATTAAATTTGTTGGTGTTTTGATACAGATTATACCTTTCTTAAATATTTATTTTCCTTTTAATTTTTTAAAATTTTTTAAAAAATTCTTTTTCTTTGTAATTCTATTCTTTTTATTCTTCTTTTCCTCCTGACTTTAATTTAAATTATTTATTATTATTAACATTTTCAGTAAATTACAAAAGTTTATTAGATGAATATTTTAACACTTGGAAAATCAACATATTTTCTGTTGTGACAAAAATAACAACTACTACCCCACAATTGTTTTCTTGAATCCTTTGGGACTTAATTTTTGTTTTTGTTCTCATGGTAAATATTGGATTTTGAAAATACTTGTTTTTCCTATAAATAAATAAATAAATAAATAAATTAATTAATAAATTAATAAATAAATAAATAAATAAATAAATAAATAAATAAATAATAAGCAAGCAAATAAATAAATGATTAAATGATTAAATGATTAAATGATTAAATGATTAAATGATTAAATGATTAAATGATTAAATGATTAAATGATTAAATGATTAAATAAACAAATAAACAAATAAACAAATAAACAAATAAACAAATAAACAAATAAACAAATAAACAAATAAACAAATAAACAAATAAACAAATAAACAAATAAACAAATAAACAAATAAACAAATAAACAAATAAATAAAAACAATTTAACTAAGTATGTGATTGGTTATCTTATGTATTTCAAAAATGCCGTATGAAAAATGTAGTACTGCAAGTATTTTAATTTATAGCCCTCCATATGCTAGTTTATAATTGTTAACATTTCGTAATATAGTCTATATTGGCTAGAGATGTTCAACAGTGTCTTAACCTCCAATATTACACATCTATTAAAGTAAATAAAAATATTTAGTAATGTTTATAATAATTTTCTCGTATTGTTTCATTTCGTAATACAATTTTTGTATTTAAGTCTTTTATTTCAATAAAGCAATGTAAGTTGTTTTGAGACCTGTTGCAATAGAGTGTCTTTATATTTTTGCCTTAAAGTCAGTGTTGGCTCCTGGTGACTGCTTGGTTGGTTGGCTAAATAGTTGGGTTTTTTATTGTTCCATTTAACTGTGTCTAAATTTTCTAGACTGCTTGGACTAATCCCTGCAGTTTTCTTGATGAGATTTCTGTAAGTGTTTGCCATTGTCTCCCTCCTAATGTTGAGAGAAAATGACTAGCCCAAGGGTACTCAATTGGCTCTGAGCCTCAGGTGTACTAGGACTTACAGAATCTAGGTTTCTATCCATTGTCTTACCCACTGTACTAAATTGACTTTCTAGGGAAGTAGTCTATGCGTGTAGATATATGGGCTCCTATATATTTGAATAGGAGAATGATATTATTAGCAAAATTGCTTATCTCTAAAAACTACTGCTATTTAGAGTCCATGAAATATCTCTTAAATATTTAGGGGTGGCTTGCTTCCAAGTCTAGAGTAAAATAAGATACTATATGCAAATCCATAATAATTAAGTGCTGTATATTTAAATGTCTCTTAATGGGGGGAACTCACATAAAATTTACATTAAATTATTTTCAAGCATTTGCAACAGTACTCAGTAACTTTATTGTGCTATGTTGAAATTTTACAATGGTTTCTTATTAAAAGATTCTTATATTTGCCTTCTGTCTGTGACTGAATCTCTTTCCTTCTCTTATTAATCTTTTGCACAATGGGAAGTCTAATTAATAATGTGAGCCACAGCTTTCAGAGAAATGAGACCATCAATTTAATGTCATTCACCTTTTGTTACAGACAAATTATTTATTAATCTTTCGCAAATTATGTTCACATTTTACTAATATACTATAGTTTGGATAAAAATTCTTTTGATCATAGAGATCAGAAATACTGTTTTATGCATAGTACAAATTGAACATTTAAACACTGCTATTTTATTTATTAATCTGTATCCCATCTTTATTATTTTTACAAATAACTCAAGGTAGCAAACTTATCTAACACACCTTCCCCCTCCTATATTCCCATAACAACAATCCTGGGAGGTGGGTTGGGCTAAGTGTCACCTTGCTGGCTTTAATGGCTAAAGGCGGGATTTCAACTCAAAGTCTCCTGCTTTCTAGCCTAGTTAACTAATAGTAATAATAATAATGATGCACTACACACACCTCTTTATACCATATTATCCTTTGTTTCTTCTCCACACTTCCCTGCTTTTTGCCTGAAGAATAATAAAAAAATAAACGTTCACTTTATGATGATTAAAGAGTAATGTTGTTTAATGGGCTAAGGCTGGGATGTCAATCTCGTGTCATCACAGCATCATCACATGATGTATCATGACTTTTTCCCCTTTTTCTAAACCAGGCATGGGCGTGGCCAGTGCATGATACATCTAGCCCGCAGGCCATGAGTTTGACACCCAGGGGTGGGATTCTACCTGTTCAGATTGGTTCAGGAGAACTGGTAGCTCCAAAGATCAGCTGGGAGTTAACTGGTTCACTCCCACTAGCAAGTGGGGCCACCCGCCTGCCCCTGGGATTTACCTACCTTTATTTTCTCAGGTAAGTCGCACGGCAGAGTAGATTACCATGCGTCACCTGTTTTCCTTCCCAAGCAGTAATCTGTAAGACAAGTCTTCTCTAAACTGCATGTGTGCGCTCTCAGCAAACCGGTTGTTAAACTGGTAGGATCCCAACCCTGTTGACACTCCTGGTCTTAGGAAAGCTTTCTTAAGATCAAGAGCCACTGGCAGTCATCTCTATATGATTGAAAAAGATGTGGTACTTCAAATTTCTAGTTGTAGAATCATACGAATTTTGTTTTATGATTTTCTGTCAAGAAAAATATACACTTTTTATCATTTGCTAGCACCTACTTGAAAGCCAATTTGGTGTAGAGGTTAGGGCATCATACCAGAAACTAGGATAGCTTGAGTTCTAGCTCCACTGTAAGTACAAAGCCTATTAAGTGACCTCGGGTCAGTCATTTTCTCTGAGTCTTAGGAAGGAAGCAATGGCAAACCACTTCTGAAAAAACTTACCAAGAAAACTGTAGGGACTTGTCTAGGCAGTCTCCAAAATGCAGACTTAATTAAATGGAAGAACCCCCCCTCCCCCCAATAACTTAGTCAACTAACTATTTGCCATTTTAATTATTTATTTGTTAGAGTTTTATGACAGCAAATGTAGTGTATTTGTTGAAGAAATGTTAAGAAAAGAAAAATGGAGTTAACCTAACTTTTATTCAGGAGCTCAATATTTTTATACTGCCCATTAAAGCATGTATGCCTTCTTTGATTAAATTGATTGAATTCCCACTTGAAGATTGAATTATTTTGTATAAGTGAGCATCATGCCAGAACTTCTTGCAGTATTTCTACAGTATGGTTATAAATGAAAATGGAAAACATGTTTTGCTGAGATTGGAATAAAACAACTCCAACTAAAACATGCCATCTAAACTTTCTGCATGGTTTGTGTCCTGATGTAACGAAACAGTTTAAGGATTCTAATTGCTGTTGAAACAGAAAAACATTTCAAGTATTTTAGCTAGAAGAAACAATACACCACAGTATGAAACTTTTGCTCTTTTCTTTTGTATACAAATACCACAAGAATAGATGGGGCTATAGGCTGTTGGCCAGCCAATTTACATAAAACCACACAGCAATATCATTTTAAAACATTTCTGAAAGAATAATGTTAAAACAAATTTAACAAGAACATTTGCCTTTCTTGGTAGAGAATCAATCTTCATTTTGTTAAATAAAGCCCCTTAGGCTATAAGGAAATTAATATATTATCTACATTATTTACCTACTTTAGAACATTTGGCAGTTAAAAATTATTAACATGTTTATGCTATACCCAATGTGGTGCTTACATTTTTGCTTTATAATTACAATATATTAGCAAAAACCTGTTCTACAACCAGCAGGTAAAATATATTCAGAAAGCTCACAAGAGGGCGAGAACAATCTCTCATAGCCTAATACACAGCCACATTCTTAGCCATCCACATACATATAACCATACACACAGCAGACGTTAAACAAAACAAAAACCTAGCAGCACAGGAGGACAAGAGGCAATGCAAAATCTTCAGTTTTGGCATTTTATAATGCTGTTTAGAAATTCAGCATAGTAATAAGCACAGAAAAGTATAACAAAGCTCAAAACAACTAAATTAACATGGTATTAATTTCTGCTTTTACACAGGCTCAACAGCATTAGCAACATTTTTTAGAAATTGCAACCACCCACCAACATGACCTTCAGCTTTCCTATAGTAAAGACTTAAAAAAAATAAAAGCAATAACTTGCCAAGTAGTTTGGCAGGAATGCAACTACAAGCAATCTTCTGCATGGCCATGTGCTTAACTGCTGTTTTTTCTCAACACTCCATCACCCTTAGCAGCAGGGATATAACTAGTTCCTGCCACTATGCTGGTTAGGCTAGAAAAAGGTTGAAGAAAAGCAATTCAGGCATAAGTCCCAACACAACATCCAATTAAATACCGGTAGTAAGCGTAGTTGGAGCATGCAACTGACGCCACTCAAAGCACTAAGTTTTGTTTTAATCCTAAAACAAGCTTCTTGAAATGTGAATGCCTAAAGACTGAAATGTTTTGAATGTTACAAATTATTATAACAAACCTACTGAATAAAACAATATAAATAGAATAACAGAATTGGAAGGGACTTTGGAGGTCTTTTAGTGCAAGTGGTGTAGGGTTTCCAGGCAGGAAACCCTACACCACTTCAGACAAATGGTTATCCAACATCTTCTTAAAAACTTCCAGTGTTGGAGCATTCACAACCTATGGAGCCAAATTGTTCTACTGATTCATTGTTCTAACTGTCAGGAAATTTCTTCTTAGTTCTAAGTTGCTTCTCTCCTTGATTAGTTTCCACCCATTGCTTCTTGTCCTACCCTTAGGTGCTTTGGAGAATAGTTTGACTCCCTCTTCTTTGTGGCAACCCCTGAGATATTGGAACACTGCTATCATGTCACTCCTGGTCCTTCTTTTCTTCGGACTAGACATACCCAGTTCCAGCAACTGTTCTTTATATGTTTTAGCCTCCAGTCCCCTAATCATCTTTGTTACTCTTCTCTGCACTCTTTCTAGAGTCTCAATGTCTTTTTTACATCGTGACTAAAACTGGATACAGTATTCCAAGTGTGGCCTTACCAAGGAAAAAATATTCATAATATTTTAGTACTTTGTAAACATTTTTTTCAAAGTGTCTTTTGTTCATATTTGAAGGCTTTCTAATTTTCTGCTCCTACTTTTTTTTTGCCAGTTTTTTTTTTCTTTTCTTTTGATGCTATCCATGAATATGCATTAATTCAGTAACTGTAATCATATCCTCCTGGTCAAAGCTTCAGTCCAAGTTTTACAGTATGTGAACTGGCACTCCATAAACAGTTAATAGGATCTGGGAAATGTTGTTAGCTCTTGCATAATGTGTTCACATATTGCAATCCCATCCTTTCCCTTCTGTTACAGAACCATAACAGGACTGTATTTTGGCAGAAGAAAGGTGCTATATTCTCCAAACTAGCAGTTCTAACTTCTTTTATTTGTTTTTCCTAATTACAAACCTTTGCTGACATCCCTTGAAATGACTTTTTAAACAATTTCACCTTTCAGCTGCTAGTCTTGACCTTATGAATCTTCATTAATGTGCTTATAGATACATTTCTATATAAGAAGACATTATAATTAAACAACAGATGCTTAATTAATTATGGAATAAAGGCAGTGTATGTTGCTTTCCCTTTTCTTAGCATATGAATACAGTAGTTTTCACTTTGATGAATGAATTGCAGTGTTTACCATTTTTATTACTAATGAACTGGACTGTTCAATAAAAATGATGTGACAAAAATATATGACATTCACTTATTTCATATTGAAGAAAAAAAACCATCACTAAAATGGTTTCTGTGGTAATATTTTCAGAGCTTATATATTTTGGAGTTATTGACATTCATTTAATTAGTTTGGACCAGAACTTTTGGCTAAAGTGTAATTACATTTATTTCAGCGTGCCTCAACCTGGACCAGAAAAGGCATCTGATTCCACTTGATAGTTTAAGATAAGAATTAGGGTTTAGTATAACTAGAGTAAGGGACACGGTGGCTCAGTGGCTAAGATGCTGAGCTTGTTGATCAGGAAAGTTGGCAGTTCGGTGGTTCAAATCCCTAGCGCCATGTAACGGAGTTAGCTCCTGTTACTTGTCCTAGCTTCTGCCAACCTAGCAGTTCGAAAGCATGTAAAAATGCAAGTAGAAAAATAGGAACCACCTTTGGTGGGAAGGTAACAGCATTCTGTGCCCCTTCGGCATTTAGTCATGCTGGCCACATGACTACAGAGATGTCTTCGGACATCGCTGGCTCTTCGGCTTTGAAACGATGATGAGCACCGTCCCCTAGAGTCAGGAACGACTAGCACATATGTGCGAGGGGAGCGTTTACCTTTATAACTAGAGTACTTAGCTTGTCAAACTTTGATTCTTAAAATATATATGCTAAATTGAATAGTTTTATATTATATTGCAAGTTTACATATGATATGTTGTACAATATAGACATTATGTGTTACTTCATATCTTTTCTTTATATAGCAGAAAGGTTTGTGTTTATTATGGTAATAAAAATATTAAACATCTCATATATATATAAGCTGGGTAAAGACTATACTAGTGGATAAAGATTTTATTAAATGTTATTCCATCAAATGTTGCATGCTCATTACAAGGACTATCAGAGGAAGCAAGGCTCATCTTGGAAATTTAATATTGCCATGCTTATTTATGACCTTCTAATATCTCTGGCTATGGTAAACAACTGTCTATGATTACACAATAATATTTTCAGAACCAAATTCTGGTAAAGAAAGGCAAAGGCAAAGAAATTATAGCTACAAAATGTTCCTACCCAATTTACTATAGTTTTGCTCAGAAGTTGGAATGCCTATTATTTGGTGTGCCATGCACCATAAGACATGATTAGGAAAAAAATGGTTGGAAATTACTGAGATCATTGTAAAGATTATACGATAAACTGAAGATGGCTAGCAATCATGTATTTCTCTTCCTCACCTGACTTCCTTTTAATATGAATGGATGCCTTGACAAATGTAATAAATATATACTGTACATTCAGTTCCTCATATAAAAACCTGGTAACAACTTGTTCTTGTATTTTTTATAATCTAATATCAATGTAATGCTGTCACCAATGAATTGGAAAATCCTGTACTATATTCCGTAGCCATGTGAGATCACAGCAACATGCTTATTCTCTATCTTATCTCTCTTTTAACTAGTGACAGTTCCACGTCTTGTGGCAATGAATTCTATAAATAAATAAAATGATACACCATTGAAAATGTTGTTTATAGTAAAAAATAATATGTGTTTTTTTTTTCAGATTCTGGTGTAAGAAACATAAGCCTTAATAAGACTCAGGTAGTCGAAATTGCATTCATGTTGTATCCTCCTGTTGGTCTCAAATTGATAACAGCAGCTGCTCCTCGGTCAACCTGGGTGAAGCCAATTGTTGATGGAGAAGATTCTTACATATATCTAGGTAAACATTTTTAATGGATTCCTTTTGTAGGAGTGTTACTAACTCATACAACGGTCATTTATAATCATACATCTGTTATTTACTTTTGTAAATGGAAATGGAGCATTTGATACACACTACTCAGGGGTGCCAAGAAAAGTTACCAAGAAAATAACCAGATGCAGAGTATTCTATTTTCTATAGAGTACTCACTGGAATCCTTGTGATGAAATTTTAGCCTACTGTCTAATTAATACTATTAATCAGTGTTCTTAAATGTTGGACTAGCTATTTCAAGTATGGACTATACAAAGGAAAGTCTGACAGCTAGTTAAACAAGCAAGCTAATCTTGGTTTTTGTTTCAAACTGGACAATTACTGAGTTAATTTCCCCCAGAGCTTGTACTTCTTTGAGAATTAATCATAATATTTTCACATTCATAAAAATAAAAATATGTTTTATGTAGCACATACATTTATTCATATCTATATGATCTGTATCGGGAACTTACTGGCTCAGTGACCAAGACACTGAGCTTGTTGATCAGAAAGGTTGGCAGTTCAGATCCATAGCGCCATGTAATGGAGTCAGCTCCCATTATTTGTCCCAACCTAGCAGTTTGAAAGCATGTAAAAATGCAAGTAGAAAAATAGGAACCACCTTTGGTGGGAAGGTAATAGCCTTTCGTGTGCTTCAGCATTTAGTCATGCTGGCCACATGACCATGAAGACGTCTTCAGACAGCACTGCCTCTTTGGCTTTGAAACAGAGATGAGGACTACCCCCTAGAGCCAGGAACGACTAGCACATATGTGCGAGGGGAGCCTTTACCTTTATATGATCTGTACACATTTTGTGACTCTATTATTTTTTGTGAGAGGGTGCAGAATCATTCATCTGCTCTGAAAATGGTTGCAAGGGTTAAATTGAGTTTTAAAGTGATTAATAAATACTCTGAAAAGCCTAAAACGGTTAGGACTACAAAGCAAATATCCTGAAGGTGTCATTTTGTAAGATATGCTGAAGGCATTGAATGATAGTAAGGACAGTTCGTGTTGCTTGCTTGTCAATTGTATCCAAAAGTTTTCCACTTAGTTTTGCTACATAACATTTCTCCAATAGATAACTAAATGCTTATAAAAAAAAGACTGAATTTGAGGGAGGGGGGGAATACAATTCAAAATTTAAACTAGGGATAGAAAATGGATTTCCCAAATATGTTAATCAAGAGTTTTGGAAAATATGCAGCTGTACTACCTACACAACATTGCATGATTGAAAGAGACCCATATGCCCTAGGAAGGGGAGGAAAAAACAGCATCTGAAAGTCAGATATTTCAGATTTATCAATTCAGACTTCGCAGAAATTGGTATTTAATGATGTGAATATGTCAACATATGAATATGAATATGTCTATATATTCATGTCAATATGACTACATATTCATAAGTAATAATTCAATCATTGTAAGATATGGAAAATAAATTTCCATTGGAAATTTTAATGTATAAGTAGATCAGCTGAAAGTTTTTATGAAAGTTTTATATAGCACAAACACTTTGGATTAAGCTAATCTCAAACTCTGATTAGCAAACTTGATAGCAATTTCAGAAAGGTAGTTATGTTTTCCTTACTTTATGTATCTCTGTCCAGACTT
Source organism: Thamnophis sirtalis (assembly GCF_051295495.1). Classification (NCBI taxonomy): domain Eukaryota; kingdom Metazoa; phylum Chordata; class Lepidosauria; order Squamata; family Natricidae; genus Thamnophis; species Thamnophis sirtalis. The sequence goes on from NW_028261390.1 coordinate 26,794,283, forward strand.
ACTTGCTATAAAAACTTTTTATTTCATTTTGTATTTATTTTCCTGCATAAGAATGAGGTAAAATTCTTCTAGATCTCATGTCAACATGGTATGTTTCTAAGATACTCTCTCATTTTGGTCCACTCATGTTCATGTCCAGATTATAATATTCACAATAAAGACATAAAGTTTGCAAATGTTTGCAGGAAAAACAAAAGGAGAAAGAAATAATAAAGATTACTTCCACAACCCTTCAATTATCTTTGCTTCCCTTAATTTTTTTAGCCTTTGCTTCTGCATTTAAATAAATAAATAAATAAATAAATAAATAAATAAATAAATAAATAAATAAATAAATAAATAAATAAATAAATAAATAAATAAATAAATAAAACCTAAGTTGAGAGGTTGATTTGTATGAAGACATGATTGGAAAGAAATAGAAAAATAAATATTATTTTATTTTTGACTTTGGCTCGCTAAAGTTTTCAGCTTACTGGGCTATTAAGTTGATGAATTAAATTGCATCATAATTCTTTATCAGTTCAGAAAGAGTTTGGATCTGCAGAAAGTTACTTGTTTCTATTCCAATCTTAGTCCAAGGTTGTCAAATTCGATTTCATTGAGGACTATATCAGGGTTGTGTTTGACTTTGGGTGAAGGGCAGGGGGAGGGCCTGACCAGGGTGAATGGCCAGCATGACATCACTTGCCTTGTGGGGGCGCCAGTGGTGATCCAAGTTGTCTGCCAGCAAAAACAGGCTTCCGAACTCCATTTTTGGCTGGGAGAGCCTCTTGCAACCAACTGCTAGACAAAATGGAGCTCGGGAGGGCCACATGCGGCCCTCATGAGCTCCTTTTTCACTGGCAGAGGCACCGCAGGCCGGTCCTTCAATGTTTCCAGGGTGGCCCTATGGGCCAGATCTAAGCACACCTTAGATGCCTTGAGTTTGCCATCCCGTCTTAGTCCAATTCTCAACAGTTCTGAAAAACAGATACTTCAATTCAGGCAACAATTTATCTACAGTACTATATCTTCAATTGCAATGCCCTGAATAGCTTCTGTTTTCTCCCCCTCATTGTTGGTGAGATGGTGCCAGGAGAGATATTATTGCATTCAGGTTGGTTTTTAATTAGAAAATTTTGGTCTTTGATTCAGTCTTTGTTGCTCTTCATTTACTCATAAATTTGGCCTAATGAACTGTTATCAGCACTTTTTGTGAAAATAAGTTCTGGAAGCTAACCATAGAATTTGTACGTGATTCTATGAGATATATTTTTCAGCCACAATGGCTCTTAAAGTAGTTGCTAGAAGAATTGTAGCAGTCGCCTTTAAGTTACATTTAATCTGTTGCACTGTGAATTTTCTTATTTTCAATCTTTGTAAAGATAGAGATGGAGATTTTTTTAAAATATGTTCTATAGTTGTTCTGTCCAAGCCTCTACAATATATATGGATGCAGACTTGGCTGTCTGCCACAACTAAGGAGGGAGATAAGCAACCCCTTGGCTGGGAGCCCAGAAAGCTATCTCTATGAAACAAGGCTTAAACTCACAAAATTCTCCCAATCTTTCTCTACAGCTAGATCAATAAATTGTTGTTTCCTGCAAAATTCCCCTCCCATCACCCCACCTATAAGCTCTTCGAGAAGGGCCAATCAGTAGCCACCTGTTCCTATTTCCTTCTGTGACCCTTTTTCCAAAGCTGCTCCGTTCTCCTTGCAGCCCTACACATACTTACGTCAGAGACAGCCTCCCTCTGTTCTTCCTCACTGCTCCCTGACTCAGATGCCACCTGGTGGCCAATAGGCCTCTCTACTCCCTGGTCTGACTCCGAACACCTCCCAGAGTGTTCCTCAGCCTCCAGGGCAGTCCCATAGTGTTCATCACTGTCAGATTCCACCAACAGCTCCACCTAGTCATTTGCGCCCCCTGCCTTTTATCCCCAGAGATAGGGTGAGGTTTTGCTAGCAGAGGTGACTCTTCCATCCCAAGGATTGGCCCATAGGTTTCCACTGCTCTCCTCTCATCTGCCTTTTTGTGCATCTGTGCGTCAGGCACTGGACCCAGCTGTTCCTCCTCTTGCTCATCAGCCACCTCCTGGGGGCTGTTGACTCTCCATCTGAGGGCTGATGGGCAGCCCAGGCTCCACCTCTGTCTTTATCTCTAACAGCTCCATTCCCTCTTCCACCTTGGAGCTCTCAGGTTGCCTTGATGCTGGCCCTGACTCCCACACCACCTCCTCATCTGATTTGGCTGCTGGAGGGGCTGGTGGCTGACAGGCCACAACATTGGCTAACTAAATATGGTCTCTGGATTTCCCAGTGCATTAAAAAAACATGAGTTTTTACAATATAAAGATCCTGAAAATGGTGTCATTTTTGTAACAAGAAAGAATGCCTCATAACACAGCATTATGTTATGAGTTAGGGAGGCAAGCAGCCTCTTAATGGCTACAAGATGTTGTAAAGAACAGAGCTGAAGCTATATGGGGTTTCTGTCGTGACTCAAGAAAGCCTTTGATCATTTAAAATAAACTCAAACAATTAGCGTCCTAAAAACTAGAGTGTTTTAATGGTATTCTATAAAGCTTGTTGACATGCCAGATTAAATATCTGGGTACTCAAAGGAAGAGAAAATACATTACGTTCATAATGGATAAGTATTTAAGGCACTTCATGTTAAACCTCACAGTGTCAAATTCAAACAAAGTTGGTTAATTTGTGACTGCTTTGATTGATTATATAATGTACACAAAGTTTTTCTAAATGTAGGCCTATATTTTCCTCTGCTATAAGTACCAGTTTTGGAAAGGGTTTCTTGTCAGTAACTCAAATATTTCTACTAGTTGACCCTTGTAGAGATACTGGTAGGTTTGCATCAGAAAGTGCTATGTGAATTTTAATATGTTACCATTTCAGATATTTAATATTATATTTTGCTTTGTGTTGAGTCAAAAATAGCAAACACATCAGTGGTGGGATTCAAAAAAATTTACTACCAGTTCTGTGGGTGTAGCTTTGTGGGTGTGGCATGGCTTTGTGGGCATGGCAGGGAACGATACTGCAAAATATCCCCATTCTCTCCCCACCCATTAACCTGCTTTCCAGCTCCGTTCTCCTGTTCAGGGCAACAAAAGAAGATCAGCTGGGAGGCTGGGAGGCAACGGGGGTGAAGCCAGCCTATTTGCCGGTTCTCCAAACTACTCAAAATTTCAGCTACCTGTTCTCCAGAACCTGTCAGTACTGGCTGAATACCACCTCTGTAATCACATGGCTCTCTAGATGTTGCATATCATAAGCCTCAGGTCACTGGAGCTGCTAGTAGTTGAGTAACTTATGGAGAGTCATAGGAGTCCCCATCTTTTGGATAGAGAGAACAAATTGTCTAGCAGTAACCAAGATCTTGATAGACAACTTCAAGGGGAGACTGTGTTTGACTGATCAGAATGGGTTGTTAGCAACTCTAGGCAGTGTTTCTGCTTGACACTACCCTGCTCCCCTGCACTTTTTTCCTTGCAAGTATATATTGTATGCTGGCATTTTAATTATAAAGCACGCAGAGTCAGCTTATAAATTAAATAAAAAAAATATATCCGTTTCATTATCTGTGGATGATATGCTTCTGTCTCTTGAGCAGTGTTACTCTTCATTATTTTCTCAGTATATTGTATGTCAGGATTTAGCTTTCTGAATTTTAATCTTGTTCCTATAATGCTTGCCAGTTCTGATTACTGCAATCACAGGCAAAAAAAAAAAAAAATAGGTTGGAAGGGTTAGAGTACTAATCTAAACCCCTGGGTTCTGATCCATCAGATTTTGGCACAAGTTGAATAGTCAAGCTACTTATGTTTCAGATAAATTCTAGTGGATAAGTACTTACAGTATTTCAAGAAACATTTCAAATAATTTGCCTGATATTTTCTAAAACACTAAGACTCATTTTTCAACTACTGGAAATGTTTTGCATTTGTCTCACCTTTCTACTTTTCTCCCCCACTTTTGAATATTGAAATAAGCTTGTACAATAAACTCAGATATAGTCATTTCTCTAATTCATATTTGTTTACAAACATTAATTTATATATAATACCACCTGATGAAACATGTCTTTCAGGGGGAAATGTCAATTGTAAGTGTATTAAATTAAACTACTAATTTTTATTTCTTCAGCAAAAAGAAATATTACTATGTCACCATGTTTCTAACACATGCCATTAAGTATGTTTCCTTTTGAGAGCTCTGTCTTTTGTTCAAGATTAAATCTCCTAGAAGATAGTTATTGATGAATTTTGTCCCATAAATTGCTATGACAACCCCATAGTCTCTAGCAGTACTATTTTTCCCTGCTAAATGACACTGAATGAATGGTTGCAATATTTGTTTCCCAGATTCAAACAGTTATATTGTGTGTAAAAACTGAAGTCTTTTGTGAATCATGCACCTTGACCAGATTATCTCACTTACTGTACTTGTCCAAGTATTTTACTGGTCAGCAACATGGAAGCATTGCCTTGTTGTGGGAGTACAAAACCAAATTAGAGCTTAAAGAAAGCACAAAGCAATTAAAATGCCCCGTTATCAGAGAAAGATACCTCTTTTGAAAAGTCATTTTATTTATTTATTTAAAAAATTTATATAGATATCCATTTTAGTCAACAAGCATACAATATTCAGAGATATGAAAGCATTAAGCTCAGGTCTAAACTGTTGTTTCCAAATGATAAACTGGCTGCCAGTGGTTGCATGGTTATCACTTACGATAGACAAGCTGAGTTGAGTGCCTTTAATCGGCTTTTTGGAGTTCACGACACATTCTTGAGCTCGGTGGACCTCCATCATCTGATTCATCCAGCACAGTTTCTGGATCACTGCTAGCAGAGTCAGCTTAGTGCTAGATTGCTGCCATTGATAGCTTGATACCTTGGTATCTTGAGGATACAATTTGTCTGGAACAGACACCTTTTCATTCTTACTTGGGAGAGACTATGAAACACGAAGGATTGTTTCTTGGGGGTGATATTCATTCATATACAAAACTAGTTCAATCTTGCTTAGTTCAAAGCTTCAACAATGTCACCCAGGTGCTGTCACCTAAGCGAGTGTGTGTTTGTGTATGTCTCTGTCTCTGTCTCTGTCTCTGTCTCTGTCTCTGTCTCTGTCTCTGTCTCTGTCTCTGTCTCTGTATCTATCTATCTATCTATCTATCTATCTATCTATCTATCTATCTATCTATCTATCTATCATATATCTATCTAGTAAACAAAGGTATTTATAATTGGCACTGAAGAGTTGCTTGTTACAAATAAAAACTAGTAAATTTAGACAGAAACACTACTGTAAATTGCAATTTAAAGAGAAGGAAAAGGCCATTCCTTTTTAGCATTGCAACAACATTAGGAAATTCTTTTATTTGAAACTATGCTTTGGAAATCATTGATAAGCACCAGAGGAACCATGTAATGAGGGAGTGATACTTTTCTTAGCCTTTAGATTGGTTTTGGATTTTTTTAGCTTGGAGCATAGGGAAAGTAAGTGGGAAGAAGCAAATCTAATCTTAGTAAAGCCTTGGAGGGTTTGTTAATTATTACTGATTATCTTTCCATAACCAACCCATTTGAAGAATTTGCCACCTGCAATCTTCATTAAATCAAATCTTAGGGGGTGGGTTAATGGCTTAGCTTAGTTTTGCTGATAGGTTTATTTTCTCCTGGAAAAAGCATCCCCAAAGATACCTTTTCTGAGGCTTCCCATTTCCATTCCTAATATCATTTGCTCCTAATAGAGCTTCACAAGAAGTCAAATGAAGAGTGTTTGATTTAGATGTCCAGAATGACAAGCTAAATCTTTTCCCACTGCCCCAAGGCAGTCTTTCATAACTCTTCCGAGACCTCTAAATAGCACCACAGTATTATTTCTGTCATACGCAGAAGTGCACTTGCACTTATGTGGTTCAGTGTCCTACCCTCAATGTTGATGCAGGAAAATTCAGTAATATTCCTTAAGTGGAACACTTCTATATTTGATAAGAAATTACCATTGAGTCAGTTATGAAATCAACACAATTGACTCTAGTTGTAACACAACCAGTATACACATGAATATGCCAAAGCTTAAGGATGTCAGATGTATCCTGAAAGGTCAGCAGAATCAACAGTGATACATTTCATCAGCCAGCTCACAGCATAGGAAATCTTTTAAATATCTCATTATAACGTGCCCGTATAATCCATAACCTTCAAGAACAACAGTCTTCTGGACTGTCATAACATACAAACACTTACATGGGCTCACTACTGAACATTTGCAGGTGGGTCACAGAAAATAGAAAATTAATCCTGTGATAAAAAAAACAAGGACGCGGTGGCTCAGTGGCTAAGACATTGAGCTTGTCGATCAGAAAGATCGGCAGTTTGGCAGTTCGAATCCCTAGCACTGCATAACAATAGCAATAGCAATAGCAGTAGACTTATATACCGCTTCATAGGCCTTTCAGGCCTCTCTAAGCGGTTTACAGAGAGTCAGCATATTGCCCCCAACAATCTGGGTCCTCATTTTACCCACCTCGGAAGGATGGAAGGCTGAGTCAACCCTGAGCCAGTGAGATTTGAACCGCTGACCTGCTGATCTAGCAGTAGCCTGCAGTGCTGCATTTAACCACTGCGCCACCTTGGCTCTAGAGTGAGCTGCTGTAACTTGTCCCAGCTTCTGCCAACCTAGGAGTTCAAAAGCATGTAAAAATGCAAGTATAAAAATAGGGACCACTTTGATGGGAAGGTAACAATGTTCTGTGCGCCTTCGGTGTTTAGTCATGCCAGCCACATGATCACAGAGATGTCCTCGGACAGCGCTGGCTCTTCGGATTTGAAATGGAGATGAGCACCGCCCCCTATAGTCAGGAACTACTAGCACATGTGTGCAAGGGGAGCCTTTACCTTTATCTAAAAAAACAAAAACAAAAGAGGAAGCACAAGCAACTTGCAGATACATGGGAAAGAAGACAAAAAATTGGTCATGGTAGTGCTTTCATATGTCAAAGAAATGTTTTCTCCTCACTTGCCTAGAATACAGCTCCCCTCCAGTTTAGTCTCCATTTTGAGATTGAGAACGGTCGGATCGGATTTATTTGACTAATCTTTATCCTACACTATTTAGTAGTTTTACTACTGCATCCAGTATTCATTGTCACAATGTAAAAAAAGATGTTCAGACTGTAGAAAGAATGCAGAGCAACCAAGATGATTAGTGAACAGGAGGCTAAAACCTATAAAGAACCGTTGCTGGAATTGGGTATGTCTAGTTTAATGAAAAGAAGGACTAGGGGGTGATATGATCACAGTGTTCCAATATCTAAGGGGTTGCCACAAAGAAGAGAAACCTGTCCTCCAAAGCACCTGAAGGCAGGACAAGAAGCAATGTATGGAAAATAATTAAGGAGAGAAGCAGCCTAGAACTAAGGAGGAATTTCCAGACAGAACAACTAATCAGTGGAACAACTTGCCTCCAGAAGTTGTCAATTCTCCAATAAGTTTTAAAGAAAAGATTGGAAAATCATTTGTCTGAAATGGTATTCCTGCCTGAGCAGTGGGTTGGACTAGAAGCCCAAGGTCCCTTCCAACTCTTGTCATTCTATTATTCTGCTCTGTTAAAAATCTGCAGAGTTCTATACTATTTTATGCCCTGTGTTGGTGGATTGTACATGCTGAAAAATCTAAACTTATGGATCTCTGTAAAGCAGTTAGAACAAAAAGATGTGTATTCAAAATAAAACATTCAAACAAAATATACCAAGGCATTTAAGTAACATGATATGTCTTTTAAAGGAGAGAATGTAACATATTCATTTGTGAGTGTATGCAATTAGAGTTTGATAAAATAAGTAGCACTGTGTTCTTCCTTTTCTGAGACAACTGTTTCCTGACTAATCAGAGACAGAAGAACAGCTTTAAATCTGCAGTCAGTTCAAGAAATTTAGAGATGTCAAGTATGTGATCCTGTCTCCGAAACAGGAAAAAAATTGACAAGTATAATTTCCAAAATATATATATAAATCATTAATACAATGTTCATTCTTGAAATAGCTTTTGAATTTAAGTTTAAAAATATATGTATAGATACATATCCCCATGTTTCTGATGCCCTCCCCAAGGAGACAAGTCTAGCAGACACATTGATCCGCTTAGCCTTACCTTAAGACAAATCTCTTTGATAGCTCTGTTTTCTAGCTAGTTTGATTTTAACAATGTTAGGATAGTGGCTTTAATTGTTTTCTATCTTTGTATTCTATTCAGTATACTATCTAAATGGTATTGATGTTGCTTTAAGTGACTTTATGATGCACTCTGAGAATTTTCACTTTGGAGTTCTTCATGAAGTCTGAACTGGGTTGTTTGCTTACAGACGTTTTATGACCCAACTAAGTGACATTATCAGTGCAAGTGAGTACGGAATTTAAAACACTATTATTTCAGTGCCCATAACCTGTCAATCTATGATTTGTATAATCCCAAGATTATACATTTTACTTTGTAACATGGCATAATACAAAAACTGATTCACTGGCAATTTGCATAGCACACTTATGTGTTGTGGTCCAGCAGGATCCAGTTGAACTGCTGATGGACTCGGATAGCGAGGAACCATATGAGTCTGCCCTGGATGATGTGGAGGACCCTGGGCAGGCTTCAGACTCAAAGCAGGGACCAGAGAGGCTGGTTGGCCACCAGGAGGTGCCTGAGGCATGGAGCAGTGGGGCGAATCAAAGGCAGTTTGTTTCTGATGCTAGATTGAGAAGGGCTGAAAAACGGAAGCAGCAACTCTGTAGGCAGACTCACAGAAGATGATTAAGCAAAGGTGGTTGTTGATTGGCCCCTCCCAAGAGAGATTATAGGTGAGGCATTGGGAGGGGACATTTGCAGGAAACAACTGTTCGAATTAGTAGTTAAGAAAATCTATCTGTGTATTCTAGCCGTGTCTGTTCGTTTAGACTATCTGTGTTGCTTCATTTGAACTATCTGGGTTACTGCAGAGCTACTCTATTGAAGGTGAGTTGCCTGGGCCCTCAGCCAAAGGATTCGTTGTCTCAGTAATTGAACAGTGGCAAACAGCCAAGCCTGTGTTCTGGTTTATTCACAGGCTAGGGGGGGGGGGTGTCAGAACACTTATGTATCTGCAGATATGTGAGATACTATAGTAAGTACTTGGCTATGTGTTTGGAAGGTAAAGATTTAGAGAAGAAAATTCTTCAAGGAATGATTATAAATTAAATAGAGATAATGTTTTGGGTACGATGGTGACTGAAAATGCAGGAAAGCACTTGCTTGTAGTGATTATTTATGTATTAAATTTATACCTGCCTTTCTCACTATCCAAAGCAACTATTGTCTTAATATCTCAGGCAACTCATTATGCTTCAGTCCCTATATGTAAGATAGGAACAACACCAGAGGTGGTATTAAGCAGGTTCTGACCAGTTCTGAAGAACCAGTAGTAGAAATTTTGAGTAGTTTGGAGAACTGGTAAATACCACCTCTGACTGGCCCCACCCCCATCTATTCTCTGCTTTCGAGTCCCAGCTGATCAGGAAGAAGTGGAGATTTTACAGTATCCTTTCCTTGCCACACTCACCAAGCCATGCCCACCAAGTGCCCACAGAACCACAGAAAATTGAATTTTTGAAAATTTTTGAATTTTTGATATACTGAATAATACATTTGCAAATTCTGATGATTTCATTAGCTATTTGCCTGGCTGGTTTGATCTGGAAGGTTGTGTGTTGATTTCCATTGATTTAAGCAATGTCATCTATTGAGACCCCAGATTTTCTCTAAATATCCACTGGTATGTGATTCTCCTTGAAATTTAAATTCTCCTCCCACTCTACTATTATTTGGAAGATATAGCTATTCTCCTAGCCCTTTGGTGAGGATGATTGATGTCCCTTTTCTTCCTTTTCATTTGCTTTCTCTGCCATAACGGTTCCTTTGTTTTGTGTTGCTTTTGTGCTTTTTGTATTGTTCCTTGTTTTAAAATGTGTTTAATAATTTGTAAACCACCCAGAATCAATTGGAAGCAGGTGGTAGGTTAATGTTATGATTAATGATTATTAATTATATTACTGGTTATTAATATTAACAATAATAGTAACAAGATGTAAAAATAGGATAATTGACAAAATAAATTAGGATGGAATTGTGTTATATAACAAGACAATCTGAGATTGTGCTGGCATCTGAATTGGCTCAACTAAGAAGTATACAATCTCATTGGCTGCATCTGCACAACCCTTGGCTAAAATATGATTGATGTGTCTGGTTAACATAGCCAAGAATTTACAAGTGTCATACTTACCTTTTAAAATTATTTTCAATTTTCAATAAGCTAATTAGTTAATGGTTCATGTGTTTTATAAACTTGAAAATATGGTACTTTTTTCTACTTTATTATTTTGTCATTCAGAAGTGTTATATAAATTACCAAGAAAGAATTCTATTTTTGTTTAACATGTTTGCTTGTAAAAAAGCTGTCAGATAAAAGATTTTCAATTTGAAATCTATAGATGTACTCATAAGACACCATAACGTTACATAAGGCTAGAAACATTTAAGTATCTAAATTCTGTTGAAATCAACAGAGAATTGCAATATCAGGGAGGATCAATCTGCTTAATACACTGAAAACTCAAGCATATTGTGCATACTTTTCAGTGAACAATTAACTATTGAAATAATTTTCATTCTTTGAATAAAACTTAATTGTGTCTAGCTAACACTGGTTATTTTCAGGGGCATGTGTGTCAAATATATCTTACATTTATTTTTTATCTCTTAATAGATATATTTGCACTGATTTTTATGAATGCACACACATTTTTTAACCACGAGAAATTGTGTTGTTCTTATTGAGCATTTTTATTTAAGAAATATCACAATCTTCAAAACAAAGCAGGATCCACAGCAAAGCTTTAGAAAGTAGCAGAAAAAAGAAAGCAAGAAAAAAAATCCACCAGTCAAGGTATATGCAAATCTAAGTCACAATTCCTTAATTCCTATTAAAGGTCTTCCCATCTTCATATTTCAAAACTTGATTCAATCTACAAGATGCATCTTCCCCAGTTTTAATAAAGGAGAATGAATAAAAGACGTTTAGGCAAAATACTTCAGCCACTACTAATGATGTCATTATGCTTCTAGTGCTTTTTAAAGAGGTACGAAGGCCAGATAACATGAAATGATGTTGACATTTGTTGATAGACTCTAAATGCTAAATATTTTTATTATGCAAGAAGAATAAGTGGCTAAGACATTTTGTTCTGCAGGAGATACCCACTCATTTGCAAATTCCAAGCCATGCTTTGGCATTAGAACAAATTATGAGGCTGTTTTTTTAAAAACAAACAAACAAACCTATCTCCATAGATTGAAATGGTTCTACTCTTAGCTAACCATGTGCATTTGGCCAACATTTGTTGACTTGTTTTTTGTGATTTATCCACCACTTCAATTCAAAAGACTAATTTAGTTAATCTACAGATACTAATGATAAAATAAAATAACAATAATCAATACAAAGCATTGCGTTACATTACACACTGGTGCCAACTATTCAAAAAGTCAATTCCTAAAGGTCTTCCAAAAGACTCAGGTTTTTACCAGTTTCCAGATTGCCACTAGAGTAGGCACTATCAGGTGGGTCAGGTGAGAAAAATCTATGTAGAAATGTGATGTTTTACATACAAAGTCTAAAGCACCAGAATGGCATCCAGCATTTTATTATTCATGTGACGTGATCCTCCTGATTGATTATTAATTAAACATGCTGGGAACATCACAATATTAATTGAAATGTACCTTGTAGCTAATTTGTTTGAATCTACTTGATTGTAGATTTCAGGAATGAAGTGGGGGAAGCCACCTGCCCCTTCCAGAAGAATGGAATATTTTGAGGAATATTAAAAAGGCAGATTATATTTCCCTAAATGAGAAATGGAGAAACATGCTTTTTTTAGTGGCAGGAAGAAAACTACTCTTAATACCACCACCACCCCAGCAGTTATTTTGTGCCCATTAAGAAAGATTAGGCCAGCCTATCTACAAAACAAAAGACCTTCAGATCCAGGATGATGGGATTAAGAAGAATAGGACATGGTCCTCCAGGACATAATAGGATTAATCCACTACTATTTAGCAGAAGATTCAGAACTTGCTATACTGCCCAATCTCCTAAGGGCATTTCAGACATTGCATGATTCCCCAGAGCAGTCCAAACTTCGACCAAAACTGGGAACTCAGACAAACACATAGGATTTGCATTTCCTCTTTTGCCTGTAGAGCCAGCTATAACCCCTACGTGACCCCATAGGAACCTGACAATAGAATAATGCTCTTGCACAGGAAGAGGAAGTTCAAATGCAAAGCCCAAAGAAAGTATAACACCCCCCCCTCTCAACTCCATTTTGTCAGATGATACAGGACTGCTGTTGGTTCTATTCATCATTAAACCATCTTTCCAATCAGCCTCCATGTTTCCAGTGTCTTTCTCCCAGCTTGGAACGGAACCAGATTGATATTTCTTCCCACAGAAGCAACTTCAAATGTATATATTTTTTCTATCTGAGCTAGAGTATTAGAATGACCCTTCTGACCCATATATCAAGGTATTCAAGTTGCATTAAGTTATTTTGATATGCAAGACATATTTAATTATCTTTGCATTTTAATATTGGACTTGTTATCTCTGTGTAAATTCATATGTAGTCAAAGAAGTACCTTGTGCGCATGAGAGAGCTGACACTGATCTGGGACAAACTCAGTTTGCAAACAAATTTAAATTAGAAAAACCTAAAGGCATCCCTAATCCAGAATACACTAGTGATGACTGAGCATGCTTAGCATTGATACAATTCTGTCACCTATTTGATGAACAGCAATGGAAAAAAATATCCTAGGGCATGAAAAAGACTATTCAACAAATAATGTTGGTAGAATGTGTTGCATTTGTAATGCATCCCGTTTAAATAAGCATAATGTCCCAATGAGTCATACCTAGTCAATTAAATATAGAACAATATAGAGAAAATAAACATAAACCCAAATGCACATATATTGATAAAAATAACGCAAGCAGCAGAAATTAGAAAGGACATATACATGACATAACTAAAATAAGATAAGATAACTATCAGGATCTCAATCAGAAGAACTGAACTAGCTTGAGACAAGAACCATGTCAAAATCATACTGATAGTAAAATAGAGTGATGTCCTCCTAAGAAGAACTTAATCAAGGGTCCTTTCTTGAAAAGGCTTTTTGGTTTTTCAGAGTTTTATATTCTTGATGGAGAATGAGGCCTCAATCTCATTGAGGTATGTGCAACAACTTTTATTAGAACAAAATAACTAGAATGCAGGTATCAACAATTTCAGCACCTTGCTCTGCTTGACAGCTATTTATACGGGAGCTGTCAAGCAGAGCAACCAATAGGGGCATGGCAAAAGCCCGTTTCCAGCCTGGTGCATCTTAGTCAATAGGTGCAAGCCTTTGGTTGCTGGGCTGTCAGAAGTAAGTCGAGGACTTGCAGCCGGTCATAAGTCGAGGACTTAAGACCGGTTGCAAGTCAAGGACTTTACAGGAGATTGAGCATTTTGGATTAAATAATCTACACAGTGTAGTCATTTTGTGATGTAGAAAAACAGTTTCCTGAAATGGCCTCTTCAGCCTATTTAAGAAGAGGCTGCTTTTGATTGAATATGCAGAAAATATGCACCCCTAATGCTTCATTTAATGAATGTATAGGAAACTCCTTTTAATAGCACTAAAATTTTAGATATATTACATAATTAAAATTTCCTTTAGTCAGACATTGATACCATAATAAATAATTCTTCAGAAAGCATATTTTCAGGGTCAAAACACCTAATGATAAATACTATGTGGCATTTTGTTCCTACAAATGGAAAATATGACCTCATTGCACATGCTATAATAAAATGCATTTAAAAAGGTAAGCTGAATATAACAGAACGGTAACTTTACAACATACACATAGCAGAGATTTATACCAGAATCCCAGTTACTTTGATTTTACAAATTTTCTCTGCTGTTTAATTTAAAAAATAAAAATAAACAGCAGAGAAATAAATCTTCCTGCAGTTGCTGCTAAAATATAATGAATTAAACTTGAAAGAGAGTTTTGCAAGGGGATTAAACAAAAAAAACATGTTATAATATAGTTTATTGTATGTTCATGAATTAATTTATTATCATAATTCCAAGTTTAATGAAAATAGTAGATTTCAGTCCAACAGGATGAGAACTGGAAGTGATGTTTAAATACTAAGCTTTGTAGAATGAAAATAGTCTTCTGCTATAATTCTACTTCCCTTTTCTAGTACACAGTATAATTTATCATATAGCCTATTGTTAAAAATACTAATTTCTAATTAGGATATTATCATGTGTGTTTGCTGGCAAAATCTGTGCTGGATGAGATGTCAAGTGAAGGTGAAGTGCTTGGATCCAAGACCTTAACTGAGAACTATAAATTTCTGCTCCTTATAACTTGTGCTTCATAGAAAAGAACCATTAACCACTGAAAGAAGAATATCCCATTCACTGCATGCAACCAGAGACTTAGATAAAACTTTGTGTTAATAGATACTTACTGAACATATTACAATGGTTTGCTTCTGTTACCACAAGACACCCCAAAATAAGCAAAGAATCTGATCAATGCTACAATAAAATATTAATTCCGAAGTGCTTTACATTTATATAAGAGTGAGGGCGTCTGCTTGTGGAAAGCATCAAAATGTAATCAACAATCAAGAATTGTCATCCATTGCTTTGTATCACCAGCTGAGTGGCCTTCACAATAATGCAGTCTGGGATTATTGTTCTGTTTTAAAGTGCTAATATTAGCACAAAATATAATCACAATTATTTCAGATACTAATTGCATGCTCCCTTTTTGGCAATTGTCAGTTGTCTTTGCAACATGCTTTATATAGGTTTAGATAAAGGCTCTTAATAAGTGGTTTCAGAGGGCAAGTCTTTGTATGTTCTTCTGGTACAGCAGGTTATCAGGCTCCCAGGCTTTCTGAATATGTACTGAGGAATGTTGATACCAGGCCGTGTGGGAGATGCTAATACCAAATATTTAGCAGGATTAATTCTAGGAGGGATTAATGAAGAGTATGCAAGTACCTTAATTTGCTCTCCTTCCTACAGAAGTAGAGCAGCAACCTGGTATCCAAAATAATGAATTAAACAGTCTTAAAAATGTGAGAACTGACATGCTAAAGTTGAGAAACACTAATTTATTGTAGAAGTTTAAAAATCTTCCAGTGGAGGAAATTGTAAAGACACAAAGCCACTTGGACCTGGGTTTGGGTTGCAGTTTAGCCTGCATATGTATATAGAGGCATAAATTTTGGAAAGGACATGACAGGCTTAAAACCACTTTATAACCTCTCAAGACCGGAAGGCTAGGAACACGGCAAGCAGAAAATGGCTCAGTATAAGCTTGTTCATGTGCCCCCACCTGTCCTTGCCTGCCTTCTAAAGCCCCCATGTAACAAGCTTAAATAGTTGGCAAAACAATTATCTTTGCAAGCCCAGTGAAAATTGAGCCATATGCCTATTCATTTGTTCACTGCTAACAAAGTCTCAGGAACAATTTATTCAAAGTAACCTTATATCGGATAATAATTTTAGCACAAAATTTATTTTTTGTACAAAATAAAATGCTAGTCTCTGTCAAATATCTCAAGTCTTATTTTTAAGAAAATAGAAAGTGGTTCTTTTGTGTCCCTGCTAATACAGTATTGTATAAAAGTCTGTTTAGCTTTTCACATATACTGCCAAAAGAATTTTTAGTTTGTGGCTTCTTGCAGTTATGACTTCCATCTGTTTCCCTTTATTCATTTATCATTCCGGATTCCAATTTTCCCCTTTTGGTTTTGGGATGGTATTTTATAGAAATTTTTATAGAGATTATTTTTTTAAATAATCTCTGGTAGATTAGATTGAAAATGTATGTAATTATATATTTTCAGTTAAAAGTTCAGACTAGGACATTGAGCTGCATTGTCCCACAGAAGATTCCATCTTTGAACATTGTGATAATTGCTTACTTTATAAATCACTTTTTATCTATCTTTTAAAGTTGCTTTGACTAGCGGTTATTATACAATCTTCTAAAAAAAGCAATCCCTTGTCAATTATATATTGCATGAAGAAATTTATCTGTCTTGAACAAGTGGTGGTAAATGTAATATTAATTGTCATTATTTATTTTTTGCAGAACTAGTCCAGAACATTTAATATGATATCATCACTATAATCATTTTGTTTTGTGGCCCCTTTCCCTTACAAATAAAAGCTCCATCCTATTAAGTATTTTAAAAGGATATGTTCCACCTACCTGATCCAATAGCTCTTTCTACAAATGAATAAGGCACTATGCTGGAACAAACATTTTGATATATGGTTTCAAATTACACAAATATTTTCAAGTATAAACATACCAGAAATTTGTTTAATAAAATTATGATGCTGTTGATTACCATTACTTCACATCAAATATGCTTTTTTCACAAATACAGGCCACTTCATTAAAAAAAAATCCAACATGGGTATTTTTTATGGTTAATTATAAATAATATAATAATAGTATATTATTAATACAGCTATCAAGTTATGGTTGATTTTTCTCAAACTGCATATAACCTCAGTGTTTCCTTACATTCAGTTTCATCTCTATTTTGTTAACTTTTGCTTTAGGCTGAGGAAATCATCTCTAACTATTATTTATTTATTATGTATTTATTTAATTAATTAATTTATATCTTACTATCCATAGTGACTCTTGGCAGCATATAAATTTGCAGTGGATCTGGGCATTTATTATGAATGAATTGAAGCTATTCAATGAATGTTGTTATTTCATGGTTCTTCTGATTATTTATAACTCAATGCCGACCTTTGGGAATCTCCTAACTTACTTTCCAGACTGCAGAATGCTGAGTCTCATACATGTATTTCAATACTCTCAAAAAATTCTGATTACTTGGTGTTAAAATCTCCATATTTTCAAATCTTGAAAATATGAAGATGTTCTGTATAACTATAGCTATATTTTGATGCTTTGGCCAACACAACAGACCTTCCATCTCGGTTTAATTCAGAATCCTAAAATATAGCAAATATTCTCTACTTCAAAATTTCCAGATAGTGAAGTCATTTTATCCTCATGTATTGGTGGGGGGGGGGGGGGGAATCTGGAATATGTACATTTAAATACCTACAGTTCAAATGTTTTTTAATCTAACAGTCTCTGTTAACAAGAATGGATAATACTAATGTAATCATATTCTTACAAAATATTTAAAAATTTTGAATCTGAGCAACCATAATTTTATATTGCCATGCCTAGTATCTCTGCTAATTACTAAATACAGTAAAGTCCCAGAAATAGAAAATTGCATTACTATATAAATTAGTAACTAGAATTTATACTAGTAATTGTATAGTAGTACAAGTAATTGCCAATGCTTTTTAAAACAAATGTTTGGTCCAACTTGCTGGATGTTAAAATCATTGATTGGCTACCTACATGATCTAAGATCTTGGTGGCAAATTGATTTTTATTCAGTTTCTCTCATTTATTCATGACTACATTTCAGTTGAGTTTGAAAGAAAAATAAATGGCTTTCTGTTCATAAAGGTGGTATGAGAGACCTGTGCATTCAGAGCAGCAGTAGCTGCTCCTATTTACAAGCATTTCAGACTTAAAAGAGACATAACTGCTACCCAACTGACAATACCTGCTAATCCCTGCAGCCCTTTCTGAAGTAGCAACTAATAGTTACTTGGGCCCAGCCTATAATACCCTGACTTCAGCCACCCCTTCCTCAACAATGTCCTGATTCATGCCGTGTTTGCCTGAAAACAAGACAGTGTCTTATTTTCTTTTGATCCCCGAAATAAATGCTTGGCCTTATTTTCGGGGAGGTCTTATTATTTTTGAAGTGCAGTAGGCAGTGAGCGTGGTCATCTCATGGCTGCTGCTGTGTTGCAATATTTTTGGAGAGAACTTATTTTTGGGGGAGGGCTTATTTTACTGCCTGCACTCAAAAGCCCGACTGGGCTTATTATCTGGGAAGGTCTTATTTTCAGGGAAACAGGGTACAAATTCCATACTGATTTCTATTTTCATAGTCATTATTATGTTATTACAATTATTCAAACCTTGCTTCTCAAGATAATAATTTTCCCAGGTGGCTTACTTGGATGAATTTTTTCCTTCGTCATAGCTAGCCACAGTTAAAAGTCTTTAGGGCTTTTGTTTCAACCTCTGGGTTGGGTAATACATTTCCCAAGGCTTTTAATTAAAGGAGAGGTGAATTTCTAAGTCTAATTCTCCCTTGTCTGTTTTACTACAAAGTTAATTTGAAGAAAACTTCTTATCATACCATGGGCTGTATTAATTCTTCTAATTCTGGGGAATCTTTTCTGCCCTCTAGAGGAAGATAGGTTCCACCACTTACTTGGTTAACATTGCTTATGTTAACTTCCACTTTGTAACTCTGAAGCTCTTATTACTTCAAAGATTATTATCACTGTTAGATCGGCAAGAAGCAGCAGGAGAGAGGCGCGAGTGAGTTTCAGCACTTTTTATTGCAAGAGTAAGTGACTGCACTCTGCCAGCTGGGCTGCCGGAGCTCGCCTTTTAAGGAGCTCCGGCAGACCAGCAGGCCAATGACAGTTGTTTAAACTTCCCGGGGTTTGGGCAACCAATTCCCAGTGAGCATGTGAAAAAATATAAATTTAACAATGTATGTCCGTACGTAACACCCCTTCCCTCCTACAATGAACAATGTCCAATCCCTGGCCTATGTAGGTGATGTAGTCTTTCAGGTAGGTGGGGTGCACCGGTCTCCTACTTGAACTGTGCAGATCACTTGTCCCTGGGAGCTTGGCCACTGCAGTTGAGCCTGCTGTTCCTCTGGATGCCTGGGAAGTAACCTTCTGGAGCTTCTCGGCCCACGAGTTGAGCTTTGGCCTTGTTCCTTCAGCTCCTGAGATGCAATTTCTTTGCTGGACAGCTTTGGACGCAGCTATGTGTTCATGGCTCAGGTTGGACGGTTGTCCCTCGATATCTTGGCTTGGTAGGACAGGTTCCTGCCCGTCTGCTTCCCAGCTGGCGATTGAGCATGCTCTGTGGGGTGGAGACCTGGAGTTCTCCAGAAGTTGTTCTGAGCTGGCGGGTGTGGTCTAATTGCCCTGGTTCCTCAATTCAGCATCCCCCACGCGGTGTCGGAGCTGGTTGATGTGCCTCCTCCAGATTCATCCATCCTCTAGCTCCACTTGGTATGAATTCGGCTGGGTGATGGCCACAATTCAGCCCGCCAGCCAAGTTGTGTACCCTGCATAGTTGTGGGCGAATACCTAGTTGTTTATGTTAAACTCCCAGGTTGGTCGAGCGGAATCCAGGGGGTTCTCTGGAAGGTAGTCCGGGTGGTACAGGTCAAGTCTAGACCTCAGTCTTCCCCCCATCAATAGCTCTAGGGTGAAAAGGAATTAGTCAACCTTCTCCTGCCAGCTTCCTGCTCCCATTCAGGTGAGGGTTTCTTTTGTGAGCCTCACCATTAGCTCGGCCTGTCGATTGCTCACCGGATTGAATGGGGCGATGAGAACATGCCAGATCCCTTACTCTGTGAGGAATGCCTCCATTGTCTTGGTGGTCAGTTGTGGGCTGTTGTCAGAGACCAGGGTGTTGGGTAGGCCATGGGTTGCGAAAAGAGAGCTCTGATGGTGGCCACTGCCATGGTTGATTGCATGATAATGATCTCCAGCCATTTGGAGTAATCATCCACCACGATCAGGAACATCTACCCTTCCACTGGTCCCACGAAGTAGATGTGGATGCATGAACATGGTCCCTTGGCTGCTTCCCACTCTCACACAGGTGCCTGGGGTGGGGCTGATCATGTCTCCTGGCAGGGCCTGCAAGTGGCTACCCACACCATGATGTCCTTATCCATATTGGGCCACCAGATGTAGCTCCGGGCTAGTGCCTTCATTCGTACTATCCCCGGGTGAGGGCTTCTATGGCTCGTCTCCGCAGCCTCTGGGGTATGATGACTCTCTCCCCACACAACAAGCAACCCTTGATAGTTTATAGTTCTGCCTGCTTACTGTGGTAGCTGTGGAACTCCTCACTCAGCTTCTCCTGTGGCCACCCCCTCAACACCCAGTTCAGAACCTTTAGCAACCCCTTGTCCTTTTGTGTGTGCTCGGCGATGTCCCTGGTGGTGGCCGGGCTGGCTGGGTCAATGTCAATCAGCAGTACCATGGTGGTGTGGGCAGGGTCTTCCACCAGCTCCAGTAATGGGCAATGGCTGAGTGCATTGGTGTGGCTGATGTCCTTCCCTGGGCGGTGGATCAGCTCGTAGTCATACGCTGTGAGGAAAATGGTCCATCTGGTCATCCTTGGGGACATGTACAGTGGGGTTTGTTGGTTCCTGATGAGGAGCCCCAGCAGTGGTTTATGGTCCGTGATGAGTTTGAAATATCTGCCACTCATGGAATCTCTTGATCCCTGCGACTGCAGCCAAGGCTTTCTTGTCGATCTGGCTGTAGTTGCATTCAGTTGGGGACAAGGTCTTGGAGTAATAGATTATGGGAGCCTCTGATCCAGCCAGTAGGTGATGGCTGAGGACCGCTCCAACTCCAGGGAAGCATCACAGGTGATCCAAACTGGAAAAGTATGGTTGAACTGGATAAGCATGCTGTTGGAAGATAGGAGCTCTTTTACCGCTGCGAAAGCCCAGTCTTCCTTCTGTATCCAGGTCCACAGTGCTATCTTTCCCAGGAGCTTATGCAGCAGCTCAGCAATGGTGACCTTCTGTTGTAAAAAAAATACTATAAAAGTTCAATAGTCTTGGAGCTCTGTCTTGTTTCTTGGGGTGGAGGCGTTTCTAATGGCCTTTACTTTGCTGTTGGTGGGGTGGATTCCAGACCCATCTATGAGGTATCACAGGAACTCTACCTGCCTCACACTGATTTTACATTTCTTTGGGTTCACTTTAAGTCCCTTCTCCTCCCAAAGTCTTGCACATGTGTTCCATCAGCTGCTCTATGGAGTCCCCTGAGATGAATATGTCATCAAAGTATGGCACCACCCTCGAGATTCCATGCAGTAGCTGCTCCATTAAACACTGAAATAGTCCTGGGGCTACGCTGACTCCAAACTGCAGTCTGGAGCATTTGAAAGCCCCCCTGTTGGTCACTATTGTCTGTGCTTCCATGGTGGCTTCACCCATAGGCAAATGTTGGTATGCCTGTGCCAGGTCCAGTTTGGCGAATATTTTCCCGCTTCTTAGGGAATGCAACAGATATTGCACAACTAGCACTGGGTACACACTTTGCTGTCAGGCCTTATTCAGCGTACACTTGTAATCCACGCAGAGGCGGACGGAACCATCTGGCTTCACGGGGTGACTATTGGGGTTTCCCATGCCACATGGTTAGTCGGCACAAGGATTCCTTGGGCAATTAGTTTGTCCAATTGCTCATCCAGTTTGGGCTATAGAGCAAAGAGGATCCTTTGGGGTTTGAGCCTGATGGGAGTTACATGGAGGTCTAGGTTAAATGAAATGGGTTTCCCTGTATATTTACCTAGGCCCTTGTTGAAGATGTCCATGAACTTTGCCAGTAGCCGATCCAGGTCATGGGTTGAAATTCGATGCAGGCCGGTGATGTCTAGCCCCAGGGGCTTGAATTATTCCACTCCCAGTAGAGACGGTCGATGGCTGGAAATGACCATGAGGGGTAGACAGCCCTGGAATTCGTGGAACACCACCTCAACCTCCATTCTTCCTAGGACTTGGATCCGGTTCCCCTGGTAGTCGTTGAACCAGACATTTGGTGGTTTGAGGAGCTTCTTGCTGGCTGTCGGGTTCAATTTCTTAATGGTCTGCCAGGACAAAATTGTAAAATATGATCCTATGTCCAGCTCCATCTTGCATGGTTCCCTTTCAATGGTCACTGTGACATGGAACTTCTCCCCTTTGTAGGCATCTGAGTGGCCCACAGTGGTGTGATGGATCTCCCTCTGGGCTTGGTACTGTTCCTCTCTCCACCTATTCTGCTGTTGGCCGGGTCATGGGTTGTTTGGTCTCCCCTGCAGAGCTGTGGGTCTAGGCTGGGGTGGGGTGGGCTGGGTTGCGCTGCACGCCTTGGCAATGTGGCCTTTCCAGTGGCATCTGTGGCAGATGGCTTCCCGGAAATGGCATACCGCTCTTGAATGGAATCCCATGCAGCCTGGACAACGTGGCTGCCTGCCCTCTATGTCCTTTGCATTTTGTCTCTTCTCTGGGTACACACAGTGGATGGCGGCGGCATCATCCTCTTCATCGTTGTAGTTCAGAACTTCGGATGCCCAGTTGGGTTCCCTGAACATTTGGTGTATCCCACTGGTTTTCCTTACATGCGCTGCCAAGTTATCCGATGACTTGCTGCCCGTGGTTCCTCGACCTCATCCTTGAGTGAGACTCCCCTTCTGATCAGCAGTTTCTTTTGCAAGGAGAGGTCTCTCATTCCTAGGATGATCCAGTCCTTCATCATTTCCTCTGGGTTGATGAATTTGCACCGGGTTGCGATTTCTCAGAAGTTGGCCACGAAATCATTCACCATCTCTCCTTCCCATTGGTGCAGGTGGTAAAACTTGTTCCGGCTCACCAAGGGGGCAGAAGATGATACATAGTGGTCTTCCAGCTCACCTTTTAAGGAGCTTCGGCAGATCAGCTGGCCAATGACAGTTGTTTAGACTTCCCATGGTTTGGGCAACCAATCCCCTGTGTGCATGTGGAAACATGTAAATTTAACAACGTCCGTCCGTCCATAACAATCACAGTTCACAATTACTTTTCTACTGTTGCCAAAATGTTTGCTTTACTAATTTTTTAAAAAAAGATTTAGGTTTAGGTTTATTAGATTTATATGCCGCCCTTCTCCCAAGGGCAGCGTATGACATTAAAAGAAACACATAATACAAAAGTTAAAAAAAATTAAATAGAGTATCCCAAACCCAATTAAAATTGACAATGACAATTTTTTAAAAAATTGAATTCAAATTAACAGTGATCAATAATTTATTTTGTTTTGTTCAGGCCAGGGTGGCTTGCTGGAAAAGCCAACATTTAGGGTGCGTTGGAAGGACCAGAGGTCGGGGATTATACGAAGCTCCGGGGGCAGCTCATTCTAGAGGGAAGGTGCTCCCACAGAGAAGGCTCTCCCCCTGGGGGTCACTAGCCGACACTGTCTGGCCGACAGCACCCTGAGGAGGCCAACTCTGTTGGATCGCACTGGAAGGTGGGAGGCTACCGGTGGCAGTAGGTGGTCTCGCAGGTACCCTGGCCCTAAGCCATGGAGTGCTTTAAAGGTCATAATTAGTACCTTGAATGGCACCTGGAAGACAACCGGCAACCAGTGCAGGCTGCCTAAAAGGGGTGTAACATGGGAGCAACCCACGCAGCCGCATTCTGGACCAGTTGAAGCTTCTAGGTGCTCTTCAAGGGCAGCCCCATGTAGAGAGCGTTACAGTAGTCAGGCGAGAAAGGACGAGGGCATGAGTGACTGTGCACAGAGCATCCTGATCCAGGAAGGGGCGCAACTGACGTACCAGGTGAACCTGGTAAAAGGCCCCCCTAGTCACGGCCGTCAGGTGTTCTTCTAAACTAAGCTGCATATCCAGGAGGATGGCCAGATTGTGGGCCCTCTCTGAGGGGGCTAAAATTTCTCCCCCTATCATCAAAGATGGAACAAGATGCACAAATCGGGATGACAGAAACCACAGTGACTCCGTCTTGGAGGGATTAAGCTTGAGCCTGTTCCTCCCCATCCAGATTCACACAGCCTCTAGGCATTGGGATATCATGTTGAGGGCATCGTTTGGGTGGTTTGGGGTAGAGATGAAAAGTTCGGTATCATCAGCATATTGATCTCAAAATATGTTTTATTTCTTTTAAAAAACACAAATATTTCATCTTTCGTCAATCATTAAAACATTGAAGTACAATTTTTTTTGTATCCCCTTCCCTCCCTCCACCCACCCAACCCCCCTCCTCCTTCCCCCCCGACTTCCCAGAATCCGTACACGGTATGGATTTTTAACTAACACAGTCTAAAATCTATTGAGAAAAAAGAAATAAAGAAATTAATGACATTCTACATTGACCTTAGCTTCTTCTTACTGAACTAACTTTTAACAGTTTAAATCATTTCTGATCTTAAGCATAGGCTAACTGGAATTTCTTGGTCCCGTATTTATTTTGTATATAGTCAATCCATTTTTTCCAGTCTCGTTTATATCTCTCATTTGAGTGATCTTTAAAGGTATCATCAGCATATTGATGATACCGTACCCCAAAAGCATGGTTGATCTCAACCAGTGGTTTCATATATATATTGAACAGGAGGGTGAGAGAACCGACCCCTGGGGCACCCCACAAGTGACGCGCCTCGGGGTCGATCCCTGTCCTCCAGTCAACACAAACTGTGACCGATCCAACAGGTAGGAGGAGAACCACCATAAAACGGCGCCCCCCACTCCCAACCCCTCGATTCGTTGCAGTAGGATACCATGGTTGATGGTATCAAAAGCCGCTGAGAGGTCTAATAGGACCAGGACAGAGGAGCAGTCCCTGTCCCGGGCCCGCCAGAGATCATCAACCAACATGACCAATGCCGTCTCCATGCTGTATGGGCCTGAAACCCGATTGAAACAGATCCAGGTAGACAGCTTTATCCAGGGACTGGGGAAGCTGATGTGCTACCGCATTCTCAACAACCTTCGCTACAAAGCGAAGGTTGGAGACCGGACGATAGTTGGCTAAAGAAGCTGGGTCCAGGGAAGGCTTCTTAAGGAGGGGCCTCACCACCGCCTCCTTTAAGGCGGTGGGAAAGAACCCCTCTCTCAACGAAGTGTTGGTAATTGCCTGGAGCCAGCCTTGTGTCACCTCCCGGGAAGCTGAGACTAACCAAGAGGGACATGGGTCCAGCACACAAGTGGCAGCACTGAGTCTCCCCATAATCCTGTCCATGCCCTCGGGGGTCACAGGATCAAACTCATCCCAGATGATCTCCACAAGATTCATCCCCATCGACTTGCCCGAATCTACCCAGTCAGAGTCCAAGCCTGTCCGGATCTGAGTGATTTTATCCTGCAGATACTGAACAAATTCTTCAGCCCTACCCTGCAAGGGTTCTTTCCCAGCTCCTTGGTTAAGTAAGGAGCGGGTCACCCTAAACAGGGTGGCTGGGCAGTTATCTGTGGACGTGATAAGAATGGAAAAATGTTGCCGTTTTGCTGCTTTTATCGCCACTAAGTAGGATTTAATATTAATTCTTACTAGTGTTTGATCAGATTTGGACCAGCTGGCCCTCCAACCACTCTCTAGGCATCTTTTCCAGCGTTTCATCTCCTGGAACTCCTCGGTAAACCTGGGAGCTATCCGGGATCGACACCAGGTCAGAGGCTGCAAAGGCACAACATGATCCAAAGCCCCAGTGGCCACCCTATCCCAGGCTTCCACTAGGGCTTCAGTCGAGTTGTGAGCAAGGGATTCAGGAAAAGTCCCAAGCTCCATCAGGAACCTTTCAAGGTCCATCAGGCACCTGGGGCGGAACCATCTAATCGGTTCTGTCTCCCTGTGGTGAGGGGTAGCAAGTATGGAAGTCAAGCCTGATGAGGAAATGATCCGACTATGACAAGGGTTGGATAGAAATATCCCCTAAATCTACATCATTCATCCACTGCCCAGAGACAAAAATCAGGTTGAGCGTGTGTCCCCCATTATGGGTGGGGTCTTGAATTAACTGAGTTAGATCCATAGCCATCATGGAAGCTATGAACTCCCGAGCTGACTCAGATGTCTCGCCAATGGAAGACAGATTGAAATCCCCCAGGATCATAAGCCTGGGGAAATCAACCACCAATCCAGCTAACATATCCAGCAGCTCCGGCAGAGCCAATGAAACGTAGCAGGGAGACAGGTATATAACAAAAAGGCCCACCTGAACTCCAAGGCCCCATTTCACAAAAAGGGACTCACACCTGCCTATCTGAGGCACAGTGACCCCCTGAGGTCTGAGACTTTCCCTAATAACCACTGCCACCCTGCACCCCTGCCATGGGCTTTCGGCTGGTGAAACGCCCGGAAGCCTGGTGGGCATAATTCACTAAGGGGAACACACCCCTCTTGGCCCAACTAGGTCTCCATAATGCATGCCAGGTCCGCTCTACCCTCTTGTATGATGTCGTAAATGAGGGGAACCTTATGTACCACAGACCTGGCGTTAAGCGACACCAGCCGGAAACCAGGGTCCTGTAATCCCGAGCACCCAGGGGTGTGAGAAGGGTGATGAGTGTCGGAATGTGCGATCGCTCTTAAACAGCAGACCTGCGTCCCCCGAACATAATTTGGCCCTCGCCCCCCACCATATCTGCCTCTCCCACAAACAATAGAGATGGTGAACCCCCCAATGGAATGACTTAATGTCTCCCCCAGAATCCCAACCCTTCCCAGCACTCCCAACCTGCGCCCATTAGTTAACTCTGGCCTGTGCCCTGTCAGACTACCCCCCAAGCCTGTCTGAGCAATCCGTATCAACCCCCCTGCCCTCCCCTTAAAATTTGATTTAAAAACCCCTGTAAAAAACCCCTAAGATGTCTCTTCTTCGCATGCCACCTCTCGGGATCCCAAAATCCATCATTAAGGAAGCATCTTGATAGGCAAGAAGGCCATCCCCGGGAAAGGGGGAGTTCCCGAAGGGAATAAAGATCTGTCGCAGTATAGCATAGAGGAGAATGTGGTATCAACCAAATGGGATGACATCACAGGGAGTGCATTTATGCAATATTCCAAAAAAGTCTTCCAAGTCAAATTAGCATGCTAGTTTAAAAAGCATATAATAGATTAGTCAATGAAATATTGCTACAAATTTGATTATCTCTCTCCCCGCCTCTCTCTCTTTCTTTTGTATGAAACCTCTAGGAAACAGCTCACTATTATCAAAAATCAAACTTGTTAAGGAATATCCACGAATCACATAGACAAGTACATTTGAAAAAGCATAACAACAAAATATCTCAGGCTAAGCATCCATGTATCTGATTTCTTAATCATGTATATTTTATAATGTACAGTATTAATATTGTGCAATATAGAATATTAGCTTTATATCAGTGAAATGGGCAGTAGTTCACATAACTCTTCATATAAGTAATCTGCCACTTTATCTTTGTCCATTATAATTTCAATTTAGAATCATCTTTATTTGTGTTCCCTTTAGATAATCCATATATCTGTTTATTTTATGTTACAGCAAGAGGACACCCAGTGCTAAAATCAGCTGATATTCGAATTGCTGGTGCTCTAGTTGCCGCATCCATGCGAGAGAGAAAGAAGAAGGAGCAAATGGAACAAGAGGAATCACATATATTAGAAGAGAGTGACTAAGTCAGGAAGCAAATGACAGACAAGCGAGCCTTACAACAACATCGAATTGAGTTAATAGATAAGAACCTTAGTTAATAGATAAGAACCTTGAATTAATAGATAAGAAACCTTAGTTCTAACTTCATTTTCCTCTAATGGAAATTTCTAATGTTGTAATGAAAAGTGTTTCATTCTTATAATAGAAATATGTCTCCTTAGTCTCTAGGGGGTGATACTTAAAATTCCTATATGCATAGGACCAATACAAATACATTAAAAAACCTGCTTTGTAAAACAATTTCATTTTATTTCTATGAATTGTAATGTATGACACTATATTATTTTGCTATATAGTGATGCAGTATATGATATAATGTGTGATAATATACCCATCTTATAACTGGGGTAGCATTTTTTTTAATTTTCAGAGCTCTATTGCTGCTTTTTGATCTCAAAAGTCTTGTGTTCTTTATTTTTTTTTAAAGAATAGTTTATTTCAATAACGGTAATTCCTTTTCAAAAAATTCCCACTGAGCTGTAACTGGGTCCATCAGAGTTGTAGGACTACTGCTGTCATCTTCCTGGGGCATAATGACTCTAGAGAATACTGAGATGCAGACATTTTATAAGACTGCTGCCTACATTTGGAAACAAAAGCAAAAAAACAAAAACAAAACCAAACTCAGTAAGGATGGTAAAAAAATTTTTTTCCTTTCCATAAATAAATTGGCACTCAATCCTCATCAAAGAGCAAGAAATATTGGCTATGCTCACTGAATGTCCACTGTTTTTTTTTTTTTTGGCCAACTACTCAATGAAAGTCATCGCTTATATGTAAATGAACTGTCAATGGTTTGCCACTGTTGGCAATCACTGGACTGTGAAGGGTATGTCTTAATAAGAACCAAAGCTCTTCACAGACTTTGATTTACTGGAAATAAAATAGAAAAGTCCTCTGGGATTAGGAAGGACACTTGTTTCAGATAAAATGTCTAGACAGTAGCAATATATCTGGGGCTTTTATTATAGCAAAACTGCAAATTAGAATGGAGTGCAGAGAAAGTTCCTGTGACCCAACTGAGTTCAAAAACAGTGCTTCTGGCTGACATTTTTCCCCAATGCTTAAATCTATAATAAGCTTATAAGCAGTTCACTCCAAATACAAAATAATGGATGCTGTTTCAGGAATTCAAAGCAGAGATGGTATTCAGCCGGTTCAGACAGGTTTGGGGGAACCGGTAGCAGAAAGTTCGAGTAGTTTGAAGAACTGGCAAATACCACCTCTGGTTAGGCCGCTCTCCTACCCCCGTTGTTCCCTGTCCTATATTCCCTTGTTTTTTAGCTCAGCTGATTCACGCGGCAGAGCAGATTGCTGCGCGTCAACTGAGCTGAAAAATAGCTCAGCTCATCAGCATTGACACTGAGGGCAGTCTTTGAGTGCTGCGCGGACGCACACAAAGTGCTTTCTCCTAGAACAAGTAGGAAAAGATTTGGAATCCCATCACTGATTCAAAGCCACCATAACTTCTATGTCTTCCCCTGGACTTTCCAGAACTTTTTATCATCTCATTAATGCTATTTCTCTTCAGTGTGTAAATTATCCCATCACATATAATAATTCCACTTGATAATACGTGGAATTTAAGGAATATACTAATTTGTTTTTGTTTCATCACTGACAGAAATTCAAGTGCTACAAAATTCTTTTTTAAAAAAAAGGTGGAAAAAATACTTGAGAAGAAGTCGAGATTCAAATGATTAGGCAAATTGAAACATTAGGATTAGATTTTACCAGATGATTAAAAAGTAAAGATCTAAAACTAAAACAGAAAGTGCTCTTTTTGAAATGTGTTCATGTTGCTTTTTTGATATTTCCCTTTGCAAAAGTACTTGTACTTCAGATGTCCCCTTATATTTGTCAAGATTTTTAAGTCTTGGCAGAAAATATTGTTGAATTATGCCAAAACAACTGGCAATATTTTCTAGATGTTTGTGGAGGTTGAATGACAGTCACATGCAGAACTGACTGGAAATTCATGGCCCGGTCAGACTACTGCATACTTCCAGTCCTGCTGGGCTGTATACCAATACAGAATGATGTATCTGTCACTAGTTATTGCCCCCATTCTATGTTGTGCAAATATACAAGTGTGTATATAAACTCTGGATCTAGACCATTGCTCCTGGCATCCCAGCTAGAATTTATGGGAGTTCTTATCCAAAAACATTAAAAGGTTAATAGCATGTAACTTTCTAACTTTCTTTAGTTAGAGACTATACAGATTTGATATTGATAAGATAACATTGATAATGAAAAAAATGTACTGTAGATAATTTTACTTTTGCACAAATGGCTTTTAAATTTCTCTGCTGTTCTACATGTGTGTGGGTGTGAATGTGGTACATATATCAATACAAACACATAGGCAGGTGGGATTTGAATCAAGAACTTTTTAAAACTTCAGTGTCTACCACTATCACCCTATTTAAAAATGAGAAGGAAAACATTTATTGAAAATCTAGCCTTTATTGTGAAATCAGCACAAACATCATTATTGTCAGAATAAATTGATATTTGCAATAGTACTGGAGCAGTTGATTATACGATGCCTCCACAAACAAGAACCAAGAAATGTTGAATGCTGAAGTAAGTCACTAATGCTACAGCTGTAACCTTAGTTTACAGGTTCCCTGTCAAACAGTCATGCTTCTAAACCAGGACTGTTTTTCTCCAAGTGTCCAGATGAAGTGTGACAATTTTTAAGAAGTAACTGTTTAGATATTCAATCTTTTTTCTTTCCCATATTATAATCATTTTTTTAAAATAACAATTGATACTTTTGATAATGTGTAATTGTTCTGTGCAGATGCATTTTAGAAGTCTGGTACTGAAAAGGAAAGAATTCCTTCCTTCCTTCCTTCCTTCCTTCCTTCCTTCCTTCCTTCCTTCCTTCCTTCCTTCCTTCCTTCCTTCCTTCCTTATTTCTTTCCTTCCTTCCTTCCTTCCTTCCTTCCTTCCTTCCTTCCTTCCTTCCTTCCTTATTTCTTTCCTCCCTCCCTCCCTCCCTCCCTCCC
Source organism: Thamnophis sirtalis (assembly GCF_051295495.1). Classification (NCBI taxonomy): domain Eukaryota; kingdom Metazoa; phylum Chordata; class Lepidosauria; order Squamata; family Natricidae; genus Thamnophis; species Thamnophis sirtalis. The sequence goes on from NW_028261390.1 coordinate 26,824,837, forward strand.
TCCCTCCCTTCTTTCCTTCCTTCCTTCCTTCCTTCCTTCTTTCTTTCTTTCTTTCTTTCCTTTCTTCCTTCCTTCTCTCCTCCCTCCCTCCCTTTCTCCTCCTCCCTCCATCTATAACAGGACTTTAAAAAAAATCAGTGGTGCCTCATTGGGGAAAAGGCAGCATTTTCAGAGGTTCACTGCAGGGAAAGAAGGAGTATATTTTAAAAATCTCCTCCTCATGAACTCTTGTGCCACTCTTAAATTTATTTTTTAAAACAACTTCTGTTGAAGCTATAGGTAAATCAAAGTGCCTCAAATTAAACCTAGTTTGTGATTGAATTTATTTATTGGCCGGAAGTATGTTTATGTATATGCTGGCATATGGATCTGGTGTAACCAGGGAATAGTAACAAACCTAGCCATGAACATCTGCTTGCATCTCTTTAGCATATATTTAATGAGTGAGCAGATTTTAATACATTTTTATTATGGGCATCTTACTTGTGTAACAAAGTTTGAATGGGTGAATAGATGGAATGTAAGTAGAAATGTGCCATTGTTAGTAGGACAGATTGGGTGTTATATCCCACTCAAACATCAGCCTCTTCTCCCCTTCTGTCCTTCCAGTTGTTAATTCTGTTTCTTGAAATAAAAGCTTTTTGGCTTCTACTGAATTCTGTAGCTATGTTTCCTTTTTAGGCAATTACTGTCTATGTTACTACTTATATTCATCTGAGCTGGTAAGGCATGAGATGGGTTATCTATAGAAGTGAGATGTACTTGATCAGGTATATACAATAATGTTCACCTAACTGTTCTTCGAACTCCGGTACCTTGGTACCTTCTCTAATGGTGGTAACAATTTGACAACAGGAGGAGGTGGTAAGCTCCCCTTTGTATGCAATAAACACAGGTGATACAATCATTTGTTGTTGTTTTTTTTTTTCTGGATTTTTGCATGGAGCGTGAGGTTGAATTTGAGGACCCTTAAAATATGTTTCTGTGATAGTATGTTGTACAGAGCCAAATCTTTACAGTTTGAAGAGTTTGCATTTCAGATGGACTGTTCATAGTGTTTCATCCATAAATTTGAAAACGATGGATTCACATTCTTCATGAATAGGTACAAGCTGATTTTTTATTAAATCAATGGCACTTATTTTAATTATGATTATGTGCCATCAAGTCAGTGTCAATTCCTAGCAAACACATGCAAATGTTTAGAACAGAATAACACAGTTGGATGGGACCTTGGAGGTCTTCTAGTCCAACCCCCTGCCTAGGCAGGAAACCCTACACAACTTCAGACAAATGGTTATCCAACATCTTCTTAAAAACTTCCAGTGTTGGAGCATTCACAACCTATGGAGCCAAATTGTTCTACTGATTCATTGTTCTAACTGTCAGGAAATTTCTCCTCAGTTCTAAGTTGGTTCTCTCCTTGATTAATTTCCACCCATTGCTTCATGTCTACCCTCAGGTGCTTTGGAGAATAGCTTGACTCCCTCTTTTTGTGACAACCCCTGAGATATTGGAACACTGCTATCATGTCTCCCCTAGTCCTTCTTTTCATTAAACTAGACATACCCGGTTCCTGCAACCGTTCTTCAAATGTTTTAGCTTCCAGTCCCCTAATCATCTTTGTTGCTCTTCTCTGCACTCTTTCTAAAGTCTCCACATCTTTTTTACATCGTGGCGACCAAAACTGAATGCAGTATTCCAAGTGTGGCTTTACCAAGGCATTATAAAATGGTATTAACACTTCACGTGATCTTGATTCTATCCCTCTGTTATGCAGCCTAGAACTGCATTGGCTTTTTTGGCAACTGCTGCACACTGCTGGCTCATATTTAAATGGTTGTCCACTAGGATTCCAAGATCCCTCTCACAGTTAGTACTATTGAGCAAGGTACCACATATATTGTACCTCATATAGTGTACATACTAACTGTTTTTGCCAGGACAATCCATCCTCCATCTGATCCTTCAGATTTTCCAGAGATGCATCTATTGATACATTCTGCTGCTGTTGGTCATCCTTTTCTTTCCATTTTTCCTAGCATTTCCCAGGAACAAAGTCTTTGCTTAGGGAGTCCAAAATATGATAATTTGAGGCTGGTCATTTGTGCCTCAGATGAGAACACCTGAGCAATTTATTCTATGATCTAGTTTCTTGGTTATCTCTGCTAAGTCATAGAACAAGCGTAAGTCACTTACAGTCATGCCCAACAATTTTGCAACCTAAACATTTTATGATGTGACTAAAGGTTTAGTGAGTGACCTCCCTAATCTTGGTGGGGGGGAAACCAAAGTATCCTCTGGACTACCCTAGTATGTGTTAGTCAGTCATTAGCCATTAGGAACAATGATCAAACAGAATTATCCTTCCCATAGGTGTAGGTAGCACCAGTCAGTTCCATGGGAATCAGAGGATGTTCTTACCATTGCCAAGGGCCATGACAGTTTCTTCTAACTTCAAACCTCATTCCATTTGATCCAAGGTAAAAATCAGGTATAATGTGTAGCTTCCTATATGAGTCAGTCCCATAATTCATGTGAAGGGTTAAATGAATTCACAAGATGCCTCTGATCTCTGCCCTAGGAAATATGGTCAAAGTACCTAGAACAATTGGTGCAGAAACTGTATCTCAAACCCAGGGTCTAGCAATATGGCATAGAAACTGCTGTGCAATAGGGGACAGCGCAGTAGCAACATTTTGTCCCTACAATCCTACTTCAAAAAAACAAGGTCTTGCAAAGGGTTATATCCAGAATAGTGCCTCTAATCCCCTGCAGAGTTTCCAGCATGGCAATGGTCACCCCACCTCTCCTGTCCTGGGTTTGCAGCTGATGGGTGTATTTTGAAGAGTGGTTCATCCCTCTCCTCCAGGTATAAGTATAAGATTGTGGATGAAAGAGTACACCTGGCTTATATTACCAAGACTTGAATATGTGCATAGGGGGAAGTACCCTTTTCAAAATAAGATTGTTGATGAAGTAATAATTATTACTGACAAGTGAAACAAGAGCGTTACAGCTCAGAAATTGGTAATCTACTTCACAGGTTGAAGATAGAGGTTCAAAAGTTAAAGCTCATCTCAATTGTAGCAACCCTTAAGAACAGCTTATTTTGTATTCCCACATCTTTCTCTACCCATCTCCTCTTCTCCCTTCTAATTAAAGAATCTCTAGAGAAGGTTATAGGGCTTTCCTCTTGGCATCCTTTTTCCTTCTATCCCCTCCAATTTCTCAATAACTTTATATATATAATCTCTAAATTACGCCAAATCACCAGTGTGTTAATAACCAGCTTCCAAACAACCTGAAAAGCAACTTCCATCCTCTCTCCAATTATGAAGTATGCAGAGTGCCCCCACTTCCACAAATAGATCTAGAAGGAATTTATTCATTATTCACTCTCATTTCAGGATCCTATTACCACCACTCTGGCCTTTTACCCATATAATTATTGCTCTTCTCTCCCAGAAATGTCTAATATTTTTAATTTCTCCCTTCTTCCACTTCCACACTTTTTCCTTCTTCTTTATATATTATCCTTATGGCAAGATTCAATCTACCAATGCTCAGGCATACCATACTTAATTCATTGAATGAATTCCACAAACTGCTGTTTTTGCCTATAGAACTGCTTACATGAATGTGGCCATTTTCCAGGTGTCTTCTGCTCCAAAGATTGCTGACTACGAAATGGCAGATGTTCTACTAGGCCTGGGCAAAAGGGGAAACACAGCCCACACTGGGACCTGAGACTCCAGCTGAACCATAGAAGCAAAACACCTGTTAGAGTTCTAGCAACATTGTATTTCTTGACAGGTTATTACTACTGCATTCTTGTGTTTAGGTTGGGCTTCATGTTGGTCACCTTTACTGGGCTCAGAGAATCTCTGCACAGCTGCTGGAATCTTCTCTTTCAGCCACAAAATGTCCAACCTTTAATTAATTTCTCTCTCTCAAGCACCCTCCCCCCCAAACATTTCTTTCTCTCTCTGTCTCTCTAACACACACACCTATCTTTTGAGGAACATCTTTTTTCAAGGAGAAAATACATTGGATATTGAAACTGTACACAGTTAGCACCCACCCTTCTCCTAGAAGAATGAAATATTTTGGGAAATGTAAAAAAAGGCAGTATACTATATTTCCCTAAAGAAGAAACATGCTCTTGGAAAGCAGCACCCACCTTTTTTAATAGCTCCAGTAGGACTGGACCAGCCTATCTACAAGTCAAAAGACCTACAGCTCCAGTGTGATGGGATTAAGATGTGGCCTTTCAGGATATAATAGGACCATTTAGTCCTTCATGGTATTGGACCTGGGTACTTGAGAGACCGCCTGCTGCCAATTACCTCCCAAAGACCCATTAGATCACACAGGGTTGCCTCCTCCGGGTTCCGTCTACCAGCCAATGCCACCTGGCTACTATCCGGGAGAGGGCCTTCTCTGTGGCAGCTCCGGCCCTCTGGAACGAACTCCCCACAGGGATTCGGACCCTCACCTCTCTCCAGGCCTTCCGAAAAGCCGTCAAAACCTGGCTTTGCCAGCAGGCCTGGGGTTGATGAGTTCCCCTCCCCTCTCGACTTGTGTGGTTGTGTGATTCTTGCCTATTTTAATTACTTGTATTCTGTTCTATGTTCCCCTTTTCCCCTTTTGAGTTGTTCGCCGCCCTGAGTCCCTCCCGGAGAAGGGCAGCATACAAATAATAAAATTCAATTCAATTCAATTCAGAAGACACAGAGCTCAATGCATTGCACAATCTCCTAAGGACACTGCATCACCCAGCAAACTTTAACCAAACCTGGGAGTTCAGACAAATATGACCCCATGGGAATCTGAAAACAGCCAATAGAATACAGGTTCTTGCACAGGAACAGGAAATTCAAATGCAAAGGCCAAAAGAAGGTATAAAAGCCCTTCACTCTCAACTCCATGTGTTCAGCTGCACCAGAACCATGTGCTTGGAGGTTCTGCTTCACCATTAAACCATCTTTCCAATCAATCTTCATGTTTCCAGTATCTTTCTTTTGGCTTGGAACTGAACCAGATGGATATTTCTTCCAACAATTTGAAACACTCCTATTCTTTAATATTTCTTGTGTTTAATATAAGTATTATAAGTATTAATGGTATGTGAACATGATCTTGCATTTCTCATTAGTATATAAAATACAACATTCCTCTTGTTCCAATACTTGATTCTGATTATAATAAATGCTAGAAATCCACTTTTTCTGTTGATAAAAGAAAAAAAAATCTATTTTTAAAAAGTAGCACAATTGTTAATGCCTTTTCAGCTAAAGCTTCATTTTCCATATACATTTTTATACATACAGAAGCTTCTAGTTAAGATTCTTTAACAGTTCATGGGACACCTTCAAGTTATTTGCTGAACATCACTGTTTCACAGAAGATTGTTAAGAAAAACTGGCACCATGGTGCCGGTAGTGCAAACACCATGGTGTTTGCCTTCCTCCATCTTTTCCAGCATTGTGCTACAGTGGAAGCAACCCTTTGTTGCCTAGGCAACATAGGGTGAATTTTGTACATTTCCAAAGCTCTTCTGAAATATTGATAAAAGGACACCCACTTTTGAAAGAAGATGCAAAGCTGGAAACAGTGATTCTGACCAGGTCTTCTGAAATGGAGAAGTGCTATTAATTAAACAGCATGTGCAACTCTCTCTCTCCTTAAAGTATTATCTGCTTTCTTTTTTTTTTGTCCTGAGGTCATCCATTGAAACTAAAATATGAAAATGTTTGGAACAATGAAAGGAACCGTGCCTTTATATAAGGCATGGTATGCTATGAAATCTGCTACCAGCAAATGTATTGTGACTATTAATTTAAGTAATTTGAAAAGTGGAAGGTTGATTGAGTCAGTAGAGAAAAATGTATCTGTGATCCCTGATATTAATAATTCTATTGTCATCAAATCCCAGGCAGTATATTTTGAATCCTAGCTGCTAATCAGGAGTAACATGACACAGGAATATCATATCTTTATCCATACTTGTGAACTCCTTGGATGCCCAAAATAACAAGCCTGACATACCTCCAATTGTGTAGTTGTCACAGACCCCAACATACAACTTACAAAAAAAAATGGATATCTCATGGAGCAGAGAAAATATTCCATCAACTCCCCAATACAGTGCATACAGAAAATCAAAGACCTAACATTAGTGAAAGATGACAATATGGTTTCATTCAATGTCACAGGGTTCTTTACATCCATAGCAGTGGTGGGATATGACCGGTACACACCAGTACGGGCATACCAGTGCCTGCTGGGAGCACCAGGTATCATTCTGGTACAGTGCTCTGGAGGGCCCACTTACCTGCCTGCCCTCCTTATCTGTATTTGAGCTGATTGGGACTTATGCGCACGGAGTATATGGCGCCTGCGTGATGCTCTGCCAAGTGTGCTGCACTCGTACATGTGGTGGACGCCTGGCCCCATTGCACCATATTGGTTGCAATGGAATCTGGAACACACCACTGATCCATAGACCCAGAATTAATGAAAGAATCCATGGCAGCAGTACTATACCACTCAACTGATCTCACCAAATATGCTAGGTTGGAATACAGGTATTCCTTGAAAAATGATAGGCCACTTAATGACTGTTCAAAGTTACAACCAACACCCCAATAATCCTGTTTCAAGGATAGACAACTATTATGACCGACCACATGGATGCTACAGCACCCCCACCCCTCTTATCCCATCCCACCCTGACAGGACCCCACAGCGCTTGGGCCTACACCTCCTGGAAGCACCCCCAACGATTCCTTGTGGAAATGGTGGCTGCTTTCAGACATTTCTGTCCCAATCCGCTGGCCATTGGAAGGCTGCAAAACTTTCCTGGCTGGCTGTTATAGGCTTGGGAACCCAGCCCTCCATGCAAAGGCAGCAGATTCTGGACAAGCTTCCCAAAACCTTTCCCTTGTTTAATGCCTCAGTCTCCCAAAAACTCACATTTCTTCAATAAAGAAAACCAAAAAAGCTGTGAGACATGGACTTGATCTTTCTCGCCTCCCAATTAGTTGCTAAAATTAAACTCCCCAATCTCTGGCCTCCGGTCTCTATCCTTTTAAAAACTTTACCTTGAGTCCAGGTGGAAAAGTAGAGGAACAGAAGTAAGCAAGCAAAGACAACGTTACTGCAGCTTTTTTTTTTTGCCTCAAGGAACTGACTAAAAGAAAATTCAACTCTAAAAGTTTAGAAGAAAACACAAACAGTAAAATGGCAAATGCTGGGTTTTTGCAAAACCATTCAGCTGTTTTTGTGACTGCCTGAAGATCCCAGCTAGGACTGTCAGATGGACAGCTGAAAACTTTGTAAAGGACCCTGCCCTTATGTTGCTCATGTTCTCTACCCAGCTAAACTTTTAGAGCTGATTTTTTTTGCTTGCTTGCTTCCCTTCCCTTTCTTTCTTGTTTCTTTTCCTCCTTCCTCCTCCTTTTAAACTTGCTCCCCACAGATATCCCAGAAAATATAGGAAAATATCCTCCTAATATACATTTCAAAAGCATCATTCGTATAATTCAGCCTTTGAGACAGAAACCCATTTTAATCTTTCAGTGCTTTGCTTATCCCTTATACTGAAAAGACGTGTAAATAATTTTGGCAGTTTAGTATCATTAGAAAAGATAGTCTCTTCTAAAATTGCCTCTTGCAGAATTCTGTCCTTCTTCTGAGATATCCCTTGAACTATTTATATTCTCCTGTGCAGATGGTATCCATGTTTTGAGATATTCCTTGAACTGTTTGCTTCTCTGTGCAGATGTATTTCTATTTTTTTCCCAGATACCATCTTCCAATATTCTTGTCACTTGCCCATTGTTTAGTTTCTCACAAAAGCTGTTATTTTTCTTCTATAAAGGATTCAAGCAATCTTAAAAACAAAACAATAATATTCTTTGAAGATATTTTTAGGATAAGATTCATGAAGTATACTAAAAAAACCACCTGTTTTATATGGACCAGTTCAATATTTACCTCCATAGATGAAGAAACATAACTCAGGTATTATACTGGATACCAGTAGCAATGATTCAGCAATGCTGAATGCCTATAAAAGAAGTTATAAAAATTAGTTTATTGCAGAAATGGAAACAAAACTGAAAACTCACTTCATTAATTTGCATTTATGGTGGCAAACTATTAAACTTGTTCTTTTTATATGCAGGTTTGCTGGATTCCTCGCTGTGGTCTATCCTTACTCTGTAAGCAATATTAAAGTTATAAGAAGTAAATAAATTGTCAAGAGGAATATGTGTTCTTTTATAAAATAAATGAAATATGGTGTCAGTTAGAACAAAATGTATTTTTGCCAACAGGAAGAAAGAAGCAGTTTACTCCAAATGTTATATGTAGCTACCTTTTGGTTACAATGCTTGACATGTAGCATGAGTTCTTTCAAAGTTAGTGTGCTTCCTTCTTAATAGATAAGACAGAACTTTGAATTGATCATAATAATTAGTCATGACTCATACTGCACTGATTTTCTATATTACAAGTTTAAACCAAGACATCCATTTGATTAATAATGTAAATGCAAGTGTGACAAAAATATTGTCATATAACATAAAATTTATTCTTGATTTTCTAAAAAGTGCTGTTTACTGGAAATATTATACTAAAAGATTAAAATGGATGATATAACCAAAACATAAGATATGACTTCAGAAAGGGTCTTAAAATATTTATTATAATATTTGAGATATTAATGGATAAGTCAAATTGAATTTTTTTAGGGAAGATTTTTATATCATAGCATTATAATTTTGATGTCTATATAGTTTCATCAATCTCATGTCAGTGAAAATACAAAATATACACATTTCCAGATTGTAGACTTAGCTGTAGAAGCAGGTTCTTCTATCTGGATTTCATTTGTTACGTTGACAGTAACATAAATTATGTAGTATTTTCAATGTATGGTGCCCAGAATTAGAAATAATAGCCCTGTATACAAATACTAACATATAGCATTAAGAATAGCACTTAGATGTATATACTGTTCCATAGTGCTTTACAGCACTATCTGAACAGTCTACAGAGTCAACATATTGCCCCCTAACAATCTAGGTCCTCATTTAACCAATCTTAGAAGGATGGAAGGCTGAGACAACCTTGAGTCAGTCAGGATCGAACTGTTGGCTGTGGGCAAATACAGGTTGCAATATTGCAATCTAACCACTGCACCACCATGACTCCTGCATGTTTAGTGCATAATAAATTATTAAGCATCTTAGATAGCCAACTTTATTTGTGTTTGTCACATATGTATGTCCCACCTAAGTCCCAAAGGAACTCTACTAAAAAGAAGTATTGTATAAAAGAATAGAACAATGCAATTCATAACAATATTAAGATTAAGAAAGAAAATAAACATCAAAGAAGAACATTTAAACCAAAGTTAGTGCTTAAACAACCTGGAAAGTAGTTTGGCCCCAGAGCAACCATCAACTTGAGAATACCTGAATAAAGAAGTTCAGATTCAGTTGTTGTTTTAAAAAGATCAAATGTGGTGGTTAGTTGAATTTCTTTTTTGGGGGGTGGGGGTGGGGGGTGGGGAGAGTCTATATCCAAGTTGCTACCCTCAAGAATGCCCTATTGCCACCATCTACTCAGTATAGGGAAATAAATTCCTTTTTATTCTTGGTTACAGCTGAGTGCAAACTGATCTTAATAAATACTATATGTTCACCCCTTGTGTTCTTGCCTTCTTATATGTGATGACACATGATATCAAACATGAAACTGAATCCCTATGCAGTAATTATGGCATGCTAGAGATTCAAGTTTGGCAAAAGAGCATAGCTTTTAATAGCTTGCTAAAATAACAAAATGTTGTATTACAGCACAATCAAGCCACAGAGAGTCAGTGTAAGGTTAGAAGGCCATTTGCAGCATTACTGAGCAGCTTTTAGAGAATTGCACCTTGTTTGGTAACAACCTCATTTCTTTCTTTTTTTAAAAAAAAAAGATGCATTGAGGGTACTATGAGAGCAGAAGTTACTGCAACACATTTCCAACAAAGATTTATATTGTAACTGAGAGTAATTGAAAGATGAGGACAAATGGGAAATAATGAAGTTTCTCACACTGAACAGAGCAGATACCCTTGATGTGTATGATACATTTACATTCATGAATGAAAGAAAAATACTTCAAAGGCTATTGCAGAAATTTAAGACAGAAATGTGTCCCATGAAAACAATGCACAAAAGATTTTTCTTCAGATTGTGCCTTCAAAAAAACACGAAACAACTGAAAAGTGTTTGAAACTAAAGAGTAAGCCTTCTGACTGCATATGTTGACCAAATCTTTGATCAAGTATCAAATTATATGGAGCAAAGGGATTGTAAAAATGCTTACTTAGATAGATGGACCTGTCTCCAGAAAACACAGTTACAACTGAAGAATTATGGTACACCATGATGATATTTCTCTCTCTCTCTCTCTGGTATTGGGCATTAGCTATCATAAAATCTTGTGAGGAAGTAATAACACAGAAATATGGTTTTGACCCTTACAGGGAACCAGCAGCAGACAAAATAGTGGAAACAGGACAATGTATACGCAAATACTGCAAAAAAAAAATCATGTAAGAATAGAAACTATAAAGCTTTAAACTATACCTAAATTATATATTCAAATGTCACAAGAGTGGAAAATATAATCCCATGGATAAAACATGAAAATTATATTTAAAAATCCTCAATAAATATCCATAAGTACCAAAATAGTATGAGTGTAATGAAGATGATTTCTTTGTAGGCTCATTTCTTTTGAGCAGGGCAAGATATCAGAAGGAGGATGGGAGAAATAATATCTGCTAGAATTGTCCACTACAATTGATACTGGTATGAAGGTCAGCTGAATACCTGCAAGTAGGGGTGGCTTCCGGCACTAACTACTGCCATTTCGCTTTTGGGTGCGCCTTGCCTGTGCACGTTTGATATGCACTGTGCATGCATGCACAGTACAATAAAAACTGTTCTGCACATGCGCAGAAGCAAAAAACAAGATGGCGGTGCCTATGGTGCCACCCGGAGAACCAGTTTGGGGGCGTGGCAGGCCTGGGTCGGCTGAACCAGTCCAAAATGGTAGGAACCCACCACTGCAAGTGACACTAACAGATTGAAGACCAATCTATGGCTGTATCAGTAACCATGCAGAGTAGGTGACTATGAATTCATTGATACAAGACCATTGGTAATATCAAATTTGTAGAGAAACATTCTTGGCCATCCAAAATATCTGAAAAATTATAAATAGTTGAATATGTTGACTCAGTCAACTGGGGACGTGGGGGGGGATCTCTGTGTATTCTCCATAACAATGCGTATCTCCACCACATTGCTCTCAGTAAAATTCACAACTGGTGGTATATGGTATTAGAAAGGTATAAATCGCACTAAAAACTAATTTGAAAGCAGAACAAAATGGAATGGACACCATATGGTTGTTACTATTTTGGATACATGTGGTTGGTTATGTTCTTCTTAGGTGTTTCATTGCACTATGCAACAGCAATAGAAATCATTACATAGTGTGAATGCATTTACATTACATTATACATTAGATTAAATTTTAGGTATTTAGATTTTAGAGACAGCCAGGTCTTCAATATTAAATTGAACAAAAAGTGAATGATTTTTTAAAAAGTTTAATAAACAACTATCTGGCAGAAATAGTACTGAAATATGTCATTGAATCAGAACAAATAAAAAAGGCAACCAAAAATATGCCAAAATCAACATGCCATACAGTAAATTTTATCCCAAAATTCATTCCCAGTCTAACTGCCCAGAGACATTAATATGAAATCATTACCTCTCAAAGAAATGTCTGTCACTAAGCTTCAGCACATGACAAAGATGTAAACTGAATAAAGAATTGTCTAAGTACAATATCTGTTCTGCAATCTTAGGATCCTTCTAAAAGAAGCAAAGTGCCCACTGATGCCTCCAAGGACAGCTTGGGTGCTATTTTATTCCATGGCTGTTAGATAAAATTCAAGGTATTCCTTATTACCTATGAAACCCTTCTCTTTATTTCTGCCTGTTTGGTATGATTGAGCAGAGTAGGAGCCTTCCAGATTCTTTCAAGTAAATATTGTCATCTTAGACTGAAGAAGTGTGTCTTCTCTGTCATGGCCCTTGCCCTCTCCTGAGATATTCAAATGTCCCATAAATCTCTTAAGAATTGACTCTGTTTTTAATGTTAATTTTTTTTACACTGAATGTTATTTATATGATTTTGTTGTGTTATTATATTTCAAAGTAAGCATTCTTTTAAGTATTGTAAACCACTTGGAGTAGTTTTGGAGATGTGTGGCCAATCAACAAATAAAAATATGCATCAAGTATACTGATACTAATTAAACAAATGCACGGCCACACAGAAAAAGAGAAAATTGGATTGCTATTTAGATAAAATTTCCCTAACCCCAACGGGAAGCAATTGTATGTTCCCTGTGTTTTCTCATGTTTTGTATGTTCATAAGTTTCTCATCAGCATGACATGGCATGGATTGGATGCTGAACTTGTGATGCAAGTATAAATATGGAATAGCATTCATTTTCAGGAGGAATATCTAATAAATAAATAGATAAATAAATAAATAAATAGATCCAGATTGCTCTGTTGAATGAGGCTAAAGCTCCATCTAATTCAGCATTTCTTTGGTGGCCATATTTTTTGGAAGATACACCAGCATTTGCCTGATATTTATATAATTAGCTGTAACACTTTCATATGGACTCTTTTCTCTGCTTTTATAAATCTAGCGAATCAAGTATTCACATTGTATTCCCACAAAGGAATTAATCCCTATTTTTAGAAAATTTTAAATAGATTGAGAAAGCAAATTTCAATAATTCAATTCCACATGACAAAATAAGGTGAACCGGTACAAATAATATTGCATGTTTCAATTTTGGCTTCTATTTTTATACAGTATTCTTAAGACTAAAATCTGTTGTCCAAAACCTTGTACTGATATTTTTCTTCTGATTCCTGAACAGTGTTTTTCCAAGTTCTATACTATCCTGAAGCATCTATCTTATGTTCACACTAGGAATTATATTTTGGATTCATTTTCACTTTTCATTTAGTATAAAAGGTAAAGGTTCTCCTTGCACATATGTGCTAGTCGTTCCTGAGTCTAGGGGGCAGTGTTCAACTCCGTTTCAAAGCCAAAGAGCCAGCATTTTCTGAAGACGTCTCCATGGTCATGTAACCATCATGACTAAATGCCAAAGGCACATGGAACGCTGTTACCTTCCCATGAAGGTGGTCCCTATTTTTCTACTTGCATTTTCACATGCTTTCGAACTGTTGGGTTGGCAGAAGCTGGGACAAGTAACGGGAGCTCACTCCGTTATGTGGTGGTAGGAATTTGAACCACTGAATTGCTCACCTTTCTGATTGATAAGCTCAGTGTCTTAGCCACTGAGCCATCGCGTCCCTAGTCATTTAGTATACAGTGCATAAATTGTACTTTGTGAACTTACCAGTGAAACAAAATTAAATTAGTAACTATTTTAAAGTAAATTAGCATTTACAAAATAGGTGTCTTTTACATTGGCTCTCTAGCCAGCAGTGACACTAATTAATAAATAATATTTATGCAACTACAGATATGACTGTAGTGAATATCTTGCTCTCTCTTTCTAATATTTATTAGGGTATTTTAATATTAGAATTTATTTTCCTCTCCTAACCTCTGCAAACCTCTTCTTCAGTGCACATGGAAAAGTGCACTGTCTGCACTGAGAAATGCCTAAGAACTGGTCTTGCATGAAACTGCCATCCTCAAAGTCAACTTGTGCTATTTTGGGTTCCTTCACAGGTAAGCAGGCAGGCAGCAAATTGGTACAGTGCGCTGATAATTGACCTGAGTCAAATAGATTGTTCTTTGTTCTGTCCTAGTTATGATACTGATTTCTATTTATTTAATGCCCTGTTTATACTATATAAACACCACATAATCAAGATAACTTGTTTTTGCATTGTCTGTGCATGTGCATCCAGGTATACATAGAGTCTCCTACACATTTCCTCATGTTTTCCATTTATTGTGTAGCAACTTGCTTGTAATTTTAATACAAATGTGACCTAAATATGAGCAGATCAGAAGCACAAAATCAACCCTATTCCTCGTTTTTTGGGTTTCATAATAAACACAAAAATGTTATGGTTTAGAAGGATTGTTTTGCATTATTCATTTGTAGTATTCAAGAAGTGGGAATAATAAGTGCAAATCTAATTCTCTATAGGTTTATTGAGAAGGAAGTCATAAAAAGTTCTTTAAGGCAGTTTTTAAAAAAATCAATCACCAGTATTTTTATAACACTACTCTTTTTTCAGCAAGTTCAAAAAGGAAAAACAGGACTGGCATTGCAGTAGAAACCATCCATCATTCTTTCACATCACTAAATTATGCCATAAAATATATGCATTGACTATATATATTTTCATGATAGGTTCATGCCAGATGTTACTTCAGAAAAGGACTATGCAGTTTTTGCCATACTTTCACAAACCATTGTTACATGCTTACCCCCTCCTCTTTTAGTTTTACCTCCAGTATGATTTAGTATGCACATACTTTCCATATTCTGGATAAAAAAATAAGGTCAACCCACACTGATAACTGAGCAGTCTGCTCTTACAATGAAACTGTCATGGTTTTATGAAAGAGGTGGATGTCAGGGAAATCTGACTAGCTTGAAAAGAAGCCCTAACGTACTTAAAGTGGCAACCTTGGATCCCATCCTTGTTTAGCCAATGATATTAAGGAATGTAATGGTTTGATGTAGAGGTGAAGTCTGTGTGACTTTGCTAAACAGCTACATGACTCATTTTATTTATGTTCCTCTAACTGTAGCCCAAACATACCCTGCTAACCATTTTTTGAAGACATGTCTTGATTATATAACCTTGGTTTCATTCCCAAGTCATTACAAGAGCAGCCTAAATTTGTCCTTATATGTTCAGTTTTAAAGTAATGTCTTTTGTCCTCAGACCCATGTGTGCATATGCATCACCTCTCCTGCGGGAGCTGCATTGGCTGCTGATTTGCTTCTGGGTGCAATTCAAAATGCTGGTTGTCACCTTTAAAGCCCTTCATGGCTTGGGACCAGGTTATCTGATGGACCACCTCTTTCCGGTCACATCTACCCAACCTATCAGAACAGGAAGGCAGGGAATGCTGCAGGTCCCATCCCCTAGGAAGATACACCTGGTGGGACCCAGAAGAAGAGCCTTCTCCATGGTGGCTCTCTCTCTCTCTCTCTGGAATATCATTCCTCCAGAGATTAGAATGGTCCCATTCTAATATTCTTCCAGAAGGTGCGGAAGACCTGGTTCTGCCAGTGGGCCTGGGGAACCCAGAGTGGGATGGAGCCCATTAAATGGCTCATGTGATCTGCTGTCGCCAGGGTGGGGGTGATTTTATTATATTATATTAATTTATTTGATTCTTTTTTATTAGTTTAATTGTTTTAAATAAGGTTTTATATTCTGTAAGCCACCTTGAGTTGCCATGTGCGAATAGGTAGCAATATAAATTCAATAAACAAACAAACAAGCAAATACATACATACACGGCATCTGAACAATCTAGAATACCTCATGCAAAACCTTGGCAATTATGTTATCACTAAATTAACTTTGCTTTAAATATTGCTTCAGTCATAATTGACTTGGATGTCTTGTAAGCCTACAACCAGCAAAAAGAGATAAAGCAGTATGCAACATCAAGATAATTTCCCCAATATCTGAGCAACAATCCACAGAAATAAAACACTGATCTACCCGGAGAAAACCAAACCATCTTCCGGCTCTTCAGATTCAAAATGCTTACTTTAAGAAAAGCCAGGGCTTAATAGTTTTGTGCAAGGCTAGTAGAGTCAGAGACTGACTGATGCTACTAATCTTAAGTAACTTGTATTTATTGGATGCTAATTATAAATTCATTTTGCAACTTTCAGAATGAATAACTCTGTATTTCATCCTATGTAATTGGTGCAGTGGGAAGCCCCATTACAGTACACTATCTAGGAGAGAAAATCTCATGATGAAATAGAAATAGTCATTGCAGAAGTACATTTGGTGCTCATAAATAAGACACATCACTTATTGAAAGTTTCCACATTTAAGTGTGTCATGGGCATTTTTTTAAAAATTGATGCAGACTTTAGATTTTAGAATGCTATATCTGATGGTAAGTTATACTAGATTGCAGAAGAGTTTGTGTGTATATAATCAAGGGTGGGCTGCTGGGGATTCACACAGGTTTGGACGATTCTGCCCAGTTCGGTGAACCCCCAAATACCACACCTGACTGGCCACACCCACCCCTCCTGCCCAGTGGTAGGTTTCTAAATTTTTTGGAACCTCTTCTGTAGGTGTGGTCTGCTTTCCGGGTCCACTGGTGGAACCTCTTCTAACCGGTTCGGTAGATTTGATGAACCGGTTCTACCGAATAGGTGCGAACTGGTAGGAACCCACCTCTGCTCCTGCCCCTCCCCTCCCAGGAGTCTCCATGCGGCCTGTTCATGAAACCAGGTAACTATAGGGCCTGTGCGGAGGCTCGGGAAAGGGGGAAAACAGGCCTACTGGAGGTTCCGGAAATCCAGAAACAGATCTCTGTTTCCAGTCTAACAGTCTCTGGAGGGCCTCAGTAGCCTGGGGGAAGCAGTTTTCACTCTCCTGGATGTTTGAGGAAATCCTCCGGAGCCTGGGGAAGGTGAAAAACACCCCAACCCCACTGTGGTCAAGGAGACTGACTAGGCCATGCCCACCATGGCCACCCCCACCCAGCATCGGGGCAGCGAACCCATTGCTGCAATCTTTGAAGCCCACCCCTGTATATAATAGGTATACAATTTATAACATGACAGCTGGTTTTCTATTGTAGCTGTGCACCCACGAGGGAGACTTATATTAGATGGATCATAGCAATAAGATATATGAAATTAAATTATTGTTCAAATAATTCTATCATAATTTCATGGCCTGAATTTTCAGTGATCTGGATGAGTTTCTCTAGCTTTCAGAAACTTCAGAGAAACGTGTTTTGTTTTATGACTAAGGCCAACAGAAAAGCATTGGCATACCCAAACTACAGATTTTATATTTTCAGAGCAGCTGCTCCATGACTTTTAAGCAACTGTGAAAGCACATTGTTTCAACTGTGCTTGGATCTATCTTTTCTCCTCATCCTTCTCTACCACAATGTCCTCTAAAAACATCCCTATAAATCAGAAGCAAAAAAAAGGTAAAAAAGTTAATCAGTTGCAAATTTGCTTTCAATCAGGTTTTGGTCTGTTTCATCATTATAAAATAAATTGAATTATGAGTAGCAGAATTAGTGATATAGAATAATGCACAAGCAGTATAACTTATGTCTTAATAAAATATTTCATATTTCTGTGTATACATTTCATAGAAATAAAGTGCAAGCTGTCTCAAGGTAGTATCTGCACACTGTTTAGTACTCTTTTGTGACTAGTGAAGCTGAAATGTCACATTATTCGTTACACTATTGTAGCAGAGTACTCATATGCTGTTGGTTTGGGTAATAATATGTTTCAAAGAATTGAATCATTTTCTGTTTGCTGAATAGAAGTCTTACATGTTGTTTCCTAGATTTTTAAATTATAAGTGAATTTTTTCTTTTAAAGTTGAATATATTTTCCCAACTTTTTTCATTTGAGCATATTATGATGTTCAGATTTTTTACTTCGATGTTCAATGCACTTCTATATATTGCAATGTCCAAAACCATTGCAAAAACAACACCCAATTCCGTATGTATCAGAAATAAGCTTAATTCAATTGCTTTTGTCCTTTAATTAACCTAATTTCTGTTTCCTGGTCACTACCATTTTGGATTTTTTTTCACATGATATTAATATTTTATAACATCACACCTCTTCCTAGTAAACATGAAGAATCAAATTCTGACAGGTTATATTTCAGTGAATATATTAAATAAATTAATGGTCTTTGGCCAATTTTTGATTTTCTGGCTCCAGAAAATGAAATGTGAAAAGAATTACATGTGATGTTCAAATTAATCCAATTGAGATTAAACCGTAATTAATCCAATAATACAAGCTTGGAAGTATGAGGCAGATGTGAGAAATGTAAAATAAATAAAACAAACTCATTTTCAAGGAATCCAGAGACCGTGTGAGAGCACACCTCATTCTCACCTGGTCTCTACAACCTCTAAAAATCACACAAAAATGGAATTTTCCTTTGAGAATAGTTTTTGTGAGATGTTGGTGAAGACTGCTGTGTCACTCAAAATGTCATATGATGTGTCAAGTTTGATATACATGTCACAGGGATGCCACCACTGTCCTTATCCATAGTTTATACCATGGCAACTAGAGATGGTATTCAGCCAATTCTGACAGGTTCTGGAGAACGAGTAGTGGAAATTTTGAGGAGTTCATAGAACCGGCAAATAGGCTCACCCCGCCCCCGCTGCCTTTTGTTGCCCTGAACAGGAGAAAGGAACTGGAAAACAGATTAGTGGGGTAGGGAAGGAATGGGGATTTTGCAGTATCCTTCCCCTGCCACGTCCAGAAAGCCACCCCACAGAACCAGTAGTAAAAAAAATTGAATCCCACCACTGATGGCAACAAACTATAACATGCCCTTGAATATTCTTTGTCATTTTTGAGAATATTTCTTTTAACTTTTATTGATAACAAAAAAACCTGTTCCATTCAGGTTTTCCCATCATAAAGAGAAGCCTTTTGTGCAAGTAGCTAAACTTTTCCTCGGGGAAATGATGAAGGGCACATAATGTAAATTGAAATCAGGGTTTTTCTATTACCATTCTTTCTTCCAGGCTCTTGAATAAATGAACTAAGGATCCTGTCAGTCAGTTAAATTATGAGATGTTGGAAATAACACAAAAATGTGCTCTTTTCCCTCCTCCAGTCTGGTGATCTTCTTTTTCATAATGTGGATGCCAAGAACTGATTTTAGAACTCATCTTAAAATGCTGTGCACCATGGAAAATATTTGTTTTTCTTTTTAGGATGGGACATAAAATGTTTACCGAAGCCAACAATTTAGGGAAAATACCTAGTGGTGGGATTCAATTTTTTTTACTAATAGTTCTGTGGGCATGGCTTGGTGTGCATAGTGCTGCTTTGTGGGTGTTGATTTGTGGGCATGGCAGGGGAAGGATACTGCAAAATCCCCATTCCCTCCCCAATCCACTAACTTGCTTTCCAGCTCCTGTTCAGGATAACAAAAGAAGATCAGCTGGGAGTCTGGGAGGCAGTGGGGGCAGGGCCAGTCTATTTGCCGGTTCTCTGACTACTCAAAATTTCCGCTACCAGTTCTCCAGAACCTGTCAGAACTGGCTGAATACCACTTCTGAATAAAACCATCATGAAACAAGGCAACGTATATACTGTATAGCAAAAATCCTAATCAAATCCCAACTCCCTTTGGTATCTGATAATTATAAAACACATTTCACTATTTTTTCAAAGTTCTGAAGAAGCATTAAAACAGAAGCCATCCAAGTTTTTTTTTCAATGAAAATCCAGACAAATAGCTTTCCCAGCAATAGTATCTGCAAGTGAATACAGTACAGCCTTTTAATTGACATCAGATTAGTTACTGGAACCCAACCAAGCTCAGCTGAGGACACAAAAACCTGATTTAGTTTAGGCTTCCGTTCATATCTGATCAGTTTCCAGACTAGTTGTCAATGGAAGTACTGTACACACCAAGGAAACTATTCCACACTTCCTGTATTTCACACTATATTTTCCAGAAACTTAATCCTATATCAGAATTCTTGCAGATAGGTAAGTGAGGAGGTATTTTTGTTCATTAATTCATCATTGCCAGCTTTTCCCCCAAGAAAACTTGGGTAGCTACATACTAGATGAGAAACTATTTTTTAAGAAAAATCCGATCCTATTGAAGTAGCCCAATACAAAACATTCCTTTCCCACTCTCAAAACTTTTGACTTTCAGTTGATCCACACTTTTTGCTTGTCCCAACCTGAGTATGAGCCATCCACCCTTTCTGGTGGCCAGGAATGTATGATGCCATTTTCAACCTATCCGTGAAGTGATGAAAACTTCATCTGTGTTTATCTGCATTGCTTGACAGAAGAAGGAAAGACAACCTATTTATTTAGTTGCACTGTTGGCAAATGTCTCTGCTCCACTGGCTAGTGTATGCTGTGGCAAGAATTTTTCCTTTGTAGGACTCAGGAGTCAGAAACCCATTTCCCACTGAAAAGAAAACACTGGGAGCGACAAAACCCTTCTCATGCCTGACTATTTCCTGAACGGCCACAAAACTAGCATATGTAGTTGAATTAAATGTTCTGTTTTCTTCTGAAACTTTTCTTTTCTTGGATTTATCCATGGTTGGCCTACTGGGGGTTGAAAAGCTCAATAAATTGCATGCCGCTGGGTGTTGCACATTAACGGTTGTGATGCACATTTTGAGTGACAGTGAGCTGCAGCAGAGGGAGGAAAGAGCCACATGTGGCTCCAGAGCCACAGGTTGCTGACCTTTGCCCTAGGTCCTTCACTGTCCTTAATTAATTTCATCTCAACTGACAAATTACTACAGCTGTAATTGTCACAAGTTCAGGATCCAGTCCTGGGGAAATGCAATACGGCAACTTTTATTTTAAAGCTGGTTGCTATAGCTTAACATTTCTCTATTTTATACTTTAACTTTGTGTTGCCATCAAGTTATTCAAAAAGTTTATAGACTTACTAAGGTTTCTGGCCTAGGTGAGTGTGCATAGCAGTATTTTTCAAACTTGGCAACTGTAAGTAAACTTCAACTTCCATAATTCAGAAGTAAATTTATGTAGAAGTCTAGTCTAGTGGCCAAAGTAGACTAGGGATAGTCAAATCAGAGATGCTTTCCCAAATTACATTTATATTTTAGGCTTTAAATATCTTTATCTGAACATTGTCTTGCTTATAGCTGTTCCCCCTCTTCCCCAAGGTTATTCCTGCATCCCATGCCATTATGTTATTTTCTTAGCATTCCCGGGTAACATGTCTCAAGATAGATAATCTGAAACTTTGCTGAGTTTGGGGGGGCTTTTGCATTATTTTAGCCAGTAGTCCACTGATCACTATAGCTGTGCATGCCTATAAAAAGACTGTGTTACATCTGTCTCCAAATGCTTTGGCTCCTTATTTAAGTAAGCATTTCTCCCACAACAGCCCGGTGTAGCAGCTTGCTGCATTTGGCATGTCCCTGACATTTTTGCAAGTTTGTGGATTCTGCTCATGCCCTTCTCTTTCTCCAACTGAGAGCCCATTTGGAAAAGAAGAAGGGTAGGACAAAATGGTGAGGTTTCTAAGATTATGTTGAGGATAAGTGTTTTGGGGGCTCTGCAGGAACAAGTCTGGATGAGTTGTGGCTTTGAAAAGCAAATAACCAGTCTATGTCGCACTCTTCAGTAGAAAGTAATGGATAGTGGAAATTATAGATACTAGCTTCTGTGAATATTATTGCACAATAGGGGACAAGGGCATGATAGGGTGATGATGAATGTTTGTTGTCTGACTTAAAAACCTGCTGTTCATTGATTATGGTGCAGTGTGTCCCCTGATACATTCCTGCCTGCAGAGCAGGACTGCCTCTCCACTGCCATCAAATGTGCACAGTTATGGGAAGTTCCTCTGTGATCTCTGCACTCTGAAAAGCAAGCAGGAGGATAGTATAAGAGGAAAGGTCTTTCCACATCAGTGGTGGGTTCTTACCAGTTTGGACTGGTTCAACTGAATTGGTAGTGGCTTGGCAGCCTGGGTTGCTGGAACCGGCAGTGACCCAGGTCTGCCACACCCCTGAACCAGTTCTCTGGGTGGCGCCATAGGTGACACCATCTCATTTTTTGATTCTGCACATGTGCAGAACAATTTTTCTTGCACTATGCATGTGCATATGGCGCACCCACGAGCAAACCAGCAGTAGTGACTGCTGGAACCCACCACTGTTCCACATGTGTGTGTATACCCTTGTAAACTTCTTGTGTCAACCATGAAGCTGACTTGACAGAAGCCATCTTGGAGCTTCAGTGTTGCCACACTGGAGCTGAGGGATAGGGAGGGGGGATTTGAGATAATTGGGACTTTGTAGCCAAAATAAAATACTTTCCTTGGGAACCAAGGAGATTCTCACACCTGGTCAGAGGAAGGAGTAGTGATGTCACCAGGCAACCAGACAGAGCTGTGAGTTTTGAGAAAGTGAAAAACTTTTACTTTTAATTTGGTGAAAACAAATTAAACCTTCAGAGTTTGTTTTCACCAGATCTGTGCCAATATAATATATCCAATAAAGCTATTCTTTGAGGAATCTACTGCCTTGGAGTTTTGCTTGCTATGGGTCTATTACTTGGAACTCTGACATTCTGACCAGAACTGATTTTCCAGCTATAGCAAGCATGGGATTAGAAATTGTTTCTTAGTGACCCTCCATTTGGAAAGCAAGCGGGATTGATGACTGGGCTGTATAAGTTGCTGAAGAGGGCATGGGCTTGGTAGACATTAGTGACCAACATTTGGCTAAGTGGATTAAAGAGTACAGCTCTGCTAGGACTAGTTTGTTAACTCTGGCTAATATAGCTGTTTTGATAAACAAGGATTCATCATGGCTTACTATGGTATGTAAAATGTCCTGAATACCTGAATGATCAATGAAAATGTGTAACAGTAATATTCATGGTATGTTTGTCAAAACCTGTTAGATCGGGGGTGCCAAACTCATGTTGTCATGGCAGTGTCACATGATGTACTGGGACTTTTTTCCTCTTTTACGAAACCGGACATGGGTGTGGCCAGCGCGTGATGTATCTGGCCCATGAGCCAAGAGTTTGACAGCCCTGTGTTAGATGGTGTGTCAAGTCTCATATGTCATATGCAGTTACAAAAGGGCCAAACAAAGGGATGGCAAAAAGTTCTAACAATGCCTAACATTCAGATTGTGAACTCTCCTGTAGATTCCTCTGGAATACAAATCATTAAGCTTATTATTCAAGTTTGGTAATAGAAGTATATTTGTTCTCTGTTTCAAAACTTAGCACAGGAATGCGGCACAGTATTGCATTATGGATAAATAAACATTTTCCTACTTGACAGAAAAATAATCAGGTTTCGCGAGCTCAACTCATAAATGCAAAATTTACATTGGTCTCATCAGCTTACATAGACCGGATCAGATTGGAAATGGAGTGCAGTTTTGTAAAAGCTCTTTCCTAATCAGTGTAGATAAGCAAGGCACATTTAAGCTTTGGACATAACATGGGCTAGAGAAAGTGCTTCTAGAAATGATTTTTGTCATAATATCTTGCAATTCAGATGTCAAGAAGAAGCAACTAGTAACATCTCTTGATTAGAAGCTAATCTGTGCTTGAAAAAAAAAGAATTATTTTTCCTGATATTTGTATATGTAGTATATGTAATAAGTAACATATATAGTAGTAATAATACTCACAAAAATGACGCATGATATAAAGAACAATGTAAAGAACTTAGCCTATGTTTATAGCATCTTCTGATTTTGCACTAATTCTTTGAGTTTTTCTATACTCTGCTGGTGTCAGCTTTGGTGGTGTCCAGCCACCATGTTCTTTAACAGACTGGTTTCCTTTTACCTCTAACTCTTCCAAACATAATTGCTGTCTCCATTGAGTTTCTCTGCATGACATGATCAAAGGAAGTGAGATAGGTTTTGCAGAAGAGGGAAATATTTAATTCTGGAAACCATGAAAAACAGTAATGAAACAGAATTAAAATAATTAACAAAAACAATTACCTTCATAAATTTTATCAGAAGTTTAGCGTAATCAGTGGTGGGTTCCAGCAGTCGCTACTGCCGGTTTGCTCAGGGATGCATTGTACACTTGATGCGTGCTCTGCACGCATGGGCAATACAACAAAAATTGCTCTGTGCATCTGCAGAAGCCAAAAACAAGATGGCAGTGCCTAGGGTGATGCCGGGAGAATGAGTTCGGAGTCATGGCAGGCCTGGGTCACTGCTGGTTCCAGCGACCCATGTTGTCAAGCTCCTATCGGTTCAGCCAAACCGGTCTGAACTGGTAGGAACCCACTCCTGAGCATAATATTAGCCAATATCTACATGTGTAACATAGAGTACATAAGAAATGAGGAATTTGTGGCCATCCAAATGTACCTCACCAGATAATTCTCAGTGTCCATCATTATTTGGCATACTGGAAAGGATTCTTGGGAGCTAACATATAGAAACATCTGGAACACTACAGGTTTTTCATTTAAAAGTGTCATACGTCTTTTGGAGCAATTAAGGAGAGAACCAACTTAGAACTAAAGAGAAATTTCCTGACAGAACAATTAATCAAGTGGAACAATATGCTTTCAGAAATTGTGGGTGTTCCATTACTAGAGGTTTTCAAGAAGAGATTGGACAACCATTTGTTTCATATGGTATAGAGTTTCCTGTTTGAGCAGGGGATTCGACTAGAAGATCTACAAGTCGCTTTCAACCCTGTTGTTCTGTTATTTGGCAATGATAACTAAATATGGAAATGTTGAAAGTAGATATAAAAGAACCCGATATTTGTCTGCATTATTGATATAATTATAATGCCACCAGTGCATTTTTGTTCAAAAGCATTTAACACCAGGATCAACTATAATAAATGTAGAAACCTTTTCTTTAGCATTACCTGGTACATCACATAGTCAGGTTTGTTTGTGTCCTTGTTGCATTGTGTGTCTTGGGGTTCCTTTTTTTCCTGCCATTGATTAACCAGTTAGATAATTAAGAAGGTGGAAAATATTTATTTATGGAGCAACATTGTTACCTGGAAATATGCTAAAAATTTGGCTGAAAATTTAGCAGCACACGTAACAATGATTTGAGCAACTAAATAGATTTGTTAAATAAACAAATTATTTAATAATATGGGCAAGCTTTTGCTATTTGATGAAATACCTCACCTGTATGATATGCATACTGTGTATAAGGGAAGCAGCAACTCATTATGGGAAATATCCACACTCATAGGTCTAGTGCAGTGATAGCTAACCTTTTCGTTGCCGAGTGCCGAAAGCGTGCACACACCCATAATGCAATGTGTGCACTCTACCCCCGTGCATCATGTGCCCCCCCCCCCCCGCATGCACAGCAGAGACCCAAAAACTGATATTAAATGTAGATGGCAATAAATGTAGCTAGTATTAAATGTAGTTGTTTGGTGCTAGAAATCACTTTCCATTGTCACGTACATAAATTCTATTGACATGCAGACATTCATTGCTACTGGCTGAATAAAAGATATTGTGTATACAGATATGGGCTTAAACACTGGCTTTAGTGCTTTGTTGGTCAGTTGTACCCAGCCCCATCAACTTCAGGATCAATGAATAATGGCTGAAACTCAGAGAATTGTTGCCTGAGGTTATTATTCATCTGAGATTATTGTCCAGGAAAACAGATTCACACTGTGGATGATTTATCTTTATCTTCCATAATTCAGTACCAGATGGAACACTGGCAATATGGCTCTTAAGTATTCAAAAAGGAAAGGGAAGGAATTTCAAAGTGTCAGTAGAGGAAACTTACAAAGTACATATTCAAATTGTGTAATGACTAATGCTTTCTTCCTTAGCACTTGAGATGACATCCCTACCCACCTTTTTTTATTTGCTTTTGGTACTTACCCTCTCTTCCTTCTATCTGCAGACCAAATGAGGCAGTGATCGGTCGGCAGTATAAAGTGTGCATTTCCTGGTTCCTACTCAGAAGAAAGAAGCAGGAAGAACAAGATAGCACAGGTAATGGTAGTAGTAGCCCTACTGGCCTAGCTATAGTATTTTTGAGCAGTCAAGATCATTTCTCAGTACAAGAGTTGGCCTCCTCTCATTGGCATTCATTGTGATGATTCTAAAGACATGATAGATCCATGATGACGGACCCACAGGCGGCACACGGAGCCATATCTGAGGGCAAGCGAGGCGTTGCCCTATGTCAGCTCCAATGCGCGTGCTGGCCAGCTGATTTTTAGCCTTCTGGATGGCGGGGGAGGCCGTTTTTCACCTTCTCCAGGCTCCAGGAAAGCCCCCAGAACCTGTGGATGGCGAAAAACAGGCCCAACAGGCTTATTGGAAGTTCAGAAACAAACTTCCAGTAGGCCCTTTGGGCCATTTTTTACCCTCCCCAGGCTTCAGGAGGCTTTCCTGAAGCCTGGGGAAGGCAAAAGATGCCCCAATGGACCTACTGGAACTCTGGAGGCTTCAGTGAGGCCTGCACGCATGCAGGGTGTGTGTGTCTGTGTGCGCACCTGTGAGGGGGGAAGGCATTGCATTATGGATGTGGGCCAGTGATGGGTTTCAAAAATTTTTAGAACCTCTTCCGTAGGTGTGGCCTGCTTTGCGGGAGTGGCTTGCCAACCATGTGACTGGGTGGAAGTGACTTGCCAGCCATTTGACTGGGTGGGAGTGGCTTGCTGGCCATGTGACCAAGTTGGAGTGGCTTGGCAGTCATGTGACTGGGTGGGCATGGTCAACTTGTAAAATGTGGTGAAACTCACTTAACAACACTCTTGCTTAGCAACCAAAAGTTGGCTCAGAAACTCTGGCATTTGAAGGACGCAAGTCTTAAAGCTGTCAAGTTACAAGACCCTTGCACTCCTAACCCTTTAGAAAAAAACCCCCAGGGGTGTTCAAACTTGATAGCTTTAAGACTTGTGGACTTCAACTCCCAGAATTCCTCCTCTCACGCTTGATGATGTGTGGACGGGCAGGGGGACAGGCGGGAGCTTGAACCGGTTCTAAACAGCACTGTAGCTTTATGGAACTTCTTCTATAGAAGAGGTTAGAACTTGCAGGAACCCACCCCTGGGGTGGGCCCGCATGCGTGCGCTATCACATGCACATGTCCTTTTGGCACCCTAGCAAAAAAACATTCGGCATCACTGTGATAGATCCAGTGATGTGCGGTGAGGTTTATGGCTGGTGAGGCAAGTGGGCAAAAGCCCCCCTATGGCGGACACAGTGCCGGGGCTTCAGCAGGGCATTTGGAAAGCCGTGCCAGGGCTTCCAACGGGGCTTTCCCACGGGACACCTCTATGGCAGACACAACGGGGGGCTTCAGGGGGGCTTTCCAAAAGCCCCGCTGAAGCCCCAGCGCGGTTTTCCAAAAGCCCCGCCGAAGCCCCAGTGAGGCTTTCCGACATAGAGGCGGAAATATCTATCCCTTTCACTACTTCACTGTCAGTTCTAAATTTATTTCTCTATGTTTACTACATGTATTGATACTATTAACTGCTTAATATTCAGCATTAACTAGATGTTAAAATTATGGTTCTTAAAAACTCTTGAAAAACGGATGTACCAGAAAGCTACAGAAGAAC
Source organism: Thamnophis sirtalis (assembly GCF_051295495.1). Taxonomy (NCBI): domain Eukaryota; kingdom Metazoa; phylum Chordata; class Lepidosauria; order Squamata; family Natricidae; genus Thamnophis; species Thamnophis sirtalis. Next base: position 26,852,265 of record NW_028261390.1, read on the forward strand.
AAACATAGTCCTAATATTCAAAGCAGAAGGAGAAACTCAATAAACTATAGACCAGTTAGTTTAAAATCTGCCCTGGGCAAAGTAGTAGAATGGATTGTCAAGTAGAACATCTACAAGCATATAAAAGGAATCATTATTAAGAGCCAACAAAGATTTGTCAAGAACAAGTTCTGTCAAAACAAGCATATCTCTTTATTAGAGATTTACTAATTTGGTAGACCAGGAGAATCTTGGATGTGATGTAACTCGACTTCCGCATCTCTGAAAGTTTTGTAAGCATGCAAATATTTTTTAGGCTGTGTTCCATAGCAATAGGGAGATTACATTTCAAAAGTCACAACTCCTTTTTCTAAAGCTCCTTCAGAAATGATGGACAAAATTAGGTGACACCATTGCTTATGATTAGTAAAGGCCCTAAAATTGACCTAGCATTGTTAAAAATCTAATTCTTTCAAACTTTCATCGAAATATAGAGGAAGAACTGAAAATCCTGGTCTTGGTTAAGTAGGTGGTGCAAGCAACTATTTTGCATAATACCCTTGTAATGATTCTTACTATCCCCACCTCCATTGGCATGAGACCCTACCTGCTAAAATGTATATCTTTGGTCCCTCAGCGCTAAAGATGTAAAGGTGTCAATATGTGCACAGATGCTAGGAGCATGTCTTGCATATTTCCTTTGTATGGCACACACGCACACACATACACACACACACACATGCACGCACACATATACATTCGTTAATGGAACAGACATATTTATTTTGTTTCTTTGTTGGCATTTATTGCTTCATCTTACATTTCCTTGAAATTGTTTTAGGCTGTGTTTTGCACAATTCTGCTTCTTTGAAATCTTTTCAAATACCATTACTAATACTTTCTATTTTCAGTTGTGGTAGCATAGTTTGCAATATCTTTTAAAAAAAGTAATGCTCCCTTCCCAGAATGTCTAATCCTATTTCAAACTACTCAAGTTAATTTATAAAGAAAGTCATTAGATCAAAATACAAGGCCTTAGAATACAGTAAACTAGATTGATATGGCTATTGATAATTATAGCTAAGGTCTAGGGTTAAGTACATGAAAACGATCAGCAATGGTTCTATACATTTAGCAGAATAACTCTGAATTATATTAACTGTTGAATATAGCTCTTGGATCTGTATATTCCTGGCTTTAGCTAATCCCATGTGGCTGAAATCAATTTTCACAATACCATTTCTTTTCCAGCTACTACTATTGCTTCTGAAACAAAAAAATAGTTCTTTATAGGGTAAGATGATCAGACGTCCCGATTTTGGTGGGACAGTCACGATTTTTAATAATTTGTCTCGTGTCCCGCAGCGTGTTCAAAAAATCCTGATTTTCCAAAAGAAAGAAAATCAATTTAAAAAAGGATGCCGTAAAAAAAATGTTTTTATTTCTCTGAAGTGTCGTTCCCAATGTGGCCTTTAGAGGGCAGTGGTTTCCCTCCCTCCCCTCCTGCGTGTGCGCACGCCGATGCGGGCCATTTTTCTGCAGGGAGAGCGGTGGCAGTGCAGCAAGGAGGCAGGTGGGGATCCGTTGGGGAGAGGCTGGCAATGGGGGTGGCTTTTGAAAGGGTTGGGGGGCATTGGGGGAAGGCAATCAGGGGAAGGCTGCTTTGCAACTGCCAGTGAAGTCCCATCCCCCCCACTCTTGCCTTTCCTTCTGCTTGCTCCATCCCAGCAGAGGCTGAGCCTGCCTCTTATTTGGACCTCCTGCATCCCCCTCCCAAACAGAGCACCCCATTTCAAGCAACAAAAGCCATTTTAAAGCCATTTTTAAAAAATCCCACTTTTAAGGTGGTAAGCAGATCTAATGCTCCTTCCGACTCCCCACAACAGAGAAAGGGAGGGGGGAAGAAAGTTAGGGAAGGAAGGAAAGGAAAGAAAGAGGGAAGGAAAGAAAGAAGGAAGGAAAAGAAGGAAGGAAAGGAGGAAGGAAGGAAGGAAAGGAGGAAGGAAGGAAGGAAAGGAGGAAGGAAGGAAAGAAGGGAAAAAAGAGTGACTGGCCTCATTTCATCCAAGCAGGTTTTCATGCCTAAAATGGGACTAGAAACTCCTGATGTCTGGTGCCTGAACCACTACTAGGCAAACTGGCTCTCTTATCCATATTTAATCTACTGTGACCAAATATCTTCCAAATCGTGCCAGGAAAGCAGCTCAGCACAGCTGCATTGAGCAACAGGAATTATTTTTACGGCTGTGTAGTTTCTCCTTTTGCAAAACTAGCAGATTAAACAGCAAACTCGCCACAAGATTGCAAGTAACTTCTAAAACTTCTCCTCAAATAGCAGTTATCTGAAACTACCCAGTGAGCAGAGTTGGATGTTGATATTACTGTATCTCTGTATAAAGCCATGAATTTGTTATAGAAGGTCATAGACAAATAGCTGTCCTTTGGGGTCATTACAGGTGTCTGGAATAGAAGAACATGGGTGTTTTCTGATACGGAAGCATTTTGTATAAAATAGAGTGCAACATTGGCTAATAAACAATAGCTCCAAACTTAGTTTTAAATTCATACATTTAAATTCATTGCTATTTTCACATACTATGTGAACGAGACAGTTTTTATATTCCAACACTTCAGGATACAGTGTTAAGCTTATTGCATTGGGAGATTTTGTACAACATTTGCTTAAAATATTTATGAAAAAAATGGTTGGATATTTTGTTGTTTAGAATGCAAGGCAAGCACACTTCAATTTTAAGGGACTGGGATTATTTCCATATACTGTACAGCTAGACCTCGATTTACAACCACAATTGACCCTAAAATTTCCATTGCGAAGCAAGATGGTTCCTCATTTCATGACCTTTCTGACAGTCACAAGTCAGAAGAGCAACAAAGATGATTAGGGACTGGAGGCCAAAACATATGAGGAACTGTTTCTGGAACTAGGTATGTCTAGTTTAATGAAAAGAAGGTCTAGCAGAGACATGATAGCAGTGTTCCAATATCTCAGGGGTTGCCACAAAGAAGAGGGAGTCTATTCTCCAAGGCACGTGAGGGTAGAACAAGAAGCAATGGGTGGAAACTAATCAAGGAGAGAAGTTGTGAATGTTCCAACACTGGAAGGTTTTAAAAAGATGTTGGATAACCATTTGTCTGAAATGGTGTAGGGTTTCTTTCCTAAGGAGGAGGTTAGACTAGAAAATCTCCAAGGTGCCTTCCAACTCTGTTATTCTATTCTAACATATACTGTTTTAAAGAAGCACAGAGGGAACAATCCTCCAGGCTTTAGTGACTATCACTAAGTGTTGTAGCTTATAATTCTTGATGAATGTATTCTATTTCATTTTTCTTTATGTACACTGAGAGCATATTCACCATAGACAAATTCCTTGTGTGTTTAGGAGTTTAGCTTCTCTCTCTTGAAAATGTAAGCTAGCATAAGGCATTATAATGCAAACTAGCCTTAGCTTTCAAACAGTTCATTTAGTGACCAAAGTTACAATGGCATTGAAAAAAGTGACTGATGACCATTTTTCACACTTAGCGACCATTTTTCACACTTAGTGTCCGTTGCAGCATCCTCATGGTCACGTGATCAAAATTTTGATGTTTGGGAACAGATTCATATTTATGATGGTTTCAGTGTCCTGGGGTCATGTAATCATCGTTTGTGACCTTTTGACAAAATATAAAAATTTTAATCAAGCCCCTCTCCCCCCCCCCGGTCAATGGCGTCCCTCTTTACCAATTTGAAAATCTGGTCACCTTATTATAGGGTGAAAGGCCTTGAGAATTGCTGCTTATGGAATGGTCAGATAAGAGAAGGAGTAGCCTGCAGCTGCATAATCTGAGGAGAAAGAGGCTGAGGGCCGACCCCCTTGAGCTTCTCAGGATGTTAAAGAGGCAGCAGGAGGTTTGCACTTTCAAACTGTTGGGAGGAAAATCCATCTGGTTCAGTTCCAAGCTGGGAAAAAGACACTGGAAATAACATGGTGGCTGATTGGAAATAATGATTTTGTTTACTGGTGAACAGAACCACCAGGGTTTGTGATTCTGGGGCAGCTGATCAAATGGTTGAATAAGTGAATGGATCTTTATAGGTCTCGGTGAAGTTTGAACTGTTCTTGGGGTTGTGCAACGTGCAATGAAGGGGCTTGTGTTCTGAAAGTGTGTTAGGCAGGGGTGGGTTCTGGCTTCTGCTACTGCCGGTTTGCTCAGGAACATGCTTTGGGCACATGCACACTTTGCGCATGTGTGCTTGATGTGTGGTACATGCGCATGTGCACTAGTAAAAGAAATGTTTCTGTGAATGAGCAGAAGCAAAAAACAACATGGCGACACCTATGGTGCCGCTGATAGAATCGGTTCAGGGGCATGACAGACCAAGTTACTACCAACTCGGCTGAACCGGTCCGAACCAGTAGGAACCCACCTCTGTTGTTGGGCAGTTCCTATTGTAGCTAATGTCTTTTTTCCAGTGTTGCATTTTGGGTGTGGGGCTCTTTGTTCTAATCCTACCATTCTGCCTTTGTTAGCTGTCAAACATTGCTGCAAGGAGTTTCAAAATATTCTGTTTTGAATGGATTTCTGCTGACAGTATTTGCTTTGCTTATGAATGGAGCCATCTAGATAGTTGGTTTCCTCTTTCAATAAGTTCTTCATCTCCTAAATGCTGGCATCTGTGGTGGGCTAGTAAGAAAGACTGAGGGCTGCTTTATGCCTCTAAAACATGTTTCTCCATTTCTCCTGTAGGGAAATATCATATTCTGCCTTTTTAATATTTCTCAAAATATTTCATTCTTTTGAGAGGGAGGAAGAGGTGGTATTCTACTGGTTCAGACCGGTTCATCTGAACCAGTAGAGGAAATAGTGGGTGGCTCCACCCACCTGCCCCAGCTCTATGGCATTCCATTTAGGCACTTTTTTTAGCTAAAGCACATATGTGAAAGGCTGACCGCATGCGCAGACATGCATGCTCACATTTGTGAATTAGGGAAGGTAAGTGACTACCACCCATGGCTTGGGGATTTCCCACAAGACTTACAAGATTCTATTAATGCAGCCTTAGAATAAAGTATGGTTTGTTTTTTTTAGGGAAATGAGAGGTTAAGAAATACGACATAAAGTAAAGTAAATAAATAATGTAAAATGAACTCATCTGGTCAAGTTTCCTATATGATTTACCTGGGAAAGTTGACAAATAGCAATATTGTTTAATACTTCACATTTTTTAGCTGCCAATTTCCAGTCCTTGGAATGCTTCTAAGCCACATTTCTTGAAACATGAAGGCTTTTACACTGAACAATTTGAGGCCAGATTTATCGTCTTCCCTGAGTTTTTTGACATTATAGCACAAAGGTAAGCTTTAATCAGTATACCAGGTTTCCTTGTAATTTAACAGAGTCAGTAGATTTACTCATTACACAAACACACTACATAAACCTTGTAACAAAGATGAAATATAACTATAGCTCTTATAGCACTTATATACCACTTCATAGTGCTTTTACAGCCCTCTCTAAGTGGTTTACAGAGTCAGCATATTGCCCCCAATAATCTGGGTCCTCATTTTACCGATCTCAGAAAGATGGAAGGCTGAGTCAACTTTGAGCTGGTGAGATCTGAACTGCCAACTGCAGCTAACAGTCAGCTGAAGTAGCCTGCAGTACTGCACTCTAATGACTGTGCCACCTTGGCTCTTATGTTCTGCTTTTACATGTTCTGCCTTACATCCCAAAGAAACATTTTGGATGAAATGGATGAAAGTCTTGGGTGGGCAAGACATAATATTTTCTGATATTTTTTTGTCATTTTACTTTAGCTGCAGCTACTACTTAATTTTAGAAGTGCATTAACATTAAGAGGTATGTCTATAAAACTATTTCCTTAGAACTAGTTTTAAGTTATTGCAGTTTATATTACACAAATTACAGATCTCTGTTTGGGTTGCCATCTTTCCACACATGTATTTCAGTATATATTTTTAAAGAAATAAAAATAAAATAAAAGACCTGTTCTCCCTATTAAACTTCCCAGAGATTTATGATCAATAAAGTAAATGCAAATTCTCTGTTCAAGTCAAGCCCTAGTTGCTACATGGAAACATGTATGTAATTTTTCTTGTCATCAATATGGTAGCAATTTGCCATTGATTTCTGGATTTTTTAAAACTAAGTCTTGCAGTCTTAATCAAGTAGAATATGGACAGAAGGCCATACTGAACTGAGCCATCTAATAAAGTCTATAATCCAGAAGCAGATTCCAGAATGTTGTAGAAAGAATTTAACTTTCAGGAGGTCAAGAGAAAATGTTTTGTAAGGGAAGAAGGGACTATAGTTTAGGGCAGGGGTCACCAACCTTTCGTACCTCAGGGACCACTAAATTCATAATTTTAAAACCAGCAGACCATTAATATGATCTGCCCAATGACCAGCTGGATGGGCGTGGCTAAGTGGTCATGTGACTGGGTGGGCACGGCCAACTCAATGTCACTCACATCAAGGGGTGCCTCACCAGTCTCGACTCAACCCTCCCCTCCAGCCACTCCTTGCCTGCCCATCTGGGCTCCTTAGGAACTCACCAGGAAGCAGTTGTTGTAGCTAAGCAGCCACCATGAGAAAGAGTTGGCAAAAGAGCTGGCTCAGTTCAAATTGGATCTGACCAAGAAGAAGGCTCAGCAGAAGCACCTTTCTGAGGACTACAAGCATAGGCTTTCCAAGCAGAGGAAAGACCTGCAAGAGTGCAATGCCAGGTATTGGTGCCTCGAGGCCCAGTGGGCTGAGATGGTCAGCCAGTTCCAGGCCATGATAAAGTCCCCCTGGAACAAGGCCCTCCTTGCCACTAGCGGCACTTCTCTCCAGCCTTTGCCCAAAACCCTGCACCAGGAGGCTGAAGCAGACCCTAAGTCAGAATTTCTTCCCCACTCCGACCCCTACAACTCCCCCCCCCCGAAGGGGAAGATTCTGCAACAACACAAACATTCACTGCATGTATCTGGTCCAGGGGCCGTAGTTTGATTTAATACAATATAAAAAATGCAAATAATTTTTCTTTGGACCACCAAAATGTTCTTGCGGGACACCAGTGGTCCATGGATCACCAGTTGGTGACTGCTGAATAAATAGCCAGTGAAAGGTTCAGAAGGAGTTCCTCAAGAAGGTATTCCTTATGGTTTATTTAAAAAAGACGAAGTTTAAGGCAAGTCATATTAAAGGCATTAAGTTTAGGATGAGTTGGTTTTTTAGGCAAAACAGAGCTCTGTTAAAAAATATATAGAATACATCAAATTACTTGCATTATTTTGTGAGCTGAGCAATCCTTTCCATAAGGTCAGAAACTTAAACACTGTATGATAGCAAGATCTCTCTGCCTGGTATGAGGCTGGTAGAGCATAAGCGAAGATATAAAGTTATTGTTTCTCCCATATGCCTTTTTTTAATAAAAGGGTTTTTTCCCCATTGCAAGCAATCGGCAAATTGATAAATACTGGTCTCAAGCTAGACCTAGATAACCTTAATACAGTTTTACAAAATTGAATCAGTAAGATAATAATAGCTGTAATGCACGAAAAACCACATATGATAACTACATTGTTATTTCAATCTGTATATCCTAGCTAAGACCTATGTATTTTAAAAAAATATCCAGCTGAGCTTCTACAATATATAATTGATGAATATTTTTATAAGATTGCACAGATCATCAAAGAAACTCTCTGATTGCCTTGTTTTGTAATATGAAGGACCTATTTCAGTCACGACTGGGAGAATTACTGCACAAATGTTTTAGAAAGAAGATCCTTACGCAGATGGCAATTTTGACATGTAGCTTTCTGCGTAAGCTTGAACTAAAGCATTTTCAAAATTTTGGAGCTACATGAAATCATGTAATGAATCTCGAAAGCAGAAGCTCCTATGAATCATAGCAATCTGCTCTAGAAATGCACTCAAAAACCTTCCAGCCTCAAATTCCGTACTGGCATGTATATTATACAATAGTTCATATTCAGAAGAATTTCTTGATATTTGCATTACAACCTTAGTGTGCTTATTATTTGGTTTTGAATGTCAAATGTATCTCTTTGGCAAAGAGTATGACAGTAGACAGACCTTTATTTCAGTCACCAACCAAGAAAAATACAATGCAAAGATTTCTATTCTGTTTCCCAGATATGTTGTACATGAAGCACAAACATCCATTCATAATCAAAATGATGGCAAAACAATGGCACATTATTGTGTTATCATGATGAAAGTTCTGCCCTTCTGTACTAATTCTATGATGTCACAACCAACTATGTAATGGAATTTGTGTTGCCTGCTTTGCTGCTTGCCCATCTCCAGGTGCAGGCTAAACATCCTTGACTCCCAGTGAGATAATGTTGTTATGGCTATGCATCTCATCCACACCTTCCAGTTCCAACAGCCTGCCCATCCACCAACTGTGGCAGCCCTGAAGATCCAAAGAAAAAGATGGCCACCAGGGCTGACAGCCCACATTGTAGATGCCTGTTAATAAGTGGATGATGATGAGCTTATTTATACATTTATTTATATATCAATTTAGAGACCACATATTTCATTCACAATGGTGCAGTGGCTCAGCGCTGTTGGCTGGCTTGTTGGCTGGAAAGCCAACAGCCCATGTTTGAGACTTGAACTCCATTTGATGGGGACGTGTGTGTGTGTGTGTGTGTGTGTGTGTGTGTGTGTGTGTGTGTGTGTGAACCCCAGCTCCTGTGAAACAAATGCAAGTAAATAAATAGGTACCACTCCGGGGGGAGATAAGAGCATTCCATGACATCATGCTGGCCACATGAGCACGGAAATGTCTTCATACAACACAGGCTCAATGGCCTTGAAACAGAGATAAGCACTGCCCCCTATAGTCAGCAACAATTAGCAGAGTAGAATCGGCAGGGACTCATTTACGCTCATTCACAGAATGACTCCATGTACTTCTATATTATTTTATATCCTCAACTTTCCCCAAACTCTTGGGAAGGTAAAATCTTGAAATATGCCATGGTTGACCCATCATAGCATTTATCAGGATTCAGCAGAGCCAACTCAGCAGAACTAGCTAATCTGGGTAGAACTGGCAAATTTTTTTGAAAAAAAATATCAGCTCAATTTCTCAGTAGGGATGCTAGCATGGGAACTCAAGCATGCAACACCACTGTTGGAGAAGAACCAAATATTCAATTGCCCATTGAACTGTTTCAGAATTACATGTGAAGTCTCGTTCATCTAAGCTAAGCTGAAGGTCTTCCAACATGATTGACTATAGCTTGGTGGAGTCTTCTGTTTGTGATAATGTGAGAGGAAAAATACAGATCCATTACCTAGGGTTTTCACATTCTTTTTCCAAGGTTATATTTTAGCAAGCCATATTTCAACATTTCCCAAATTGCTGCAAGCAATTTGTCACTATTGCAAAGTGCTCCTTTCCTAAAGCAGCCAAATCCAGTTTGTAGCAATGCCAATCACAAGGACACCCTTTACTACTTCCAAATGTCCTTAATAAAAACTTTTTCCAGACACAACTGTTCCACTGTCCTAAGCCACCTCCATCAATCATGCAGGTTCCTTGACTTCTCTATTGATTATAGACAATATCTTCATAGCAAATTGTTTTTGCTATGTAATGGTGAGGGTCACAGATGTTGGGATTCATATATAATTATCAAATTAAGAAACTACACTGCCTAGAGCAAAACAAGGATGCCATGTTATTGTAATCTTAATTCTCTTTTCTCTCTTTCCTTACAGGTGGGCTCAATAAAGTGATAAGACATTCAGTAAAATATTGTACAAAATATTGTTATAATATTTGAAAAAATGTATGAATTCCTTACTAACATGAGAGAATAACCTTTTATGGAATAAGAAAATAGGATAATGCTAAAACAGGAGTGTTAAATTCACATCGTCACAGCGGTGTCACATGATGTATTGAGACTTTTTTCCTGTTCGCTAAACTGGGCATGGGCGTGGGCAGTGTGTGACACATCTGGCTGTGGGCCGGGAGGTTGACAGCCCTGTCCTAAAAGGTCTGCAAAATTTATTCCAACATGATGGGGAAGCAATCACATTCACTATTTTATCTATTAATTTTTCATTGTAATTCGGATGTATGTTATTAGGGTGATGATCATAAAATCAGAATGTTGGCTGTGACTAAGCAATCAAAGCTCCACCCTCTTTTTTACTTTCATGTCCATGGAAGGCAGCTTAAATTGAAATTTATGTTCTACCTGTTTTCCATCATTCAGTGCATTTCTTTGTGATTATTAACCCTGGCAATAGTGTCCTCTTACCAGTATTATCCAACTCAAATCTATTTAAGGGTACTTTCAGAAAGTATCTCCTAAGACTACCAATCAAAACACAATCCTACAGATATTCCATTTCCTTCTCCTTAATGAGATTCTTTTGTGAAAAACAAATCAAAGATGAGGTAGTAAAATTAAGGAGAATTACTAAAGGACATAGTTTGAACCTGACCCTTTTGAAAATGTCAGTGAAGTACAGCTTCCACAATGATAGCATTTCTGAAAATACTCTAAAGGAGTCCAGGGAAAGATAGGGTAATAGTTAGCAGAATTATCAGATATTTGTTGCAATAAAGCAAAAATGAAGTACGGGGGGAGGGGGGAAATCTAACAATTGATATCTAATGGGGAACCATATTTTTGCAACCCTAAAAAGATCCAGAATGTGTAACATTCCTTACACATACACATTTTATAAAATAAGTTTCTTGAAGTGATTTTTTAAAACAGAGACAGGGATACACAAATACACAACTACAATCACTCCACATACATGCGGAAATGTATGGCTTGTTTTTTTCTTTTTATTTCTTCTTTTCCCCTAATTACTTGCATTGGGATTATTCCTTATACTATTTATGTTGTTTGTATTTGTTGGCATGGATTGCACCAGTGAGAGGCTAAAATCAAAATCAATTTCATTGTATTTATTTTGTACAATGACAATAAAGGATATATATATATATATATATATATATATATATATATATATATATATATATATATATATATGTGTGTGTGTGTGTGTGTGTGTGTGTGTGTGTGTGTGTGTGTGTGTGTGTGTGTGTGTGTGTGTGTGTGTGTGTGTGTGCGCATGTGTGTATATGTATATGTATATGTATATGTATATGTATATGTATATGTATATGTATATGTATATGTATATGTATATGTATATGTATATGTATATGTATATGTATATGTATATGTATATGTATATGTATATGTATATGTATATGTATATGTATATGTATATGTATATGTATATGTATATGTATATGTATATGTATATGTATATGTATATGTATATGTATATGTATATGTATATGTATATGTATATGTATATGTATATATATTCATAGATTTTCACGGGTGTAGGAATGCTGGTCTTGTTTTATTCGGGTCTTTTCCTGTGTAAGATTGCGATTGTCTTGGCAACGTTTCGGCAAGGTCTCACTCGCCACCCTCAGGCTGGTGTTTTCGACTTAAAGTGTCATCGGAGCTGCCGTCTTTCTATAAATCTTGGTGGGGGTGGTGGAGTGCTGGTGTTGTTTCAGTAAGTGGAATGATTGGTTGTGTGGTGTATCATGATTGGTAGATTGGTGTTAATTGGTGGTGGCTGTGGGTCTATTGTTGTTTTGTGTTGTAACGGCCTGGGTGGTGTGTCGGGCTTGTTTGTTGATTAGGGCTAGTTTCCAGATGTCTAGTAAGTGGGAGGTATCGTCACGTTTATTCATGTTGTGGGGGTGTTTCTCTATTTCGATAGCTTCCATAATTATTCTCTTGTTGAAGTGTTCAGTTTCGGTGATTAATCTGGTTCCTTCAAAATTAATTTCATGTCCTGTTGTTTTAAGGTGCTGGAAAAGGGAGGAAGTTTTTTTCTTACTGTGTTCTTGTGTTCTGCGATGCATGCATTTATTCTTCTGTTCGTTTGTCCCATGTATGCTGCAGGGCAGATTTTGCATGGTATTTCTTAGACTCCTTGGTATTCTAGCTGGATTTTGCTTTGGGGTTTCTTAACATTTTGGCTATTTTTTGGTCAGTGTTGAAGGCTGTCTTGATATTGTGTTTGTGGAGAATTTTTCAGTTAACTGAATTACACACTCTCACAAACGTATTAATCTCCAATAGATTCCAAAGAAAAACAATTACCAACCTAATCCAAAGGGAGACTCCCCCCAAAAACTGAGACACAGAACAGGACAACGGCATCGCCCTCCTCCTTTACATCAAAGGCATCACAGATAAAATCAGCAAAATTCTCCTTTCTCCTTGTGAGAGAGAGAGAGAGAGAGAGAGAGAGAGAGAGAGAGAGAGAGACTTTTTTCTAATAATTGTACTACAAATGTGTTTCAGTCTTCTTGCAGATCTTGGATGAGGTAAACTGAAACAATACTTCTAAATAACAGAGTGGAGGAACATCATGACTTTATTTTGCTGGGTGATAAGGACTGCTTTTAGGGACACGGTGGCTCAGTGGCTAAGACGCTGAGCTTGTCGATCAGAAAGGCCAGCAGTTCGGCGATTCAAATCCCTAGCACCATGTAATGGAGTGAGCTCCCATTACTTGTCCCAGCTTCTGCCAACCTAGCAGTTCAAAAGCATGTAAAATGCAAGAAGAAAAATAGGAAGCACCTTTGGTGGGAAGGTAACAGTGCTCCATACGCCATTGGCATTTAGTCATGCTGGCCACATGACCACAGAGACCTCTTCAGACAGTGCTGGTTCTTTGGCTTTGAAACAGAGTTGAGCACCACTCTCTAGAGTCAAGAACGACTAGCACTTATGTTGTGAGGGAAACTACTCACTATTCATTCAAGGATTGTTTTATGTGAAGCACATGCCACAGAATATTTTCCTTGTTGAGCCAAAATGAGTTCCTTTGGTCCTTCTCTGAGGTGCAACACTCTGCCTTGATGAGGGTATTTAGCTGCACTGATATGGATTGCTTCATTTCTGTGAGGCAAAGACCTCCACCAGGTAGATCTTTGCCATTCATACATGTCCAATAAACATGAAGACATTGATGGAGAAAATGGAGTAGGGAAGCAGCTGCAGGTCTATCTGCTCTCCACACATTTATTTCTGAGAACCTGAGGACAGATAACCTTGTAATGTCTTTCTTTACCAACGTCTTATATAAAAAGTACATCATCATTGCTGGTCAGTATAGGAGTTTTAAGAATGACATGGTGATGGATTCCCCCCCCCCCTTTGCATATATTGCTTCCCCATCCATTATGATAGCATGGTTGCACAATTTCTTTTCAGGTTGACAGCTGTACTTGGTGCTTGGTCCCCAGGAAAGGTTACAAATGGCAATCACATGACCCCAGGATGCTTCAATCATCTTATTATGGAATTCAGGGCCTGAATTCCGATGGTGACCATAGGGAGACTTTGACAGTGCAAGGATCAACTGTAAATAATTTTTTCAGTGACAATATAACTTCAAACAGTCATAAGCAAAGGAATATGTGTAGTTCCAACCTCTTTATACTGTATCTAAGATGCTCTGACCGAAGTACTGTATTTTCCGGAGTATAAGACATACCTTTTTCCCTCAGAAAAGAGGCTGAAAATCTGGGTGCATCTTATACACTGAATACAACATTTTTTGTCTCCTGAACCTCCCCCCCCCTTTGCAAAAATGGTCATTCATAGCTTGTAGGAGAGCTCCTGGGGGCTGGGGAGAGCAGAAATGAGCAAACAACAGCCCATTCTTTGCTCAATTTTCCCACCCCCCAGCCCCTAGGAGCACTCTATAAGCTTCCTAATGCCTTTTTTTTGACAAAATGGGCTGTTTTCAACTCATTTTTGCCCTTCCTAGGAATACTCTACAAGTCTCCTAAGGGCTATTATTGCCCCCCTCTTTTGGGGGGGGGGAAAACCATGTTTTTGCAAAAAAAAGAGGCCATTTTGGGGAAGTTTGCAGAGTGAAAAAACTTTTTAAAAAAATTTGCCTCTTCAAAACTTTGGTGGTCTTATACTCCGATGCATCTTATACTCCAAAAAATACGGGTATATTTAATTGTCTTTCTACAAAAGAACACTTTTACAGATTACCTTTTGAAATGGTTGTCAACTATTCGTCACCAGTACAAGAGGTGGTATTCACTTACTTTCCCTACTGGTTCGCAAATGTAAGTGCATGCAACCTGTTCAACGCATGCACACAGCTGTCTGCCCATGCACTTTGCTCACACACGCAGCTTGCACGCATGCACGCGGCTCGAAAATATGCTTAAATAGAATGGCATAGAGCCAGGACAGATGGGCTGGCCCATCCACAATTTCCACTACTGGTTTGCGTGAACTGGTCCAAACTGGCTGAATATCACCTCTGACCAGAACGCTATTGGTTTTCACCATTCATACAGTGAATTATTATATATACATTGAAATGGATTTGTAGAATCTGATTACACATGATTATTTAGCTGGTTTTTTTTTAAAAAAATCAATAAATGTTTGCATACATTTATCCACTAAATTAGGCAGTTTATATGCCAGTAGAGTAAGCAATGCAGACAGCAATGTCGTATTTACATTATTATAAGAGCTTGCAAGCGTCATCATCACTGTGAACCTGTTTCTGCAGACCATCACCTGTGCTGAATAGGATGATTTATTATTCCCTAGGTAGGAATGTAATATGCAATAAATCCTATTCATATACAATTAGTGTTAAACAAATGAAGCAATCTATAGCTCAGTAGCCAAGCATCTTCTCTAGAATTGACATGCTTGTTTGTATCACGTTTCATCGATCACATTTATTGGATCTATAACTATAGCTGTATTTGCATTGGATATTTCATGATGCTAATGAATATTAGAAAATGTACCAAAATTTCTCTATTAAATATTATTTTTTTCTATAAAATTATTTTCATTTTATCAATCTCTGCTTGACTGTATTTTTGGGAGGAGGGAATCAAGCATAGTGTATTTTGACTTTTAGCCTAGGAGCTTCCACTTCAGAGATAAAATATTGAGAGAAAAGATTATAATGAGAGAAGAGGAAAAAAAATCAGAGTTGGGAGATACCTCAGAGACCTTTTAATTCATACCTTGCTCACCTCAGGATTTGTTATAGAAATTCAGCATATGACTATCTAGCCTTTTCAATGAAGGAAAAATACTTCTTTTTGAGGCAACCAATTCTAGTTGGTTTTCAGCAGAAGCTTGGAGTTTTGCCTAGCAACATGGTAACAGTTACACCCTAAATCTCCTCAAATTCTGAATTCAGAGTTACTGATACTGGATATGATTGCTATTAAGCAGCCTGTGTATATTCAGGGAATTCATAGCTTCCTTGGGTTATCAGATGGGCTGGTGGTAAAAGATATAGAATAAGTATGATTGGACATAGGTTTGATCCAGGTTTCAAGTCTATACTATATCAGTAAGAGCAGTGAAATGTGAATACTACTTAAATTGTATTCCATTTGTGAAATATAATCCAACTTCACTTTGAAGGTGATCAATTCCAGAAAAGCATGGGAAAGTGTTCTTACCGCAGGTTTTTGTGTCTGCAAGATGTCAGGATGGGTGAGGCACAAAAGAAAATCACTTGGCTTTTTCTCTCTCCTCTCCATGCCTTGCAGAGCAGAGAGATTGGAGAGGAAAGGATTAGAAGAGAATAAGCAGGCACGCCAGGTTGTATGCGTGGCTGTCAGGGTGAGAACATTGCTTTTAATATATATTCCCCATTGAAAGATAAAACATGTCTTATGATGGATATAGAATAAATATATATCTTTCTGCCTTTTGAGAAAGGATTGTTTATATAATCTATACTACTCTTGGATTTTTCTACCTTGTAAAATCCATTTCGAATAAGTACAATTTATATATATGGAAGGAGATTAGTATTTTTATATGATAAAAAAACTGCTGTTACAATAGTTATTTGTCTTATGAAATGCAAGTTATAGCACAAGGAACAGGATGATTTAGGGCTATCAAGCATAGGATATAGAATTTTGAATGACAATAGATAGCCACAATGTATAGCTGTTACTGTATCTGGTAATATTAAGAAAGCTTGTAGCAAAAAGTATGCCATCCTATTCTCGAATATGAAGAAGTTCCTGGAAAAAATATCAAAGCGGATGTGGTGTAACCACCAGCTGAAGAGAACCGGCCCTGATAGTGGGAATTAAAAGACATTCGAACTCAGACTCCTTGAGGATGAGGCAGCCTTTAAGTCAAAGCATTAGCGGTATATCTGTCCTTTCCCAAAGGAAAGCAGAGTCTGTCGAGATTCTTGTACATTGGTGTTCATCAATAAAGAAACCTCTTTATTGGTTGGAATTGTTCTGATTGCTTGCATATGACAGTGGAGCTTTCAATATCAAACAATTTAATTTTATTAGAAGTTTTCTTTCCTGCTTTTGCTGATTGCAAAAGAAAAAAAAAGCATGGGAAGCACTTTTTCTTAAAAACACACACACAAACACACACTAAAACAACAAAACCATCAGGAGATATATTTAGATGAAACCATCTCCATCTGATAGATGGTAACTTGGCCATCTTTTTTCAATTGATATCCTCTAGAACAATGATGGTGAACCTTTTTGGCTGAAAAAGTTGCACAGAAACGTTGCATGCTCATCGGGGCCGCTCTCTGGAAAAGTCAAACATCCTGGTTCTGGCATGCACATGCAGCCAAAAATCAGCTGGCCAGCACACATGCACGCACCAGTTTTTGGTACTGCCGCATACATGAAGGGCAACTTATCATCATGCACGCATGTGCGCCAGAAACCTGGAAGACAAACAGGCAAGGCCACACATGCTGGGCGACATGGCTTCGCACACCACTTTAGGCACAGGTGCCATAGATTCACCATCACGGTTCTAGAAGATGAAAAGATTTAACTTCATAGGATTGTTGCTTTGCTGGTTGGAAGTTGAATTCAATACTTCTGGGAGCATTAGGTGGTGAAAGCTTGTAGTAAAATAACCTCCACATACAATTATAGTGGGAAATGATTGTAACTTGATATCTGGAAACAGCATGAGCTGGACAATGAAATCTAGACAGAGATTGGAGTTTCTATACATAAGGAGCACCCATACAGAGGAAGATCAATGAAACATCCAGGTTGGTGAATGTAAAATAGTCATAATGGCCCATTCAAGGCAGAATCTTTGTACTATGCTACAAAAATGCTGTAAAAGGATACATTACTAAGTTTAAACTTTACCAAGCAATCACATGATGACTTTGCAGAAATTGTAAATCTAGGCAGCAAATGATAATTTACTGTAAAATATTGTATCCAAGAATAGCTAATTAAGCCAGGAATTAATTGGCCCCTGTTCTATTCAAGTAAATTTATTGAAAGCATCTCAGACTCTCCCCTCTTCTAATTGCTAAAACAGTTGATCTCAACATCAGGAACACAAGTAGGAGTAATGGTGGGGCTTAGTTTCTTGTGTCCCAGATGGAAGCCATGTTACTGTTTCTGCAGTGAAAACAAACAGGCTTACTGTACCTTAAAGTCTAGCACATTTGTTATTCTGTAAAAGAACCTAGGAGTATTTTGTCCATGGCTTATTAAATTGTATTTACTCTGCCATCTGCTCAGAAAGCAATCTAAAATCAGGAGAACTATATTACCATTTATAGCCTTTGAACTAATATTTAGAATGGAAAGCTATATATATATAGCTTTCCATATATACGACTGAGAAACATGTCCCACTGAATTCTTTAGGATTTATTGTCTGGTAAGCCATGGGACTTTGTTTTTCTATATGGAAACTGCATCAAAATTATTATGTACTCAAAAATGGAAAGTCTTGGCACTATCCACAATGGAGGGAGGAATGGCTGGTAAAGATAATAGAACTTGCAGAGATGGCCAAATTGACTTCCTTGATTACAGAAAAGACAATATCATATTTATTGCTGACTAGAAACCTCTTACAGACTTATTGCATGAAACATTTAAAAAATCTTATTTTTTATGGCTTTGAATATTTGGAAAAAAAATAGATAGCAGTAACTATAGACTTAAAGGGTAATTTTGTCACTGTATTTATACTTGCTGCAAAGAAAACCGATAGCTACTTCTTTCTATCTCCTTCGAGTCTATTTGCATTTTTTTATTTTTCTTTCTTTCTCTTCTCTTTTCCTCTTCCTTTATTTTTTTACTTTATATTAGTTCTTAGCTTTTTTTAATCTTTTATTCAAAATTCTTAATAAAAAATGTAGGATTTACTTTCTGCTAAGCGAGTCCATAATTCCAGCTTTGGTATTTTTATTCATTTGCTTAAATTCCTGAGTCAAATAGGCATTAAACAAATGCTTTTATTAGGTTCATTTCATAAGTGACTATTTTGATAGAATCTAGCAGCTAGTACATTTATTTTTATTAGAAATTACTTAGTTCCAATAACAATATTATATCTTTCAATACTTGTCAAATCATGCCCAGTTAATTTATGATTTCCAGATTTTTAAATCAGAAATTAGCCTCAAGGTTTCATCAAATGTTCAGAAATTAGACTATTAGTACATTGTCTCCAAATGTATGAACTGAAACAATTTTGTGACTGAGTAAACAATCTGTACACCAGCTATCTAGATACTTCATACAGTTCCAGTGCATTGGGAATATAATTTCAAGTACTACATGCTAATTTATAAGCAAATTTTCAGGTTACAGTACAACAGCATTAATTTTCCATTAGTATGTAGCTTTATTCCTATCAATACAATACTGAGCAATGCAGAATAGACTACTCATTATTCACAGGATTGGCTCTGTATAAATATTCAATGCCTGTGCTGTTTATATCAATCTACTGTACAATTAGCATTCACTTAATGGATTACCATCCAGCATAATTTGATGTAGTAGTTGCGCGTGAACTGAACTGGTTTTGCTGATTGCAAAAGAAAGTAATGCAGGCAGCAACCCACCCCTGATCTGCATGAAAAAAATGAAATAAAGGATTAAAACTGACTGATATGTAGACAAGAGGGTTGTTGATAAATACTTTGAATCAACCTTTCATAAGCTTGAAATTGATCAATTGCCAATGAATAATATGGGACACAACCCCTGTTAAGTGTGGACATGTTCATATCCGCTAATACATAGAAAAGGAATCAGATAGATTGTGCTGCAATGGATCAAGAAATGTATTTTAAAACCCAACACTCAAGCAATAGATTCTGATTTCAGGACTTATACCTTTCATTTTATTTTTAAAGAGGTCAGAACCAGGTGCCTTGAATCTATTATTGATCAAGTCAATAAAAAGGCAATTAGGTTCTCCTAAGCCACTTTTATCTGAACTGAGGTTCAGATAAAAACAAGATTTCCATTCCTGATTGCCTTGTTCAAAATCAAATATCTACATTCCTAAACTATAATATATACCCTAGCCAATATTTTACCAACATTACTAACATACACAGCTTTATAATACAGCATTTTTTTAAATTTTAGCTAAACTTCTTTATCTTTAGCTATTTGTATAAGAGATCTTAAATATTAAAATAGTTGAAATGAGAAATACTTCATATACAATGAAGTTTATTGGGTATAGATCTAACCCCATTAATGGGAATTTGATATTTAAAAATTATATACCACACTCCAAAACTAAGTCTCATGATATTCTGTTCTACAGTTTCCAAAGCTATTTATTATATTGATTTTAACATTTTCTTTTGTAATATATAAAATACAGCAGAAAAAATATGTATGTAATTCTTGAGAGATTCAAGGTTTAATTTATTATCAGTTCAGTAATTTACATTTAATACAGCACTGGAATCAGTTTGGTCTAATCTTCCATCTTGTTATTGCAGAACTGACTACTGATGATTCAAAAACCTGTTGCCACTTTGCAGTAGTTATCTTGTGAAGAGAAATCATGAAGCTAAAGGAAAGGCAATTTTAAAAATATATATTAAAAAGTTGTAGGGATTAAAGAATCTCATTATTCTATTATTTTATAACCTTTTAGTATTGGCTATTGTCAAGGACAATAGCTTGTACAGTAACTGCCAGATAGTTAATACCTTCCTTATAATGCCTCTCCAGGGGCCACTATTGTATAGATAAAGTAGGTGGTGGGAAGCCCTTTTAGCTGAAACGTATTTTAAATTCTAAAATGTTTTTTAAAAGAGGCTTGGTGGCACCAAACTTTTTGACTTGTTAGGAGCGGCTGGAAATCTCTGTTTTAGAATACAGCTCATTGCTTTATGTTTTCCATATTGTAGATCCCATTTATGTGGTTAGAATTCTTGCATTTTCTGATACTTCCAAGACAGGCCAGGATTTTAGTCTTTGATCATATTATCTACAGGGCAATTTAAACAGAGCTAACATGTCTGGAATTCCTTGTTCAGATTTATTGGAGTGGGCAATTTCCCCTCCTCCCATTGCCATGGAGCCAGCCTTTCTTACTATCTTTCCCCCAGCCTTCAATTTATCCTTCCTCCATCTGCCACTGTTTCTTTAGAGTTGTTGTGCTGTTACTGTTATCTATTAAAAGGGATGGTCAGGGAAGAAGACAATATTCTGGAGGAGATTATAAAAGTGCCTATGTAAGATTATATATTGTGAAGCTGGGTCTGGACATGAGTCTTTTTGTGTGTGGGTGAATATGTAGGTATGAATGTTTTGCACTCTTAGGTTAAGCCCATTTGATCACAGAACTTATCTTGTGACTTTGGACCACCAACCTAACAAGACTACCATGGAAATAAAATGAGTTTAGACTGCAGTTACAGTTGCACTCAAAGGTTTAAGCACCTCTGGTCAAATTATATGCCTCAGTAATAGCTTAAATAAATGTGGTGCAAATTTAAACACAATTTTTCTGTAAAAATGAATGCAAAGCCACTCCTTGGGGAGAGGAGCAATGACAAAATGAATGTTGCTATGCAAAATGGCCAACATGCCAAGCACAGCCAACAAGAAAACTTCTTTATTTTATTGAGGACAAACTGGTGAGCCTGCCACAAAGACATCCTCATGGGGGCATATTGAGTTGTAATGCTTTGTTACAAGTACAGAAGTATGGAAGTTGATTTGTGACATTATGGTGCATATTTCATCAGGTTATCATTAGGATTAGGAATGGATTCCTTTGCCACAGCATCAAAGACTCAGTTTTGCCTAGTTTGGCTTAGTGGTTAAGGCACCAGACCAGAAAGCATGAGTTCTAGTCCCACCTTAGCTATGAAAGCCAGCTGAATGACTTTGGGCCATAACTCACTCACCCAACTCACATCACACACAGGGTTATTGTTGTTGTGGGGAAAATGTTCACCACCTTAAGGAGGGAAATAAATAAATCTTTAACTTAGTAGTATGCTTGAGTTTCACTTTTATTCTGAGTGGTGGGTTCACTTCAAATATAGCCCCTGGCCATATTTATTTTCTGGGGATGCTTGCAGAGCCTATGTGGTATCCAGGTGCATACTTGGAAATAAAAGAGGTACAAGAAGCAAGTAGTTTGCTTTGCAATGTGCAAACTTTAAATTCATTTTTAAAAAATCATTTCTTTAAAAATATTTTTCTTAAACACCAGCTGATGAGGAAGTTTGGAGATAGTAAGAAAGTTTTGCCAGAACTTGATAACAAAACAGCCATTGAAAGAAAAACAGTATTCCAAGAAGAGGTGAAGATTGTTAGGTCATTTTAAACCATGCTGCTATGGGAGCCTTTCGAAGTGGCTGCTCATTATTTGATGATTGATGTGGAAACTAATATTTCTCTTCTGTTCTTTTCGTCCAACTGCCAACCATACTTCAAAACTATACACAGTACAAACCATATGTCAGAGCAAGCAACCAAAGCAAAGTTTGTTTGCCAACTCTGATTAAAAAAAGAAAAATAAATCTCTTAGCTCAATGACCACATTCAGTTTTGCATTTTCAATTTAGTTAAATCTTGGCAGTAAAAGATGTAAAGGAATAAAATGGAAGGTTGCTTCTGCAACTTTGTAACTAGATTATTTTATTTTGGAGCAAGAGAACAAGAGAGAAAGAGAGTGAATTATTATTATAAAGAGAACTTAGGTGAACTCCATGTTGTTATTCTATTTATTTATACTTCTTTCCAAGTATGTTGTTTTTGCAATACTTAGATATATGGGAATCTGTTGTTATTTTGAATTTATCCTGAGCTATAGCTCTATTAAGACACCTAGGAAAGGGAAGTTTCATAAAACAGACTTTCAAAATGTAATTATAGGCAAGACTTCTATAAAGCCAATTCTGCTTGGGGGCTAATAGGACTGAAGGTTATATGAGGTAGATCTAAGACATATAGGTATTCCATGTTAAAGTTTAATATGAATCAGAAACTCTATAACTATTATTAACCATCTATCTGAGAACAACTTTTGAACCTTCTCAAAACCCAGTGCTCTGTCTTGGTTTCATACTTTCATTTCTGATCAATATGAGCCTCATCAAATCTGAAACAAGATTTTTCTTTTCGTCTCTGGTATTGATTCTAGTGCTGGGAAGAAACTCCTCCTGCAATTTTCCCCTAACAGTTTTTGTTAGATCAGGTGAATAGATGAGGCAAACTCAGACTTCAGCAACAACAGCTCTTTATTAAGTACCAACTATGTATAATCCAGCAAAGACTCTGTCTGGCAGCAGCCCTTTTATAGGGAGCTGTCAGATCCTTCGACCAATCAGATTTGAATACTGTTCCCGCCGGAACAGAGGACCTTGGTGGAAACTCCTATACTGATTGTCAGTATGTAACACCCCTCCCCTCTTAGTTGGGTTCGTCCAGCTTGTGATGTAGTCATACAGGTAGGCGGGCTTTCTGGTGGCTCGCCCAGACCTGTGCAGTTCAGTTGCCCCTGGATCTTCAGTCAGGTTGGACGGACCTGTTGTCTCTGTGGCTTCGCCTGGTGGAAGCTCCTGGAACTTTCCACAGGACACGGCTGGAGTTTCTGGAGCTGGTTCACTCGGAACTCGCTGCGGCCCTGCAACTTCATCAGATAAGTATCCTGGTACCTTCAGGCTTGAGACGTCTGTGGAAGGAGTGAATTCGAGCTCCTTTTGGGTAGGGTTTCGGCTAACTCATGCAGGAGTTACCTCTGGTTGCCTAAGGTTGGATTGGGAGAGGCGGCCACGGAGTTGGTCAATGTGCCACCTCCAAGCTTGACTGTCCTCAAGCTCCAATTGATACAAGCGAGGTCCGGTAATGCCTGTAACCATGACAGGAATCCAGAGGGGCTACCAGCGTAGTTATGGGCATAAACTCGATCCCCTACGGTAAAATGTCTACATTTTCTGGTTGAATCTGGGGGCGTTATGGCAGAGTAGTTTGGGTGTAGTCGATCTAAGGGTGATCTTAGCTGGTGACCCATTAGAAGCTCAGAGGGGCTTCTCCCAGTGTAGCACTTGGTGTGATGTGCTGAATGAGAGGAATTGATCAATCCGTGTTTGCCAACCTCCTGGCCCCATTCTAGATAGGGCTTCTTTAGCAGATTGCACCATTCTCTCTGCCTGTATATACAATCCAGCAAAAACTCTGTCTGGCAGCAGCCCTTTTATAGGGAGCTGTCAGACCCTTCGACCAATCAGATTTGAATATTGCTTCCGCCGGAACAGAGGACCTTGGTGGAAACTCCTATACTGATTGTCAGTAGGTAACAGTTTTTATGCTGTTTGATTGCACTGGTATCAAATCAGTGGTGGGTTCCAGATCCTGTTGCAACTGGCACGGTGCAATGGGGCCTGTCGTCCTCCACCTGATTGCATGCAACATGCATGCACACATGCACAGCACACACATGCGCAGCACACATATGCATCTTTACCTCCGTGACACCTCCATGATGCCTCCGCGCTGCCTCCGTGATGCTCCAGTTGCTCGGCAGAGCGTCACGCAGGTGGCATATGCTCCATGCACGTACCTGTGCGCATACTCTGCAGAAGCGCTGCAGAGCTCAAATACAGGTAAGGACAGTGGGCGGGTGGGTGGGGCCTCCGGAGCACCAGAACAGAACATACCTGGTACTCCCAGCAGGCACCGGTACGCATGTACCGGGGTGTACCGTCTGCAACCCACCACTGTATCAAATAAATAAATAAAATAAAATCTAAGTAGTCCTCATCTTACAACAGTTCATTTTGTGGCTGTTCAAAATCACATCACTGAAAAAAGTAACTTATGACCAACCACAACAACAATTTATTATTAGACCAGCGACCAGAACAAATAAAAGCACTCAGTACATATACACTTAAAACGTCTAGTATAAAATAATAACAATTAAAATCTATAATAAAATCCAGTGTCAATTATACATGGTCTGACTATACGATAGTTCCAATCCCTAAACTGTGTGGCCCGTTTTAGGTTCAACACTAAAAGGGAATGACTAAGCAGTGAAAAGGGTTTGCCACAATTGTTATACAACATCGCTATAGTGGAGAAGACATGTGTTTGTGATGAATCCCCAGTGCTGTTGCACAGAATCTGGACACCTGTGCTATAGTTAGACTTATGACCATTTTTCACACTACTTTGCAGCATTCCCATGGTCACCTGATCAAAATTCAGACAGTTGGTAAACAGGCGCATATTTAGCATGGTTGCAGTGTCCCAGGGTCATGCAATCCTCTTTTGCAATCTTCTGAAAAGGAAAGTCAATGGAGAAGCCAGATTCCCTTAACAACCATGTTACTAACTTAACAACAGCAATGATTCCCTTAACAACTATAGTAAGAAAGGCTGTAAAATGGAGCAAAACTCCCTTTTTAACAACAGTCTCAGTTAGCAACATAAATTTTTGGTTCCATTATGGTGGTAAGTCGAGGACTACCTGAAATGGGAATTTGATATTCTTAGAGAATGACCAAGGTACACTGTCTAATCATCTCTCTATTTGTCTGCAACCTCCCTGATTCCCTTGCTTGAATTATATTCCCAAGAGTGGAGATCAGAAAAGAAATCATATTTTGTAAAACAGTGTTCCAAAGTGAGAATACTATTCTTAAGAAATCATTGGAAAACATTTTCTTTTCCTGAAAAATTTCACAGAAAGGCTCCACCCAATTTCTTTGCACACAAATCCGATGTGAGAAAGTGAACACCATTATTCACGACATGCCAAAGATTTATTATGTGCATGGGGTAATTTCAGGTTACATGCCATCTGTAGCGTAACGTTCAGCTTAACAAAATGCAAAGTTGTCTCCTTATGGCTGAAGCACCGCAGTGCTTTAACACATGCTCAGTAACAACAAGTCAGTAAGTGCAGAAAACAGAAGTCTGATTAATACTTTATGTTCCTGGTTCACTAAAGGGAGATTAGCCACCCCCATAGTGTTGCATTCATGCCAAGATTTTTATTTTATTTTATTTTCTGATTTAAGACATCCATTTTCATTCCTTTCAGCATGTTGATACAATCTTCACTGTTCTTAAGTTTATTCAGAAAAAAATACATTGGCTGATATAATTCCCAAGAAAAAACTACATAGTAATGTGTATTTGTATAATGTTTATAATTGAGTCCTTCAGTTACTACATGCTGTTAAGTTAGCATGTTGCAGATGGAAGATTTTTTTGAAGTGCCCTGTGAAAAGTATACCATGAATACTTCAAAAGTGGTAACTACCTACAAGGCTACAATATATAAAAATAGTTTTGTATTAGTATTTTCTATGAGCTCAGCAGTACCATTCACCTGGGAGTTGGTGAGTACAGCATATTTACAATATTAAGGTTCAGATATGTATTGGATAAACAAAAAGTCATAACATGCAGACTGATGTTTGCCATATTGGTGCGCTATCTGGACAAGCTGCAAAATAGGAACTGTCTCCAAGTATGTTTCAGTGGTTAAGGGTAAGTGGACTTCAAACTGCGTCCCACAATTAGTTTTCTTCCCAACCATAGTTCCTTTTTTCCAGAAATAGCCAGAATGCAGAATCTTGAGTTTTCTTTGGTATATTTAAACTGTGCATGTTCCCTGCAGGGCAGTTAATCCAACAGCAGAGTCAGAAGACCTGGGAAGTTGCCACAAAATAGCATCTCTCTATAACTGCTGCCTAGTATCCTGCATATGGGAATAGTTTGCTTCGAAAGATTCCAGATTCCAAAATGCTAGACTTTATTATTTTTTTAAAGTGCTCTAGGCCTGGAGTACAGAGGTGAATAGAGCCAAGGTGCTGCAGTGGTTAGAGTGTAGCACTGCAGGCTACTTCAGCTGCAGTTCGGCAGTTCAAATCTCACCAGGCTCAAGGTTGACTCAGCCTTCCATCCTTCCGAGGTGGGTAAAATGAGGATGCAGCTTGTTGGGGGCAATATTCTGACTCTGTAAACGGCTTAGAGAGGGCTGTAAAAGCACTATGAAGTGGTATATAAGTCTAAGTGCTATTGCTACAGAAAATAACAATTAGAAATAATGGGTAGCTTTTGTCTTACTTCCTTTGACCTTGTTTAGTGTTTGTTTTGGTTCAGCTCAATTTGAACTGGTAGGTAGATTATGGCAGTGACTTATTAGTCCTGCATTTTCGGAATGATAGATTGTTTTGTTTTGGATGTATGGATAATTTTTGCAATTGATTTAAAACGCACTGCCCTGTCTTTCCTATTTACTTATGTAATAGATGCTGAGTACAGAAAGTCAAAGGATAACTATGTTCTACAGCTCAGATTAGTTTGGAAGATAGGGTTCAAGTTAATTCATTCACAAAGATCAAGTTCCTTGACCTTCCCTACTTTATGCACCTGATTAAAGCTTGAAAGCAGCTCACCAGGCTGGATTTGATCAATGTATATCATGCAGAAATCCATCCACTGATGTGCAGCCTGTTCTCAGCAAGTTTTAACAACCACATTTTAAAAGATCTAAGTAGTGACGCTGTGAATACAGTACTTAAGAAAAAAAGTCCAGTCTCATATCATGTCAAATGTGTCTTGCTGTATCTTAAATGAAGTAATACCCATTGCTATCTAAAGAGAGACCTTCACAAAAGCATTGTACCCTGAGTAGAAATTACCAAACTGCATGACTGGGTAGAAGGATTGACTTACAGTTCCTTTTAGTGAGCAAGAATGATCAAGAAAAGAGCGAGCAATTAAAAAAGCATTTCTCCTGATTCACCTTATAATTCAACATTTCCAAATCTATAGGGGGCAAATCATTGCTTTTACCAAGAGTAGCTTTCAGTACAGAAACCAAGGAGTACAAAGCAACAAAGATTTTCTAGTAGCTGAAATTATATGTCATTTAGAAGAATAAAGGTATAATCTACCAAGCACTGTGAAATCCCACTTTTTTCAAATATTATTGACCTTGGGAGCCAGTACAGCATAGCAACTCAGATAATGAACTGTGACTCATAAACTCTGGTTTGGATCTCACTTTTGCCATGAACTCACTAGGTGACCTTTACAATCCAAGTCTCTCAGAGCACCCTGTCCCCTTTCTGAATTATGGGATCATAGCTCAGCAGGCTTTCCATGCAAAAGGCCCTAAATGCAATTCCCTGAATTGTCAGTTGAAAAAGGAACAATGGCAGCAATGGGTATTCTTTCTTCTTGGGATCATGGAGAACTGCTGCCAATCTCAACTGTGAATACTGGCTGCACTAAAATAAAATAAAAATAAAACAGCTCCCTATATAAAGGGCTGAGCTGAAAATAATATGCTTAAAAGTTATTTGGACCTGTACTAACATGATTTTTTAACGTTTAATCATTTTTATTTTTTAGATTTATATCTTTCCTTTTCTTCAAGATTCTTCAAACCAGTATGCCTCATGTTGCCTGCTCCTATTTTTCCTATAGCAAAAGCCCTGGATAGTAACTTGCAACAAGGAACTGTCTCCAAGTAAGTTTCAGTGGTTAAGGGTAAATGGACTTCAAACTGGGTCCCACAATTAGCTTTCTTTTCAACCATAGTTTCCTTTCCCCCCCCAGAAGACGGAAGTGTATTTCTTTTATAAAGTACCAATTAGAATAAAAATGAGGCTCTTGGTTCCCAAACTACTTTTTTGAAGGCGTGGGGTGGGGATTTGGGATTTGAGGAAGTAACAGCTTCCTCAAACCACATTGGCCAAAACTTGACAGAATAGTTTTTGCCATTTTGAATTGGGAAACACAAGCACACAGAACTCTTGAGTTCTAAAATAAGCAACAAAACTAAAACTCGCTCAAAATTCTTTTCCAACTCCCAGAAAAAATCATTCTCATAAAATATTGTAGATACTTGAATAAATTCAGTAATAAAGGTTCTATTTTCTATATTTTGTTGCCTTTTTAATGAAAAACCACATTTTTAGATGCACAATGTCTGAAGCAATTTCTCTTAATTACTTCTGAAGCATGTACATTCCTCATTTTCAATAGGAGATTGCTGATTAAACTAATGCTGAAGCAATTGAATCTGTGGTGGAATGTAGTCTGGATTCCCAGCAGAAGGGGAATGCATTGCAAAAGACTATGAAGATAATTTGGTTGGAAGAAACAGAGTTAAGATGTCTCCTCCCTAGAAGTTCTCAGATTTAATGATAAAGTAGTTAATTTAGTTTGGCAAGACTTCTGTCTATAGGTGAGGAACAATAAAGAAAAGTGATTAGAAATAATCTAAGCAGTGTCTTTCTTGGTTTTGGGGGCCTAATAGAATCAATTGTTAAGGAAAAAGAAGGCAGTAATTTCATAGATCTTACGATCAGGCCCTAATACATTTTTCATACTTTGAGAATGGCAATCCCTTATTGTTTTGTGTCAGTGAATTAAGGAAAAAGTTATATAAGTTACAAGAAGAAATAGCTGTTTCTAAAAGGGTAGCAGCAATGCATTATTCTGAAATATCTTTCAACCCAGAATAAATGTGCCATAAAATATTCCCTAAGAGCATGTGCATCATTATTTCATATAGTCTAATTGAGTGCTGGTGAGGTAATTCTGTACATTCATAGAGCTGTAATAATGCAAAGAAGTCAGCTGCAGTTTTTATGGATTGAAAAACAGATCAAACTGGTAGAGCTTAATATGAAGCAGCAAAGCATGCCATACTAATGCTGAAGCAATGGGAGGCCATGGTGCAAAAAATATAAAAAGCAAAGAAGTCTCCAAGCACATTTAAGATTAAGATTCCAAGTTGGTCTTGAATCTAATAATATCTTTTTTTAAATCAGACAAGACTTAACACAAATCTATTCTGCTTTGACTTTTTTGTCTTATTTTTAAGAATTTTTGTTCGCGGTACTCTCCATGAACTTATGGCAGAGGTAGTATTCAGTTGGTTCGCTCCAGTTCAGGTGAACTGGTAGCAGAGGCTGTGGGAGGCTCCGTCCACCCACCCCAATGTAATATGTGAGCACTGCACATGCGCAGCATGTGGTACACATGCGCAGATGAGGCGTGTGCAAGCACATTTACGTTTGCGAACTGGTAGGGAAGGTAAGTGATTCCCACTGCAGGCTTATGGCATATACTTTTATTTATCCACTTCAAAATAGTACTGCTAAATGAAAAGTACTCAGCAAAAATAATAAGATGAGAATATTTTGACAGCAAGCTAATTAGAAGAATCTTAGCAAGTCCCAACTAGATATGTATGGTGGAAGGCCCTAAGAAGTGGCTTAGGATTCTTACTGCATTAATAAAGATTGTCTTTGTCTTTTGAACTGCTTAAAACATAGAAGCAATATTTTTTTTAAAAAAACCTATAGGTTCATTAGGAAGTAACCAGTGAGTTAAATAAAAGTACTTCCAAGGCAAAATATTTTGGAGAATTGCTTATATATGTTCAGAAATATTTTAGAAATATTATTCCTATATTCAGTTGTTGTCCATATAACACACACAATATGAAACATAAGGGCAGATTTAAGTATAGATAATCCAGTTGGTGCTATTTTCAATACAATGCAATGGAGTTAGCTAATTGTCATATGTAAGGTCATATGCGGTATATATACCAGGCCTTCCCAGCAACTGTGCTATTCAAGGTATAGCTTCAACTCCCAGAATTACCAATCAGCATGATTATTGCTAAGAGTTCTGGAAATGCATCAGCAGGACAGATGTAGAAATTTTGATGTATATGGTTTGTGAGTTGATGATTGGTAAATATTCCTGGATCTAATATTTAATAGAAGAATGGGTAAAAGTAAAGGTTCCCCTCACACATATGTGCTAGTCGTTGGCTTTGAAACATCTCTGTTTCAAAGCCAAAAAGCCAGCGCTGTCTGAAGACATCTCCATGGTCATGTGGCCAGCATAACTAAATGCCAAAGGCACACGAAACACTTTTACTTTCCCACCAAGGTGAGCCCTATTATTCTACTTGCATTTTTACATGTTTTCGAAATGCTAGGTTGGCAGAAGCTAGGTCAAGTAACGGGAGCTCACTCCATTACACGGTGCTAGGAATTTGAACTGCCGAACTGCCAACCTTTCTGATCGACAAGCTCAGTGTCTTAGCCACTGAGCCACCGTGTCCCTGTGATGGAAGAATAAAGCATTGTAAATGAATAATACAATGCATGGAAACATTAATTGGGAATAATGGAAGTTTAAATCCAAACTGTCTGGAAAGTAACTTCCACTATTTCACTGATTGGTACCTCTAGGTCTCTCTATCCTCCAAACTCTTATAACTAGTCAATGGCAATTGAAGAACAGTGTTTTCTGTCTTTGAACTTGGCCTGAAGTTAAGTGTATTTCTACAGTATGAGACAAGTGTCTGAATGTTAAAGCTGATCTTGGCTTGACTTGGGGCCCTATGAGTCTGTTATCCCAGGGGTGAAATCCAGCAGGTTCTGGACAACTAGTAGCAGAAATTTTGAGTAGTTCAGAGAAGCGGTAAATGCCACCTCTGGCTGGCCCCAGAGTGGGGTGGGAATGGAGATTTTGCAGCATCCTTTCCCTACCACGCCCACCAAGACACACCCACAGAACTGGTAGAATTTTTTTTGAATTTCACCACTGTGTTATCCTATTAAAAATAGTTTTATTGCATGCACACATGTGTCTTATTTCCCATAATATGCCCCATGCCTCTCCTGCTTTAATGAATCAAAATTCAGAGTACAGTTCCTTAGGGTATAGGTCTGACTTTGTTATTTGTTTTACTTTGGAAATTTGCATGCATAATAAAGAACCAATTTAAATATGAAATAGCAGTTTAAGAAGTTGAGCAAAACTGTAAGGGCCCAAAAGGCCAACAGAATCCCTTTCTATTGCTTTCAAATTGTCTGTATTCTACTTGTTCTTTCACTCAATTTGCCCTTTGATTTTTCAGTCTAACTTCATAATCTGTCTCTCAAATGTTGCAATGTCACCATTTCAAAACATGACTTTTTAAGGGACAACATTGATTGGGTAGAACTAGGGATATGTACAGTGCTGGCAAGTTGAGCAAGAGACCATGATGAGAAATATAAAAAGAACATTTTCCTTACCTATCAAGTAGAGAGGCTGTAGAGAGCGTGGAGTATTTGCAGCTGAAGCAGCTGGTATATTGGTAGCATATTGGTAGCATTATTTGATTTTCAGATAATCAAGTTAGCTAGACTTCTTATATAAATAGACTATTTCCACCATCTCCAACACATTAAAAGAGTGTTAACGATTTTTTTTATGCTGAGCAAGACTTGAGTAATTTATTGTGTATATGAAAACAAGCAATATCGGTGAATATTTGTCTACAGTTCCTCAGAGAACAGCTGTTTCTGTGGAAGAAAATACATTTCTGCCTTAAACAACTAGAACTTTCTACTCTTAGATCATCGACACATGCTTGTTTGAGAAGTTTCAACAATATTTATTTATTATTTATAGTTCACATTTCTGAAATATCCCATCTCCCTCAAAGAGGCATTCTGGAGGGTGTACAATAAAATATCAACATATAAAACAGTAATTAAAATTAAAATGATAGAATAAAAAAAATAAAATTATAAACATTTTTAAGGAGGCAATAATAATTAAACCCTGTTAAAAAATTAATTGATCAAAGCAAAGGGATGACTCTCATGGCACAACCAACCCCATGACTGTGTACTCCTTTGGGCTCCCTACAGAAGGCTGAAGCGCCATGGCTGAACCCTCTCTGCAAAGGCCAGGAGAATGATGGCCCACTTCATTTCAGGGGAAGGATATTCCATGAGGGAGCAATGGCAGAGAAGGGTTTCTTCCTACACCCCACCAATTGGAGTTGTTTAACTGACAGGGTGTGCAACAATATCATACCACTTCTTCTGAAACAAGGTCAGTAAAATAATGTATTTATTTACTTAAGTACTTACCTTTACTAGCTAGGTTTTTCCATACAAATTAATGCATTGTGTTGGTGAAGTATGAGGGAGGGAGGCAGAGGGAGAGAGACAGAGAGAGACAGAGACAGAGAGAGACAGAGAAACGAGAAAGAAAGAAAGACAGACAGAGAGAGAGAGAGAGACAGAGACAGAGAGAGAGAGAGACACACAGAGAGAGAGAGAGAGAGACAGAGAGGCAGAGAGACAGAGAGACAAAGACAGAGAGTGGGGGAAGAAGCCCAAAGGAGTACACTAAACTATATGGGACAGCTGATCCATAATGGAAAACAGACTCACCAATTTCTTGACTATTTTAAGGTGACATATACATTTATTACTATATAAAATATTATTACCACAATGGCTAAACCAATTACTCAGTATTTATAAAAAGGATCAACTGCACAATACCCAAGTTTTATTTGGAAATATTTGATTAAATTGTAGCTTGGTTACAGTTAAATGTGTGAAAAATTGTTGGTCTATATGAACAAAAGTCACTTTTTGAAATGTATTTCAATTCAGCATCTACTTTTTACCAAAACATATCAGAAGTAAAACAATAATGATTTTGCTTCTATTAAAATCAATAGGTTGTATAAAATTGATGCCAGAATGTTATCCTGGACACAGTACACATAGAGAAGCTTAAATTAGTGTTAAAATTCCATAAGCCATGTGCATTTTTTCAAGAACCATATTCCCATTTGGGTTATCACTATGAAAAAGAACCTGTCTCACATTCTCATGTGATGTATTTTCCCTAAAGTTGGGTGTAATTGAATATATATTCCATTTAGGAATACATTCTTGTCTTTTTGTTGTGGTAGAGAATTTTTATTCTGTATAGGTCTGTTCAAGCTACATAGTATCTACCTAGACAATTAAAGGATCAGATGATAATCTGTAAGATATGAAATGTGATAAAATTCAACATTAATAAATTTATGCTTGATGTGATCCACATTTCTCATTGAAGTGCTTTTGATAGTAGAAACACATGACTGGAGACCATATAATATTTTCTTTAAAACTTATATTAGCTAACATAGTTCCATATATTTAATATAATTCCATGGAAATATTTACACATATATCGATCTCAGCACAAACATTTTCCTTCAATTTCTTTATTCATTGTCCATGAAGGTTAAAAAAGTAGATGGTTATTTGATGTGAAATCTTTTTTTGAAGGGGCTCAACTTTTCTTCAGATTTTTCTGCATGTTTGTTTATAAATATTGGAGTCCATTTTATCAGCTTTGGATTTAACTCAGAGCTGACAAAAATTCAATGCCAGTTTTATAAGGAATGAGTTTTCTTCAGTATACTGTATGTATTGTAACAAAAACAACAACAACCCATATGTTTACAATTTTGTTAGGAACAATAGCTGATATGCTAAATTATACTGTTGGAGGAAACTTCTCATACATTATAGTTATCCCTGTTTTACATGTAAGACTAGAGAAGTTAATTTGTTCGTCTCCATATTTTTTTACACATGATTGACCATGAGCATGTATACTATCTGTGTTTCATACTATAGTTTCATTTGCAAACTTATAAATACAGACACCAATTTGAATCAAACTGGACATTTAGCATTTTCTCCCTATGGTGATAAGAAACATAAAGAAAAAGCAGTTCCTTTGTTCATTTTAAATTAGAACTAGAGCTAATTAATTCTGATTCTGCTTTGAATGTGGACATTTTATCTCACTCTTTTTATATAGATAATTCAAGTGGCAAATATACCTAATACTACATACTAATCTAATCATTCAGTGAGACTTACTTCTAAGAGGATAGGCAGAGTGTTTTATTCTGAACCATGTATTTTATTTCCATCTGATTGCTTTTGAAAGCAAATAAATATATATATTCTGAGAGTCTGATGAAGAGTTGTTGTTTTTTTCTTTTCTTCTTCACACATGAGGGCAGAAAAAAGCATGAAAATGTATCTATTTTCAGAGTTATTTGTAGTTATTTTGCATTATTCATATAGCATGAAGACAAAGAATACTTTGTAATTTTAATTTATACTTTTGAAATATATGCAAGTACTATGTATTACATTCAGGTAAAGCTAATGTATCTTTCTGTAAATGTTTGAATAGACCATGTTGCATTTTGGGATATGTTTCATAAAACAGCCTGAAATGTGGTAGGAAATAATATATCCCAGTTATCCAATTAATGAATAATATAATATTTAG
Organism: Thamnophis sirtalis; assembly: GCF_051295495.1. Taxonomy (NCBI): domain Eukaryota; kingdom Metazoa; phylum Chordata; class Lepidosauria; order Squamata; family Natricidae; genus Thamnophis; species Thamnophis sirtalis. The sequence continues at coordinate 26,886,802 of NW_028261390.1, forward strand.
GCTCTAGTGCTTTCTCTGCCATGAATCTTACATACTGTACTTCCTCCAAGGAATTCCATATAAATGATGGAATAATTCACCGTTAAATCATATGGATTTTCCAATGAAATAATATATATGCTTTTCTATGTAACTTTCTGGGAAATTCTGAAAATTGGCTTGTGCAATTGCTACCCTTCGTCCTCAGCAGACGACAAATTATGTATATGGTGTGAAAAATGCTAAATATAAAATTGTTTAAGTGTCAATAACATTTCAACATTTCAACATACATTTTATTTATAAGGGCACATTTATTTCGAGCCCTTGTCAGGTAAAGTGAGATTGGCTAAAGAGGGAGGATGAAGGAAGGAAGGAAGGAAGGAAGGAAGGAAGGAAGGAAGGAAGGAAGGAAGGAAGGAATTTTATCAACAATTAAAATATCAAGTACTTTTAATACTAAAAATATCTACTAAAATACTAAAGGTGGTATTTTTCTATTTTGGATCTGTGTGAAGACCTGACTATCTGAACCTTCAGTAGTAATAATTTTTTAATTGTAATTTATTTCTCAACCATGATTACAGGGTATATGGAAAAATATTTTTTATTCATTCTTCCAGAGTCCATATTTTTATCATTCTAATAAATATCTATAGTGATTCTCAATCATCCAGGTAATGGATGTCCCAAAGATGCTTTTTTAAAGGCAACTGGACTTTCTTGCTTTTTCTTGAAATTGTTTCACTTCTCATCCAAGAAGCTTCTTCAGTTCTGAAGAAATAAAATGTTTTCAGAACCAAAAAAGTCCAGTTGTCTTTTGAAAAACATCTTCGAGACCATCATATTGGTATATTCTCTATTTACTATGTTTCTAAATACTTTTATTAAACTTTACATTTTATGAATTGGCAACTGTGCTGTATACGCTAAAACCTTATTGCAATATTATATATAAGAAATATGATATAAGAAATTCTTTCACATTCCCAAAAAATTGCATCTGCCCTTGGAGTTGCATTTTGACAGGTATCCAACTATTTATCTGAAATAGAATGTCATTGTTTACTGTTGAGTTACTTTCAATAGACTCAACATTCCTTTAACTGAATGGATAAGCCAGTGTAAAACAATATCTGGTGGTGAAATAGCAACTTTCTCTTGAAGCTTAAACTCTACATAAATTAAACACAGTAAAACAACTAAATAAAATTAAAGAGTAAACCTCAACTACTTGAATGGAGACAAAATATGCAAGGAAAGGCAGGGAAAATTATTTAAGTTTACATTGCCTTGTGCAACTGTAATAGAGACATATTAAAAAGACAAAATTTATAACAAAGAAATTTCATTATATTTTGTTATTGGTACACTAAAATATAATTTATTTTACCTAAAATACAATTTAATTCAATGAAAAATTCTCAATAGGAATCGTGCAACCTGTTTTATAAATCTGTGATATTAGGATATTATGGATATTTTCCCAAAATAGAATGAAAGCCCAATTTGTAGATCCAACATTCCAATTTTACATTGTCTGGTTTTTGTTTGTTTGCAATGGTTACCAGTATCTGTGGACTCTCTTGTGTACTTCTTGCATTAAGAGCAAGCATTAAAAGAAAATTCATTTGTCAAATTTGATAATAGCAATAGCACTTTGCGATGAAACTATGTGATTGAGCTATGCAGGAAAAATTCAGTTCACAATCCATTGGCTCAGTGGTGGTTGGTGATTGAAACACATAAGAGAATATTGCTCCTGCTGCCTTGAGTCTGGAAGCAGTTCCATAGGTGGAAGGTGGAGACATGTAGGTATCATATACATATGTTTGGTTCTGTAAGGAAGCCACTCCTGAGTGAAGGAGTGGAACATCTACCAGTTTGAACTGAGGTAACAGAATGTGAGGCAACTGGCAGTTGGAACGGAGTTCTTTTCAGGTTGGGAGGGGGAATAGAACTTCTTAAGCATCAGAGAGTGTTAATTACTGTATAAGAAATACTAATGATCTGATGATCATTTTGAAAAATCCTTTCTTAGCGAGCACCTAAAAACCAAGAGGAACATACCTGCCAAATTTCAAGTTTGTAGACTTGACAGTTCTGGAGATTTCATGATGAGTGACTGGTACTTGGCTACACACACACACACACACACAAACACACACACACACACACACAAACGTACATACATATATACATACGTATATACATACATACATGCATGCGTGTGTGTGTGTGTGTGTGTGTTTTATGTCAAAGCACCTGGTATGCCCAAATATGGGAGGGAGCATACTGCTATTTGAGCATACGAGGTGCTTTGACATAACACTTACTTATTCCCTTGGCTCAGCTGATAAGGGAGGAGAGCTTGTGGCTTAGTGGTTAATACAACTGCCTAACATGTAAAAGCAGCCCAGGTTCAAATCCCAGTAAGGGTATGGCTAGCTGATGAGAGCTAAATATTTTTAAATAGATCTATACTAGTCTCCCTTTATTTATTTATCAGCACAAATGCAACACTCTCTCTCACACACACATACACACAGTCACACACATACAATCGATTAATCAAATTTATATAGCCACCCATCTCACGAGAAATGACTCTGGGTGGCATACAATAAGTAAATAAAAAACAATACATATAAAAACAGTATTAAAAATATCAAAAGTCAACATTAAAAAACATTTTAAAATATAGAAACCCCAGGCAAAGAGAGAATGTCATATAACCACCTGAATAGTGGAGTCAACATGCCTCTGGTTCCCTAGGACCTCCAGGCCTGGTGAAATTACTGAATCTTGAGGGACTTCAGGAAATCAAAAGGGACAGATTCTCCATTTAACTCCTTTGAACTCCTGAAAAAGAACTACAAAATATAAATTTAATTTTGAATAAGAAAACTAATTGAACATGAATCAGACACGGGAGAGCTATGGCATAAACTTGATATATTGAAATATCTAGGAATGGTATGGAAAATAGCCCACTCATTTCTGTCAAAGCAGTACAAACGTTTGTTATGAAATGTTAGTGAAATAATAAAAGAAAACTGTTTATATAAAATTTGAAATTAAATCTGAAATCCCAAAATTTAACTAGAATTGATCAATTTCTCAATACAGGAAAAGATTTTATAAACATAATGCTGATTTAGCTAATCACATGAGAAAGTCAATAATTCAATTAATTCAGCACTTTCTGCTATTCCCTCTGTGACTACACATAAGTGGGAACTTTTAATTTATCCCTTCTACAATAGATTGTCTCACCTATCATGTCTTTGTTGTATCCATAACATGGGTGTGCCTAGTCCACATCACAAATTCTTAAATCCTTGAATTTAGCCAACCTTTGCTGGTATTAGAAGATCTTAGAATGCTCTTTATACCAGACCACTTGCAAATGCTCATTTTTGAGATGTAAACCCTTTTTTAAAAAGCTTCTTCATTCTGTATATTTTCTTGCAATTTACTCATAATGTCATCATCTCTTCTCATTTCTCAACTGCTGGCAGACTTACATCTTTATCATTTTATCAAAAACCCTGTTTATTCCAAATCAAGCTCTTTCAGAAATAAATTTAAGAGCACCTTTATTCACAATTGATATACTTATAGAAATGAGTATTGGGCATATATCACTCCTCTCTGTTTTAATGGTTGGTAGAGGTTTAAAATGCAATGTTTATAATAAAAAAAGGAGAATGCCTGCTTTTCAGAGGAAACTAGATTACGTATACATAGAATAATTAATATAATTTATATAATTAATATTTTTACTTCAAAAAGAACTCCATGGAAACATGTCCAGATATTGTACATGATGATTGCTGAATTGTATGGAATATGCTAGCCCACAGGGGTAGCATATTTAACTTTGTCCATCTGGTCTACTATGAGCAGTTTGTCCAGCATTTCCAATTATTATATCCCTAAATACATAGAAACATTGCTGCATAATTTTATATGTTAGATCTCTTAGAGAAACTGTCATATACAACTCTCAATTTTTAGTGTTACTGATTAGAAAATCAGAACCAGTGAAGAACCTGTGAAGTATTACAGAAAGTATTTGAAATGTTTTATCACAAAGGATTTAATTAATTGCAAATGATGTAGTTTATAACTTGAGCATTGCATTTTTAATAAAATCACAGTAAAAGAATAGATTATCTATGACAATGATGGCTAATCTTTTTTGGCTTGGGTGCTAAAAGCGTGTGTGTCCACACCCATAATTCAATCCCACTATGCATGTGTGCATGACCTCCCCCACTTTCCCCCCGTACATGTGTGCATGACCCCCCCTCCTGAAACCTGAGGAGGGCAAAAATGGCCTCCCCCAGCCCTCCGGAGGCCCTTTGAAGGCCAAAAATCAGCTGGCCGGCGTGCACATGTGCGCTGCAGCTGATCTAGGGCAACTGCTCATATTTCCTCAAAGATGGCTGTGCATGCCACTTGTAGCATGTGTGACATAGATTTGCCATTACAGGTCTATGAAAAAATGAAGCCTGGTATTCTGTTCTTTGGTGGACATCTTTTACAACTTCTTTTATTTTTCTACAACTTCAATAAGTCCATTTTACTGTGTCTCGTGTATACCTTCTCCCTCTCCCTCTTCCCATCCCAATCCCTTGATTTCCTACCAGATTTTCACTATTATACACATAGGAAGAGAACTGCTTTTTGCTCCTAGCATGATTCATGAAGATGTTTAATTTTAACCACACATAATCAGGTATTTTAGATGAGATAGATAAAATAAGATAAGATAAGATAACCTTTATTGCAATGGTCGGTTCTGGCAGGCGTTACTTCTGGTTCACTCAGAGACACGCCGCACGCACACAATACAATGTGCGTGTGCAGAAGCCAAAAACAAGATAGCGGCCCCTACGGCACTGCTGGGAGAACTGGTTTGGAGGTGTGGCAGGCCTGGGTCGATGCCAGTTGCAGCGATCCATGCTGCCAAGCTACTACTGGTTCAGCCGAACCGGTAGGAACCCACCACTGGTTTATTGTCATTTTTTTTACCTCTGAGGACAATGGCACACATGAAAATGAAATTCTGTTGCCCACTACATACATACACATCACTGCCCATGTTGAATACATAGTGGAAAAAGTAAACTTGAGAGTTCATAAGGTTGATATTATATGGCAGAGGTCACCAACCTTTCAGACCTCAGGGACCACTAAATTCATAATTTTAAATCCTGTGGACTACTAACATGAATTTTTTAAAAAGATAAATAGCATTTAGTGCAATATAAAAAAATGCAAATAATTTTTCCACCCAAATTTTCTCACAGACCACCAGTAGTCCACGGACCACTGGTTGGTGATTGCTGCTATATAGAACAAAACTGTGAATCCTTATGTTCTACTTTGGATACCACAAAGCCTCCTCCCAGAAGGTAACAAGGAAAACTGAAGTACTCCCTGAAGGAATGAGGCAGGAGGCTCCTGAGGTAAGTCAACAGCAGTTTATTAGAACAGATCTGTACAGTAGACAGGTTAACGGTAGACAGGGACCTCCCCCTGCTTGACAGCTATTTATATGGAGCTGTTAAGCAGGGAGGCCAATAGGTACGCGTCTGACAGCCTGCGCTCAGCCATGCCGTGCCTTAGATAATCAGGCACAGCCTGGCTGTTGCTGGCTGTCAGTCGTAGCCATGAGGACTAAACACCTCTTCCCACCCAGCGAGGGCGCATGTGCCTGATGTGGCACAGGCATACTTGTGTAAGTAGGCGGGCTGGTGGTGGACACACCCACAATGCCTCAGTTCGAGAGGCGGTGCTAGAGAGATAAGACGTCCCCATAGTAGCTCCTCCCCGGAGGGAGTGGAGCTCCGGGTGACGTCACGGAGGCCTAGTCCGGATGGCGGAATCCCAGGAATAGGTAGGCCGGGCGGTGGGGGCGCGGCCTGAACAGGTGGAGAATTACAAACAGGCCGGTAGGCAGCAAGGGGGTTGGAGAGGCCTGATAGCAGAAGGCCTAACTGGGAGGAACTGGGAAATGCGGGAATGGTTTGAAGTGGTGCAATGGGTTGCTGGGACACGGCAACTGGGCAGGGGAGGCCTGACTCGGGGAAGGCCCCAAATGGAACAGCGGTTGACAACTGCAGCAGGCCCGGGGCTGGCTGCAAGGCGATGGCAGCCAGCCTCTGCGTGTCGGATGAGTCGTGGCTTCCGGAGGGTGGCGGCCTGGAACGTCATGGATGAAAATTGCGGGCTGTTGTCGGACACCATGATGTCCAGCAGGCCGTGGGTGGCGAAAAGTCTCTGCAAGGCCCACACTGTACTCTTGGCAGTGGTGGATGACATAAGGACCAACTCCACCCAGCGAGAGTAGGCATCCACGACCACCAGGAATACCTGGCCATGAAAAGGTCATGCAAAACCAAGATGCAGGCGGGACTAGGGCCCCCTAGGCAACTCCCACTCCCAAGAGGGGGAGGAGGGAAGAGCAGGGCAGGACACCTGGCAGGGCACACACCTCCCCACCCAGCCCTCAATCTCGTCATCCAGGCAGGGCCACCAGACGTAACTCCGGGCGAGCGCCTTCATGCGCACGACTCCATGGTGGTCTGCACGGAAACGGGGGAGGACCTGGGGGCGGAGGGAGGGAGAAATGACCACTCAGTCGCCCCACAGCAGGCAGCTGTAGTGCAGGGACAACTCCATCTGATAAGTCTTAAAGGGGCGGAACTCCTGAGAGACTCCCCCTGTAGGCCAGCCCCTCAAGACCCATGCCTTGATTTGAGAAAGGACAAGGTCGGCTTCAGAGTGGGCGGCCACGTCAGTGGCTGAGAGGGGAAGGTCCAACTCCGCAATGGAGAGGACCGAGAGACACAGGACCAGGTGTGGGTCAGTGGAGGGGAAGGGGGCAGAGGCATGCCCCAGCTGCTTGCCAGGATGGTATCTCAGCGTGTAGGAGTACACTGCGAGAAACTCCATCCAGCGAGTCATCCTGGGAGACAGGATAGGAGGGGTCAGCCTATCACCAGCCAGAAGCCCAAGGAGAGCTTGTGGTCGGTATAGAGGGTAAAGTGCCAACCATACAAATAAACATGGAATTTTTTAATCCCAGACACAGCAGCCATAACCTCCTTGTCAATCTGGCTGTAATTCCTCTCAGCCGAGGAGAGGGTCCAGGAATAAAAATCCATGGGGGCCTCTGAGCCATTGGGAAGGACGTGGCTCAGGACGGCCCCCAGACCAACGGGGGAGGCATCACATGCTAATGTCAGTGGCATCTTGTCACTGTACTGTACTAAGACTGCCCCTGACGTCAGCATGGCTTTGACAGCTACAAACGCATGCACTTGGTGGCTGCCCCAGCACCAGGCTGCGGATCGGTCGAGCAACCAATGTAGCGGCTCGGCTAGTGATGCCTTATGGAGCAGGAAAGGCACGTAGAAATTTAAAAGGCCAAGGAATGCTTGCAGCTCCACCTTGAAGGTGAGTGCAGGGGCGTTCCGAATGGCAGCTACTTTAGAAGGGGTGGGGTGGATTTCCTGGACATCAATCATGAAGCCCAGTAACTCCACCTTAAGCACAGCCAAGGAGCATTTGCTACACTTTAATTTAAGACCCACTCCTCTGAAACGGTCGAGGACCTTCCATAGTACTTCAATGAGTCATGAGCAGCTGGTAGCAGTGATCAGGACATCATCGAAATACGGCATGACGCCAGGGAGCCCATGGAGCAGCCACTCCATGAGGCTCTGGAAAATCCCCAGGGCAACGGAAACACCAAATTGGAGACGGCAACAACGGAAAGCCCCACAGTGGGTGACGATGGTCTGGGCAGCTGCCGCATTGTCATCCACCGGGAGCTGCTGGTAGGCCTGCGCCATGTCCAGTTTGGCAAAGGTGCAGCCCCGCCCCAAGGAATGGAGCAGGTGCTGCACCACAGGGACTGGATAGGGGTTTGCCTGGAGGCCAAGGTTGATGGTGGACTTGTAGTCGGTGCAGATCCTGATGGACCTGTCAGCCTTGACTCCTTGCACCAACAGCTTGTCAAGTTCCACATCAACCTTGGGCCTCAAGGCAAAAGGCACCCTGAGGGCCTTCAGCCTAATAGGGGCAACCTGAGGGTCTAGGTTTAGGGAGATAGGGATCCCCACGTACTTTCCCAGCTCACCATCAAAAACATTTGCGGCTGCTGCCCAGGAAAGGCTCTCAGGCGGTCAAACTGGTCTTCGTCATCCGGGTCAGGCAGCGGGATGAGCTCGTCTATCAGGCAGACTCGTGATGAAGTTGGCGGAGGCGAAGGCAGGAATCTGGCCATCTTGATGGTCAACTGCTCTGACAGCTTCGCTGCCCCAGCCTCTTCAACGGCTTGAGGCAGGGTGATGTCTGCCTTAGCAAACAGCCGCCACTTGAGGCGAATGTCACTCCGCAGACGAATTGCTTGACCAGGTTGTCATCCAGGTCGGGAAACTTGCACTGGATGGTGGCAACTCGGAGGGATTGAAGGAACTGACACAGCCCTGAGAAGAAGCTGTGCTCAAGAAAATAGCATCCTCTGTAAAACGATTTGGACCGTAAGCAAACTGGAGTGAGTCAAATGTTGGATACAATAAAGTCCTTTATTAGCCTTTTAAAACATTTCATAAGCATGGATATAAGTGCAACAAGACAGTAATTATTAAGACCGATAATCATAGATTTTTTTTGCACTGGCAAAATAATAGCAATCTTGATGGGACCATTGCCTGCTGCAATTAAACTGTCATGCCCCCGTCAGAGTCTGAATCTGTAGGGGAAGATGAGCTGGAACAAGAACTGACAGTAATTGAGAGGGCAGCTACATTGGCCTTGGAGGAAACTTGGGAAGGGCAGAGTCAGTCCAGGCAAGACTTTTTGGAATTAGTAAGACCTGTAGGCAGAGAGGAACAGAGGCAGGAAGAACATGAGAGACAGAGCTCAGATGAGGAACAAGGACCACCCCTCCTGATCCAAGAGCTCGGAGAGTGCAGAAAAGGCATGATCAGCGCAGACTGAACAGGCTACTTGGAAGGAGAGTGCCTCATCCATCTTCACCATGCACACCTGGGGAATGAGACTTAAGGAGACACTGTGAGGAGGGGAATTTGTCAGGAACAAATACTGAGTTCCTGAAGTGTTGCGTGCTAAGTTTTGATCTTGCCAAGAGTCCTTGCATTCCTTTTGGCATTCTGGATTAATTACCTGGATCTTTTGCTCCCTGAACTCCTTGATTTGTCCTTGATTTGCCAAATACATTTGGATTTATTGCCATGCATCCTTGGTGGAGACAGCACTAGGCTGGACTAATTGCAGCCAGAAGCTGTTTGAGGTTTGTGTGGGTGTTTGTTATCACTTTGCTCTGGGACTTGCCAGAAACATGGAAGCGTTTGGGGAGATTTGGAGCAATAAAGAGCGGTTTGAACTGCCAGATGTTTGTGTTATCTCTGTGCCATGCCCTGGGTCATCACAGAAAGATTGAAAATATCTGTAAGAACACAAGCAAAAAATGTTTGTTGCTAAGAAAGATATTTGTTAAGTAAGATTTGCCTCATTGTACAACCTTTCGAGTCACAATTGTTAAGTGAACCACTGCCGTTGTTAAGTCAGTAACATAGTTGCTAAGTGAATCTGGCTTCCCCATTGACTGTCTGACAGAAGGTCACAAAGGGGAACACATGACAATGGGACACTGCAACCATAATAAATACTTACTAGTTGCTAAGCGCCCAAATTTTGATCACTTGGCCATGGAGATGCTGCAATGGTCTTAAGTAGGAAAAATGGACACAAGTCACTTTTTTTCAGTGCTTTTGTACTTTGAACAGTTATTAAAATTTTCCCCATTATTTTAAAATGGCAGTAACAGAGAAAATTCCTATAAAATTAATTTTCAAAAATACAATTTCAGGTTAATTTGGTGAATATAATTATTATCTTTTATGTTCATATATTGTGCTGTCCTCTTAATAAAAACAATTGCTATGAAGAAAATATACCTTTTTTAAAATCTAAGCCTTCTATATTTCAAATTCCCAAGACATTCATTGTATAGGAATACAAATATTTTAAATGGCCTAAAACTCATTAAGGTTGATACAATGAAATATACATTTATAACATATTATATCATTTGTTTGTTTTAAAGATGATAACATGTCAACATTTTATTTTCTGCATGCTATCCAATGTAATTTTTGTTTAATTAATTTTATAAAGTATGAATGGTATTTATATCACCAATCTAAATTTTAAGTCGAGAATAATAATTTATTAATTTAATTTACAATGGGTACTAGAAAAACCTAGCTCCCCTTTTTAGCAACAAGGGAATTCACACAGGATGTCTTGGTGCAGGGACACTAGCTACAAACGTAACTCCTTTTGTTGTAGAGTTCATGGCACACTCAAAGAAGGATTTAAAGCACAAAACAAAGAAACAACGAAACAATAGTTTGCTTTTGAGATATTTGGATCAATGTAGAAAAGCAAATGAATATAATGTGGAAATAGCTGAATGGAACACCAATTTTATAATGGAACAAATAAAGGCACACAGAATAAATGCAAACAGTTGTTAAATAAATGAAAGACTTGGTAATAAATTAAATGTCAGAGAAGTGACTGTATGTTCATATATACAGAGCTGTATACAGCTATCAAAAAGTAATAGAGAGGGAAAATTAATGTTGAGGAACTGATGTTTGGAAAAATAAAGATGATTCAAGGAGTTAAATTGTAATTATTATTATTTTTTTGGTTGCAATGGCTAATAGAAGACGGGGTGAGAATTAAGGAAAACACAGCAATTGTTGATATAATCCTTGCCCTATAAGGTGTCATTGACTTCCTTAAGGCAATAAAATGCAATTTTTCAGCTTGTGTAAGTGGACATCCTATTGAATGTTTTACCGCCAACTATTAACTCTGTAAAAATCTGAAGGTTCATTCCAACTATCACAAAATAGTCTTAGTGATTAATAACATTTCCAACATCTGGTCCCTTTTTAATTAAAAAACAGCTGGCAATACTTTAAAAAATGGGAAATTGGCTTCTATTGTTAGATTTAGTATATTCAATGCCAAACGTAAACATTGTGATCTGACTCCCCTTCCTAAATATTGTCAACAACACCCCAGGTCTGGAATGTCTCATTTAAACCACTTATCGTCTAGTCATCACAAAACTGGGCACTTTTCAGGAGGTAACACACAATTTCAGAAGAGTAAAAATTTTCAATCCTGAAATAATTTTTTTATTTTACAAGCATTTATATTCTATAAGTATTTATATATTATAAAAAATAAGACAATAATCATGAAAAAAAAATCTCCTAAATTGTCTTATGCATTCTTTCATTAACAAAATTTCCTGGCAAGAGGAATAGCTGCACATCAACTCCTGCTTTAAAATATATACTGAACATGTATATTAAGCTGTGACCTCCTAATTGTATGCTTTGAGATGTGATTTAAAAGTGTAATTTCATGGGACAATAATAGTCTTTTTAGATTAAATAAACATCATCTAATTTTAACCATTCCAAATGATTTTGTTGTTTCAAATGTTTGGATTCAGTGTTTCTAGATGAAGTTATATAAATAAGAACAAATAAGAAAATCAAATATTAAGCAACAAATAAGCAAGAAAGAAATTATATAAAATAGTTTCAGTAGCAAATCAGTTCTTATTAAAAATAGAAATCCATCAAAGCTGGAATATCATCTAAATTTGGCCACAACTCATTCTATAGCATTAGACACAGCACTTCTCTCTACTTCTTTAAAACATGGGGTGAAGAAAGTTCAAGCGTCTGATTGAATAGAAAAGAGCTTTTCCTGCGTCATAATTGTTTTTATATATAGCTCCATATCAGGGGTGGGTTGCTCTCGGCATTACTGCCAGTTTGGTGTGCACAAAAATTTTCTGGTCTGACCAGGTAGCAGCCCACCACTGATACTAATGTACTGGATTCTATGCTGGTGGATTACCCAATCGAACAGTCTCATGTACATGTTAAAAGAAATGTACCATGAACCAAAGTTTTGACCTCTCCAACTTCCGCAACACCAACTGGAACTGACTTGACATAAAAGGTGAAAACCATGTAACTCTCTGTCTCATATTCCTTGCCCAGAAAGCTACTATGATTGATAGTATTGAAACCTTCCTGTTCCAGATCTGTTAAATCATATACCAAGCATAATCAATACCATCTCCTGGCCTGAAAACTATTTGTAAAGGAACTACATAATCTACTTTATCTAGAGGTTTCTGAAGTTGCACCCTGACAACATACCCTCAACAGCTTTTCTGAGAAATAGTGTAGGTATGTCCAAATAAAGAATTTACCATCTAATTCTAAAATTGCATGAAAATATGTAGATGTCATGTTTAAATTTGTATCCTGTAGAAGCTTGTCACTTTTTGTTTACTTGGAGATTCATTGAAGCATGTAATTTGACCAGAAATGCCTAAAAACTTGCAAGGAACTAGACACGTCTAGAACTCTTCATCTGAATTCAAAAGATATATTCCTGGGTAAGTGTGTGTGTGTGTATATATATGCATGTAAAATTTCATATCACAAAGTGGAAGGAATATCTTGGGAAGGTTCAATATTTAAAAAAATGTAATTATTTGTCAATTTATGTCGCCTACATGAAAACGTTAAAAAAGTATAATGATCTAGTTTAAAATCAGAGAAAAGTTTCATCTGGTTATCCTCCCAGGCTTATGGTTGAGATGGATGTGTCCCCATATTGCAGAGGTGGTATTCAGCAGGGTCTGACCCACCCCCATCTATTCTCTGCCTCCCGAGTCCCAGTTGATCGGGAGGGAATGGGGATTTTGCAGTATCCTTCCCCTGTCACACCCTCCAAGCCATGCCCACCAAGCCATACCACCCCCACCAAGCAGTGCCCACAGAACCGGTAGTAAATTTTTTTGAATCCCACCACTGCCATATTGGATGTTGTTTCCTTTATGTTTTTGTATAGAGTGACAGAATCCCATCTTTTTTGTTCTATATTGTGTTTTTATTGTGTGTTACATATTTCTCTCATGCTAACTTTAGTTCATTTCATTTTAATATTGTGTGTAGTATATTCTTAGAAAAAGAAAATTTATATACTATTTTTTGTCTTGAATATTAATTCTTAAGAAAATGGTCCCACAACTTGTACCAAACTAACAATGCTATGATTTTACATTTGGATTACTACATTGAACAAGAGGGTTGAATTGGATCTAAATGACCCCTTCCAGTTCTAGGATTCGGAGATGTCCTAATGATGATTTAAATCAGAAGCTAGTAGATTAGTATACTAATCTGAGAATGTATCAACTGATGACATTGATAGAATTATATATACTTATTTCTGACACTTATTTGCAAACACACTTTCATGATATAGTATATGACAGCTAGATTTTAGACAAACTAACACATTGGAAACCATTGGGTCATTTTAAAATAAACTGATTAATTAGAAAATAAAAGAAATGAAAGTAATTGTGACTATACTCAGATGCACCTCATACCATAGTTGCTATTAGAAGGTCAATATAATATATTCATAGCACCATGTACCATAATTGTCAAAATTAGAAATAAAATTCTCCCCATTGGGAAATGGAAACTAAATTGCTGCTCAAATCTTAGTAGAGCTACTAAATCTTCCTGAAAAATAGATATTGTAGTGTACCCTGCTTTCAGATAAATGAACTTGTATGAAGAAAATATTTCTTTGGCTTGCTTTTTTAAAACGGATCTTAAAGAATTCTCAGAAAGATCTAGAATGTTAAGAGAAACTTAGCAAAATCAAGATAATCTAAAAGAAATTATGCTATATTAATAAAGTACATCATAACCAATGGTTTTACTGAATGTTGAATACCAAGTAACTGTTGACAGGAAGGACTAAGATATAAAATTATTTATGATTATTAAATAAAAATTTGACAGAATCTGTAAGTGGGAACTCTAATTACTAATAGCAAATGTAAAAAATGTAAAAAAAGGATCCAATTAAAAGGAAATCAAGCTACATCCCTTAATTTGTCCTCTTGCAATATGTGTCTGGGCATTTATATAGGATTATGAGTTCTCAAATCATGTAGTAGTGAAATATGTGTATTTCTCTGGCTTCCAATGCAATGGAACTCTATTAGGTAATGCTTAAATATATAGCCTCTTAATCATGAATGTTCATAAATGAAAAATGCCGACTCCCCATAAAAGTATCTCACAGCTGTGCCTTGCTATAAATAGCATAGAATTGTATTAGTTCATATAGTTATGAAACTATCAAGCTGCCCTTGACTGTCCTTTCTGAGATTCCAGATAATTAAGCTTACAGAAAATATTTCTTTCTTCAAAGTTATTTTTGTTATTTTAGTGCTCAGTGGGTAAAAATAATCATCGTCCCAAGGCATTTTTTTCTAAAAAAGAATATAGAGCAAGGAAAGCAGAAAAACTTGACTTCATTGTCAATATAAGTGAAATTGCTTTATTTATCTATGGACCACAGTAGATTTACTTCATTTTAGACCCCAGTCTATAGATAACAGGCCTCATTACATGTACTGCCATAGTGTTAATAACTGAATGCAAATGAAATAATAGCAAATTACATTAACACTTAGGAGATAAACAAAATTATTTAAAGTAATAACACTTTACAAAATTGACCTGGGTGAAAGCTAATTACAAATATGGATATGAATTCAAGTTGCCAATATAAACTCCTTTCGTACTAACATTTCGGAATTATGTATGTATTATGACATCAATTATATCTGTCCTTCTTTGTTGCATTTTTATATCTCCCTAATTTTATAGTTAGTTTCCCTTTGTTTATTTCAACATGGAGAACCCAAGGACAAAGTCATTATCTGAGCCAGAATGGATCCAATACCGGAGGAAGGAGAAAAATCTTACCATCTTTGGAACTGTCCTCATGCTTCTCCTTACTATTGTCTGCCCTGTTCTGAAAACTCCTTCTCTCCAAAAAAAGCGCCAAAAGAATCATTCATTTTGTGACTAGTAGGCTGCTTGGCTTCCTAACAGAAGAGAGCTCTTCCCCTTTTCATCATTCTTTCTGCATTTATATGACTAGAAATGAAGAACTTAAACTAACATCATTGTAAATGTGATGAGGAAATGGCCTGCCTTGCCCTACAAAAATAATTGTCCCAGTATCCAAAAATAATAAGAAAGATATAAAACATTTTTGGAAAATGGAGCAATCCCTTTACCATTGAGTCTTTTAGGTCTGTCAGTAAGGATCATAATTAGTTCCTAGCATGGCTCAAAAACTTGTAAATGTACCCCTTTTTTCTTTTTAGCAATACTGATCTCCTCTTCAGTTCTGCCAGCTGTGATTTATTGCAAACAGAACATTCCTGACGGGCAGCTTTACTTCTATTGTTTACATACTAAACTTGCAAGCGATGCTATTGGCCACTCATAACATAAACACAAAATGATTTTGTGAAACCATGCTAAAGGTCAGAATAGCATGTGCAGAAAGTGGCTTCCAGTTAAGATAAGCAGCTTATAGCTACTATCTACTAATTCCATCCTGTTTACAGCTCACATTTTATGATCTAGAAGTTCCAAGTCCAGCTATTGGGCCATTATGACTTCCTTACATTAAAGAGTTTATTTTTTATTTGGAAAGGTGAACTACGCAAGTTATACTTTCTCAGAAAGGACTTCTTATTTTTCTTCCTTATTTCTATAAATTTGTGTCTTACTTCTTTGAGGGATCCTGGGAGATGAAGGAACCTAATTATCATTCAACCATCCCTTTTTAAACAATGTTATCGAGAAAATAACAACTAGGAGTTTGAGTTGTCTAGGGGACTGCTTATTCCAAGTAGAAATTGCCTCCCCCATGATGTTTGCATCGCGTTGCTGCCCGCTGTGGCAGGCAAGGACTCAAAGTCCATCATTATCTGCAGGAGCTATCCTCTCGTCAAATACATTTCCATCAGAAAGAAGAGTCATCTTTTAAAGCCAGTTATTTCAAACTTGTGAGTTCTAGGTTATTTCAAAGAGTATTTGAGAACTAAGCAAGTGTGATGGATTTTACCTGAGAGGATTAAAGTGCTAGGTTATAGTATGGTTGGAGATCTATTGGCTATAGTATGGTTGGAGATCCAGTTTTGGTGTGTAGTTAAGACACAAGCTAGGAAAGAGAGGACCATGATTTGAAGTCCTGCCTTAGGCACAAAAGTACCAGTTGATTCCTGCTAGTCAATCTCTCTCAGCCTTAGGAACAAGGTAATGTTCTTTCCGAAATTTTGCCAAGAAAACTTCACGGCCTAGTCCAGGAACTTTCCAGGAGTTTTTTAAAAAGTAAATTTAGTAATTGATTATTTGATAGTGTATGAATAGTGTATTTGTTTTATGTTTACATTGTGTATTGTTTCAGTTTTGCTTGTGAGCTGCTCAAAGCCAGGCTGATTAAAGTGCCATAAAAGTCCTTGGAATAAATAAGTAAATAGTTGTTAATTTCTGGGGACTGAAAATTGGGGCAAGGGAAAAGAAAGGAGAGCTTTATCAGTTCTCTTCTGCAATTCTTCAATTCCCATACAATCTATAAATCCTTTTTATGTCCCTCTTGAAGGTTATGTGCAGTCTCTAAATTATGGTCACGGTAAAGAAAAAAAAAGTTGCAGCAGTTCAACAAAATATGATGGCATAATTATGCCATAGTTTATATGTGAAGCATCAGGTATAAAGTACAGGACAAACAACAAGCAAGTGGACAAGTCAGTGTGAAAATAAATTACATGCTATTCATCATATGTCAGGTTCTCTTTCCATTGATGAGAAGAATATATAACAAATATTTCACTAATTCTGTAAATCCATAGTTTAGTAATTTATTCTCTTGAGTTAGAACATGTGTTTTTCATTTTGCTAAAGCTATGAAACCCTAAAGAAATTAAAAAGGCAAAAATGATTTCCTAGTTAGTTTTCCAAAACATAATAGTATGAAAAAAATGAGTACTGCCAATTTTATGTGCCTCAGGAAATGCAAAATAGTGTCGTATAACAAAAATATTGTGTCTTCAAATTAAAATATATAATATTATATAGCATAAATATCCTGAAATTAAATTTGTTCACAATCCATCAGTTGTAATATGACCTTCCATAGTTAGACAAGACACCAATTTTTCGGTGGAGGGCAACATACAGTTTCAGAATCACTAGAGCATGCATGCAGAAATGTGAAAATGCACAGTGTAAAAACTTTTAAAAAAAGAAGTGAACTGAGTGCAACATTTGATGACTACTTGAAAACATCCATATAGTTTTCTTGATAATAATATGCAAATGATTTTCCATTTTCTCCTTCTTGGCTTTTGTTTCCCAGTCTACTGTCTGGAAATGTTTGGAAATGAGGAGCTAATTCTACTAAGGTTGAATGTTACTAGCTTAAAAAAAAAGATGCTGTAAGAACAAAAGTTGTGTTGAGGCTTTCACATCTGAAATTACTCACCTCACCTTCACAGCAAACACTAAATGATGATGATGATGAAGAATAAGCTTCGGATATGATCAAAACTGAGGTTAGCATCCTTTGCAGTACATACTTCACACTATTAATTTCATACTTTTTCAGAAACGGTTCCTTAGGAAACAAGAATAAAGCTGAAATACAGCAAGAAAGCAAAATCGAGATTTTCCAGCCAGTCCAATTTATTACTCTTTGCTTATTATCTTTTTTAGTTTGAGATTAGGATTGCATGAAAATGGAATTTCTCAAAAATCCATGACCATGTTGTTAACAGCAAACACCTGTAATAAGGCAAGCTATAATCTAGGAGGGAATAATAAGGCAAGAGGATTTTAGCTAAAGCCATTCAGAATTAAATCAATCATTATTACAAGATAAGCAGTATGAATTATATTTTGAATATGGTTGACCACCATCAAATAGAGATGTCAATTTGTTGTTTAATTAAATCTCAATTCAACAAGCCCAGTTAAGTTTTAAAAGGGCTAAGAAAATGTTCTATTCTTTCAGATAATATGCTAGTCACTGATTAAATAGTTTCTTCTCAAAATGAATTATTGTAGAAAAAGGATAGTAGTTTTAAAAAGAATTAGGTTTAATAAGAAGCTTCTTGGATGAGAAGTGAAACGTCTTCAAAGAAAAACCAGAAAGTCCAGTTCAGATTCAGAAGTTTATTTGTATGCCGCCCTTTTCCCTGGGGGGACTCAGGGCAGCTCACATCCGAAAGGGAAAGGGGAAACAGACTTTTACATATACAGTTGCCTCTTGAAAAAGTACTTTTGGGACAACCATGACCTGGATGACTTCTTCTTTTCTGCTTTCCTTGCTGGTGTTATCCTTCATTTATATATACTTGTTTGAGAGCACAAAATAAATCACATAGTCTATTCACTAGAGATGAATGAGCTCTCTCTAATTCATTCGGAGCTCCGGATTATTTTCAAGATGGCTGAATCATTTTAATCTACAATTTTATTGCTGTGAGGATTTTGTATATGTCTGCATATATTGTATGGAATGAATGATTTATGCTTCCTTTTCATAAACTTTTGGATCATTCTCCAAGATATCTCATTTGCTGACATGCTATTTTAGCCTAAATCTGGAAGTTGCCTCTCTAAGTATAATATCAACATGTAATAAGGAAATGAGATATTCCAGATCCAATTCCGCTTTATCATTTTTTGTAACTTCCAAAATAATGTCTTTGCCACGAAGGCATCCACTTGCAAAATTTGTGAATGTCATCCAGAATGCCTCCAGAAGTTGTGAATGCCCCAACACTGGAAGTCTTTAAGAAGTTGTTGGATAGCCATTTGTCTGAAACAGTACAGGGTTTCCTGCCTAGGCAGGGGGTTGGACTAGAAGACCTCCAAGGTCCCTTCCAACTCTGTTATTGTATTGTATTGTATTGTACAAATGATATTTATAATTTATTAGGGCTGAATGTTTTCCATTTGGATTACTACTACTCCTTGTCAAATTGTGGTACTGAAACTTCTGTGCTTACTGGTATAAATTGCTTTTCTCTTTATTTTAATATCCAATACACACACATATGCAAACAAAAGTTCAGTGTGAATTATATTCATAACAGAAAACGCTTATAGGACATTAATATATCATAAGAATAATATTATTATTTTAATTTTGCATTTACTCCCCAGATGCCTCAGCATGGTAGTTTTGGTGAGTTTGTTACCAATCCTTTCATGAATGCATTATGGGAAACTGGGGTAAGATTCTTCTCTTGTTAGCCAAGTGCATACATGCTGGGACTTTATACTGAAAATAATGGGGGAGGAAGCTAAAGCATGAATACTTGAAACCCACTTAACAGCATAAGGATTTGGCACAAAACTAATGCTCATTAAACATGCCCCACGGTTTTGTGAAAAATATATTACTTTACCATACCAAATGCATTTGTCAAGAGTTTTGTATAAATGCATTTATTTTCCTAAAGTATTTCACCTTCTGGAGTGCTGGAAATGATTCCAATAAATATATTATTTTGCTAAGAAATCATGTTAAAAACCTTCCATGTTTTCTTTTCTATGGCCTGGTGCTCAGCATTCTTTTCAAAGGAAACATAGAGTACAACTTAATCAGCTTATCTAAATCAGTCCTATTAGCACAGGACCCAAGGAATTCTGCTGTGAAAAAGCACATCATCAAATCAAAATGAAAGCAGGCCCATGAGTTAGTAACATAAGTTAGCTAAAGGTAAAGGTAAAGGATGCCTTCGCACATATGTGCTAGCCGTTCCTGACTCTGGGGGTGGTGCTCATCTCCGTTTCAAAGCCAAAGAGCCAGCGCTGTCCGAAGACATCTCCATGATCATGTGACTGGCATGACTAAATGCCAAAGGCACACAGAATGCTGTTACCTTCCCACCAAAGGTGCTCCCTATTTTTCTACTTGCATTTTTATGTGCTGTTGAACTGCTAGTTTGGCAGAAGCTTGGACAAGTAATAGGAGCTCACTCCGTTACGTGGTGCTAGGGATCCAAACTGCTGAACTGCCAACCTTTCTGATTGACAAGCTCAGCATCTTATCCACTGAGCCAACGCGCCCCTCATCTGTTAGCTTGCCGTCATTAAATAATGTCATTCATATCTTTTTTTGGATTATGTACACTGTTTTGGTGTTTAGTTGGATAAAAGACCAACAATAGACCAATCATTTAGATTTTCAATATAGTATTCATGATTAAAAAACAGAAGCAACTATATTTCTTAGAAAACTGGATAAACCATATATGACTCTTTCCATGTTTTTGTCAGTCAATAAGTTAATATAGTATAGACTAGTGGTCTCCAACCATTCCAGCTTCATGGACCAGCAATGGCAGTGGTGGCAGGGGGCAACGGCAGAGGGAGGGAATGGTTTTGCATGGACCACCTAATCCCACACACGCATAAATGAGCTTTGCATGCTTGCCTGCCACTTGTGGGGGTCGGTTCCCAACAAGGCGTGGATTGGTAGCTGGCTCAGGAATTCTGGGAATTGAAGTCTTCAGGTCACAAAAGCGTCATAGTTCCCCACCTCTGTTTTAAATGAAGACTCAAACATTAGAATTCTGCTAGGTTATGTATTTTTATTACACATTTTTGTTTTAATTATTTGTAAATCTTACAACAAAAACGTAATATCTACAAATAAGCAAACATTAGATAAGATATCTTCTTTAAATCAGGTTTTCTTACCATTATAAGAGTTGCTGGGGTGTGAGTTGAGCAGCAATATTGATTTATTTAATAAATAAATAAAATAATAAAATATGATCACAGCAAACATAAATGTAACAATTATAAAACTTTCTGATCAGGCAGAAAGATTGTGCAATGTCTGTGTTCACCATGCTTTAAAAACCATAGAGAATAATACCATAGCTTGCCAACATTTAAGAACATCTTAAATGTAACTAGAATACCTCAAAATGTGAACTCCCCCCCCCCCAATTATGCTTGTATAATTAGCTTCTTATGGCTGATAGCATACAAGCAGGAGTGAACTTAAAGCAGCATGAGGATCTCAGGCAAATATATTCAACACAGAATTTTGATTTCTGGAAATAACAATGTCCCCCACAACAGCTTAAGTGGAAAAAAAAAAGAATAGGAGAAGCAATTGTTTCCTGGAAAGTATAAGATGGTTCTGTCCCTCCTTTATGGCTTTGACTATGTCCACCACCAAAATAGATGCCTTGACCAATTACCCAATAATTTCATTATGATCCTAAAATGCTCATTATTCATGAATGAATGAATCTACAAAGTTAATTCTTTGAATTCTCATTCAGAGTGTCAATTCTCCTTCATAGTCATTTTAGGCATAAAATATAAATGAACATTCATTTTCAACAAGCAATAGCAACTTCTTCACATCACACCTCTATGTGTATTTGGTAAGTATCCTGCATATACAATTAAACCACCAGTTGCTGATAAGATTGCATTTCAACTACTATATTAAGTGGTTTATCACTATACTGCACTTTATTCCTAAATAGTGGATTTTGGGCAAAACTATGTTCATTTGCAATAGGTAATCTCTAGATTAGCGATCCCAGTTTGCATAAAGTAGCATAACATACTCGGGATAACAGCAAATTTGTTTGCACTTGTGATAATGTGGTAAAATGTGTCCAAATTGACTGGCACTGTTGTTACTTTATCAAACAATGCTATATGTAGCACAGAATGATTGAGAATTGTAACCCACACTAACTTTTTCCATACTACCCAAAAGTGTGATTTGAAAGCCTTAATTAACAAAAGCATATCTATTGCCCATCTGGTAATATTCATATGGAAGATCTTGATTTGCCAGGCAAAAGGAGTAAATAGTAAAACCATGAATTAAGAAAGGAAAGGAAAGAAAGAAAATTACTGTTGTCTCTCTTTGAAACTTGCAGAAATGGAAAAGATACATGCACATAGAGAACAAAAGTTAGCTTTCAAGTAGTGCAATCTAAGAAACCAAGGCACAGTTAAAATTAAAAGAAGCAGATAAAATGTAGTCCAATTTCAGTGCAAATAAAAGATTATTTTAGAAATGGGGGAAACATTCCTCCATCAGAACAAATGTAACAAAAAATTAAAATGATGAAATAATTTTGCATGAAACTAAAATGAGATAAATTTTAATAGATAAATCTATTTAGTGGATTAAAATTGTGCAAGAATTAAAACAAATACTGTAAATGTCAGTATTCCCACTTCTCCCCTACAAAAAAATAATAATTATGAAAAATCATAAATGTTGAGAGAAAGGCTATTGATGTAAATGGTGTTAGCAGAGGAATATTCACATATGGGTGGAGTCTACTTACAGAATGTATATGATGTATCTGTGTCTGATGATTGGAAGAATGCTGCTATTCTTCCTCTATATAAATTGGAAAAGTAGCAAGTTTATAAATCTATAGAAGGATTTGTTAAATGTGCTCGAAAAGGATTAGGGAAATATCTATATTAAAAAGATATAAGAAGTGAAATAAATTTAAGAAGTGGAGATTTTACACCATGGGTAAAATCAGGATGTGGGGACCAGATTTTACCAATCAGCAGGTAATTAAGAAATGTAGGGATGTAAAAAAAAGAATGTTTACTGACTTAGAGAAAGGATATGATAAAGACGCTTCAATTGCAGAATATTTTGAATAAAAGTAGAGTTTGATTGCTGGATGAATAACAGTTGTATAGAAGTGATATATGCATGGAAATAAATCACATGTCTCCCAAATATTTGAAAAATGAGGAAGGAATAAAGCAAGAATGTGTGATGTTGTCTTGACTTTTTAAATGTTTATAAGAAAACCTGTACATGGCTTTTAGTGATGTGTTGGTTGGGAATGTGACTATGAATTATTTTATTTGCAGACAATATTATACAGTATATTGACCAATAACATATGACCTGCAAATAAATATTTGATAGCATGTATGATGCAATGAGAAACATACATCTAAACATTATTGTAGCATGATAAAGTATATGTATTTGATAGGGGAATAAAATAATATGTAAGTTGCATCTAAACATTATTGTAGCATGATAAAGTTACAGTATATGTATTTGATAGGGGAATAAAATAATAAGTTGCAAACTTATAAATAAATCCTATAGTAGTTTGATTAATTTATATATCTCAGGGAAATGTTTAGCAAAGATTTAAGATATGCAATTATCATAAGAAGGCAATGTTAGTGTATGGTGTGCTATGATAAATAATGATAAGTACTTTTGAAAGAAGTACTATAAAATGATTGTCTACAAGTTTGTGCAACCCCTTTGTTAGATGGAAGAGAGAATTGGATATATTGGGCAAAATTTAAAAGATTACTGTAATGCTAATAGGATATTTCAGAAATGCTTGTGATAAGAAGAGATAAAGTCAATAATGGATTGGGCCAAATGAATATGGATTGAATGCAAAAGTGAGTGACCAATTAAGAAGGAATAGATGAGGATAGGATTATCCATTGATCAGGTTCCAAAATCTGAAAAATGGCAGGTATGTTTTTTGCAAGCTGAGCCCCATTCCTACTTTAACCTACTTTTCATTTCTTTAATTTACAAAGAAAGTTTAACAAGATGACACGTATATAAACTTGAAAATATGTACTGCAGAGAGCATAAAACATTGTCACCTAAGTATTCAGTAGATTTTAGAGTATGCATCATTGCATTTGTCCATGCATACCAAGGTATGGGCGGCTTACAAAATTTGAAAAGAATAAAAAAGAATTTAAAAGCATACAACATGGACAGCCTGGATTAAAATATCTCTAACAAAACTATAACAGGGCCCTCAAAAACAGATTTCTAACAGGGGTGGGTTGCTACTGGTTTTACTACCAGTTCGCAACCCACATGCAACACGCATGTGAGCTTGTTTCCCTTATTTCATGTGCTCACGCGCCAGACCCATGCCAGACATGCATGCACTGTTCAATGTAAATTGTTTTTCACACATGCACAGAACAATTAACAGTAAACTGTGCATGGTAGTGGTGCAGCAGTGGCAAGGAAACCGGTTCGGGGATATGGCAGGCTTGGGTTGCTGCTGGTTCTGTTACCTAGGTCTGAATTCCACTACCAGTTTGGCTGAACCAGACTGAACCTGGAGCAACCCACCTCTGATCTCTAGGCTGGAGACAAAACTCAAGTCCTAAAAGCTTTATAGCAACAACCTATGCATAACTTCATGTTATATCCATAGGGTCCAGGAGAAGAGCCTTTTGTATCTCCTTCACACCCTTTGGAACATCTTGCCACTGGAAATGAGATCTACCCCTTTCTTCTGACCTTCAGGGGAAAACACACTGGCTCTTCCACCTGACATGGACCTCGGAAGGAGCTGTTTTAGGCTGGAAGTAGTTGGCACAGTAACGGTGAACTGCTCTGTGCCCCAAATCCATGGTTGTCATAGATTGCTCTTCATCCTTTGTCACTTTAATGTTTTTATATTCATAATTGCCTTGAACTGCAAAATGGGCAGCATATAAATTTAATAATAAATAAATAATAAGGGCTGGAACATAGCCATAATTTTAGAGCCTTGTGGCAAGCCAAAAGTGTTGGAGCCACTCTGACTTCTAGGGAGGAGGATGTTGCATTTTGTTGCACAACAAAAGAAAAGAGTTTTCTTTCTGGGTTCTTCCAGGTGGTACTCCTTTATTAAATGGACCTGTAACATGATTCTCCTGCCAGATCTGATGGAACAGTAGACAAGATCAGGAAGAAACAGAAATTAAAATGAACGAAATGAAAGCTGATTCAGGATGGATTGAATTAATTAATTTGCAGGTGCAGAATTGAAATCAATCTCAATTCCATTTCTCCTCTTTATTTTTTATTTGTGCTCCATTGGAAGATGGTATCTTTTTAAAAAAGAATTTCTAAAAATGTATAGGTAAAGGTAAAGGTTCCCCTCACACATATGTGCTAGTTGTTCCCGATTCTAAGGGGTGGTGCTCACCTCCATTTCTAAGCCGAGGAGCCAGAGCTTTCTGAAAACATCTCCGTGGTCATGTGGCTAGCATGACCAGATGTCGAAGGCACACAGAATGCTGTTACCTTCCCACCAAAGGTGGTTTCTATTTTTCTACTTGCATTTTTACATGCTTTCCAACCGCTAAGTTGGCAGAAGCTGGGACAAGTAATGGGAGCTCACTTTGTTACGTGGCACTAAGGATTTGAACTGCCAAACTGCCAACCTTCTGATCAACAAGCTCAGCATCTTAGCCACTGAGCCACCATGTCCCTTTGTATAAATGTATAAATGTATTAATTTTACTATCTGATTAGTAGATTATTCTGGCCAATTATTTGTTTAAAAGATTATGATTTGTTTTCTTTCTTTACCTTTCTGCATAGTTTTTCATTCAAGTTCTGGAAGTTCATATAGGTTTTTTTTTAAAGTAAATTACCTAGGTAACACTATTTTTATTTAAATGTTCCTGATATTACATTTGTTTTTCAGTAAAGCTTTTTAAGGTACATTACCTTAATGCACAGGGAAAAAAATTTAACTATCACTTTTAAAATTGACTTTATTTGTTAGATTGGTACTTTTGCATTTCTCCAGAAGCTCAAGGTCGGATCTACCTTCATTTTTCCCCCCTCCACATCAATAGTCTCTCATAACAATATGAGATAAACTAGGCTGAGAAAGAGTAAATGGTCCAAAATACTCAAAGACTTTTCATGGTTAACAGTGTAATTGTAAGCTGGGTTGCTATAAACTTTCTATAACCCTTTAGTCGTTCCATTCCATTTTTTGGTATGCAGTGTTAAGGAAACATAAGCTTTTGTGGTTCACATACAATTTATGTCTTTCCCACACAATTAGATTGGTCCAGTGCTTAAGGCCGCAGGCTAGAAACCAGGAGAGTGTGAGTTCTAGTCCCACATTAAATATGAGTGAATTGGTGTGACTCTAAAATAATATCTCAGCTCAACCAACTTCACAGAGTTGTTGCTGTTATGGGGGAAATAGGAAGAGTAATGCAAGAGCTGAGGCGGCGCAGTAATTAGAGTGCAATACTGCAGGCTACTTCAGCTAACTGCTAGCTGCAGTTCAGCAGTTCAAATCTCACCGGCTCAGGGTTGACTCAGCCTTCCATCCTTTCGAGGTGGGTAAAGTGATGACCCAGATTGTTGTGGGCAATATGTTGACTCTGTAGAGAGGCTGTAAAACCACTATGAAGTGGTATATAAATCTAAGTGCTATTGCTAGTAAGGAATACTAGATTTGCCACCTTGAATTATTTATAAAAATAATAAAGGCAGAATAACAATAAATTAATTAAAAACATATGGAGCTTTTGATATTAAGTCTAACTGATGAAAGACACTAACAGCCTCTGTTTAATTCAGGTTTATATGCTCCATAGTAGCTCATTTTGGTAGATACTCACGTAGAAATCTGTAGTGTATTTTTTATAAAATATCTCTAGACTATTTCAGCATGCTTGAAATACTCTTCTTCATTTTCTTTGGGGTATAAAGATTATAGCCAATGTACTCTTTTTATTTTCATTTTGCTATGTGTTGCTTTCTTCTACAGAATTGCAGAATTGTTCGGGTACGTATGTGTTTACAAATGTCCAAATTTTGGATGAGGAGTTATGAAAAATGTTGATAATTAATATATTTAGATAACATGAGGGCAATGGAAGGCGTCACCTTTGGCAAGATAGGCAGCATACACTTTGATAAATAAATTAAAATAAAAAAAATAGCTTGATAAAGGTAAGTGGTAACACCAGGTAGAGACAAATATCAATTACAACTATATTGTTTACTGACTTTCTGAAAGCTCCTTTCGCAAATGGAATTAGATTTCAAAGGTTTAGACTCTTGAGATTTACAAATACCACAGAGGTTGCATCAGATAGTGTAATCTTGAAGAATTAATTTGGTCAATATGGGAACTACAGTGATAAGGTTAATAATTAAGCCATGAACACAAAGCAAGCAAATAGCATGTGTGGAGCATCTTAATCAGAACAAGATACGGCATTCTACAGAATGAAATCTTCAGTGAAATCTGCTGAAAAATATAAGTGGTCATTTGAGATTTGCAAGTGGGAGAAGTGAAAATGAGTGTCAGTTTTGAAAGAAGGAAAATCTATTGAAGTCTGTTTGAAGGGTAATGTTTTCTGAAAGGTTGGCTGTTTTTGAGAATTTTAGAATCAATTATGAGGTTATCTTCACACCTATGTATACAGTTATTTAATGTGTTTATGAAAGATCTTAGTCCTCTCCTTTGTGGGACTACATATCCTATAATCTGAATGATAAGAGTCTTTAGTCCCAATAATAGTGAAATACATGCTTAAATTATAGTCTGATCTGTTTCCACAAAAAAGATTCTATTGTATTCCAAGAGTGGCTATTGACAGACCATAATGTTGCATATTGTAAAAATAAACATTATGCAAATACCAATTATATTTATCTCATTTTGACTAAAGTATTTGCTAAACTTGTTAATGTATTTATACATACTTGGCTTTCATATATGTGCTGATTCGTGTACATTAACATGATATAGAATAATTGAAGGAAAATCAGAATCGGATTCATAGCAGTCCACAAATTTGGTTATGATGTTATTTGCAAATATATTTCAAATAATAAAACAGGACAGTAAGAAGGTCTACATTTTCTATTTACTAGTAGACCCAACAAAACAAAACAGAAATAAATATAAAAATAATCAGTTATAGCATAATAAAGCCACATACATTATAAAAGTATTAATAATTATTATTAATATTAATAATCATGTGTTTTGTTAAGCTTACTAGAAGGACTAATAGTGGGACCAAATGTGTGTTAGCCTTTTATATAAAGCCTATACGGTAAAAGTTTTATAATAAATATTTCTTTGTTTATCTCCTATGGGCTTCCTTGAATTAGGAAATGTGGTACAAACGTTTTGCTAGCAGCTGTTCTTTTAAATTTAAAATGCTTTTTAAAATATAATACTCTACAACTATCTTAAGATCCATTAATAATGATGGCACAATTGGAAATCTGCTAATGTTAAATCTGCTAACCCTGTCTATTCACTATCTATTATTTTTCATAACCTTTGAAATTATCTTACTTCTGTAGTCTTATTCATTATTCATTATTTTCCAAATGGATCATATATCAGTAATTCCAAAACTTTTGACCGAAAGGCTAATCCAACATAGCCAGATTTAAAGATTTAAAATGATTATTTATTATACAGAGAAATAGCATGACTACATGTGATAATTAGAGGCATTGTGCAAAATAAAACAGTGATGAAAATAATATAAACCATAAAGAAAAATTGGGAATCTTCTGTAAGCTAAATGATTATAAAGGTGTATTGGTTTATGCCCATCTGTGTGGGTGTGGGTATGTTTGCGTGCATACACCCTAACCGGAACTTTGGCAGAGAACATTAGTCTTCTTATCTTAATTTATTTTAACAATTTAGTCTAAATATTCCAAAAATCCATATGAATATTACCATGTACAGTTATTGATTACCTATTTTTGCCATATATATCATGTATTTGTTGTCATATGGCAGATGTTGTAACATGACATTTTAGAAGCCAGATTTTGCTGATTCAAGTTTTAGAATTCTTTTGCTCTGAGACCAGTTTAAATAATCTCAGAGTTTATTTGTAAATTGAATGCTCAAATGATATAACTACAGCTTTTCTTCCTTCCTGAAACCTTACATATGTCTGGTTGTCCTATGATACCCTTCAAAATATACTTAAATTTACTTATTTGTTAAACAAATTTATATGGTCACCCAACTCACATAGGGTGACTCCAAGTGGCTTATAGCATTAAAATTTCACAATGTAAGAATGCATAAATCTCCCATGGGTGCCATCCGTACTTTCCTAACGACAATGATGGAGAAGACAAAAATATTCAGGAATTTATTTTCTGGTAGGAAGAATTTGGAAGATATTGTGTGAAAGATAGTAAGTTAATATTTTCTGATTTGGAAGAAAAGACCCTTATTTCCATTTTACATTGAGCGTGGGGTCCACAATCACCCAAAATTAAATATCATAAAAGAATAGTCTGCCATTCTTGTCTTTTTATTTTCTCCAATTCAGTTATGTCTGATTCTCTAAGACTGCCTGGGCAAGTCCCTGAAGTTTTCTTGGCAACCTTAACAAAATTTACCCTTGAAGTTGTTGAAGTTAGATTCAAGCAGCAAAATCTGAGCTTATGTTCTGCACCAATTTTGTATAACATAACGGAGATCAGTTATTAGAAATATGTTACAGAAATATGCAAGTCTAACACCTAGTTGACTACAGCTTACCAAACACCTGGTGTGCCACAGAAGAAGGCATGGGAAAAACCAGAAGAAAATGAGATTAGAAATCTCATTTAAAAAGTGGAAAAAGTGATAGTTTAGAGAGATCACAGAGGAAATAATTAACTCTCAACTTATATCCAGTTGCTCCTATATGTGTATGAACTGCTGAATGGATGCTCACCTTCATGTATTTCCTCCTTTTTTCTTCAAAAAGTAAAGTGTGTTTTTCACTCACACATTTATTGGTTTGTTTCGTTTGGACATTATAGAAAAGATGCAGATGACAACAGCTTGGCCTGACCTTAGTGCAGGAGAGGGGTGGATTCCGGCAGTCACTACTGCCAGTTTGCTCATGGGCATGCCGCGCACACTTGATGCGTGCTGCATACGCATGTATAGTGCAATAAAAATTGCTCTGCGCATGCGCAAAAGCAAAAAACAAGATGGCGGCACCTATGGGGCCACCTGGAGAACAAATTCAGGGGCATGGCAGGCCTTGGTCACTGCCGGTTCCAGCAACCCAGGCCACCAAGCCACTACCAGATCGGCTGAACCGATCCGAACTGGTAGGAACCCACCATTGGTGGAGGGGTCTCCAAACTTGGCAACTTTAAGACTTATGGATTTCAATTCCCAGAATTATGGCTGAGGAATTCTGGGAGTGGAAGTCACCAAGTTTTAAATCTTGCCTTAAGTGAAATCTCTTATGAAATAATTCACTAATTTTGTTCCAAATAAAAAGAATCTTAATGTCCAAGTGATATATAGTGAACTATGCTAAAGTTTTGGCTAAAGCACTTTTCAAATTACTATTTGGGACAAATAAGAATGCATGTTTATATGTGAGTGTTTTTAAGACATCTCTTTAGACATCTCATTTAGGACTTGTAAATCTTGCAGCCTATAAACAGAAAAGATAGATGATGCAAAATGCCAGCTACTACTGAAAGAACAGCATTAATATGCTAATAGTCACTTCTGAAAAGTGAAGCCCTGCCAAAAAAAAATGGAGGTTAAAAAGAATCCCTTTAAAAAAAAATATCTCTGAAGACATGATGAAGGAGAGATTGTAGAATGAATGCCAATTATCATAGTGGGTTTAAAACTGTATTTATTTTAGGAAATCCCACGGAGGTAACTGATTCATTTCATCATTTCCAACTCAGTGGAATATTGAAAGAAATTGTATAAAAGGGCTTAGGGTTCTATTTTTCTATCTCTCTGAATGACTGTTTGGAGGATAATTGGAGGATAATTCTCCAAAACTTAAACACATCAGGTTCAAATTTTGACTGATGGGAAAAGCTAATGAAAGAAAGATAGATTTTTAAAAATGGGCCAGATCTGGCCAGAAGCTGTGGAGAACAGCTTTTAAAAAAAGCAATCTCACAATGCCTTGAATACTGCGCTTTGATATTCGCTCCTCCTAATTTTCTTCAATCTTGATCACATGATCCAGAGTGAAATGTATGTGCAGCCCATCTCCTGTACCTTTTGATGGATAGATACCTAGAAGCACACACACAGAATTCAAATAATTTAACAACCGGTTCTCTGCCTTAATGACCAGTTGGTTAGGTGTGGCTCATGTGACTGGGTGGACGTGGCAAACTCAATATTACTCACATCGATGGGTGCTTCTCCTTAGATGTTACAATGTAATAAGGGTTAACCGGAGAGGCAATTTCTGTAAGCAGGGCAATAAAGATTAGGCTAGAAACAACACCAGACAGTTTCCTTCCTGCCTTCCTTACAGGATTAGCCCTGTAAAGTGGAAAAAAACAAAATGAGATTTCTTCCAACAACCGATTCCCTGAACTGCATAGAAAGTTAACAACTGGTTCTCCCAAATAGGTGCAAACTGGCTGAATCCCACCACTGCTGTGGTGGGTTCCTACCGGTTCGGCCCGGTAGTGGTTTGGCGGCCTGGGTTGCTGCAACCAGCAGTGACCCAAGCCTGCCATGACCCTGAACCAGTTCTCCTATGGCGGCACCACCTTGATTTTTGGTTCTGCACATGGTGCAGAACAATTTTCATTGCACAAATTTAATTTTTGTTCATTTTTTAATGTTTTGCGCATGTGCAGACCTATTTATGATGTCCGAGCAAGCAAGCACGTGCACACAAAATTTTTGCTAGTAATTACCGGCAGTAATACCAGCAGCAACGCACCCCTTTACCACTGGATGTATCACAAAAGCAGAAGCACGCACAGAAGAAAATATAAAGATTTCTATGGCTACTGTTGGTAAAGGGATGGGAGAAAATTCCAGAAAACAAATTTTGCAGGCCTTGCTCTCATCCTTCTGATTCAGAGCTGATCATCTCAGAAGAAATTGCCAAACAGAATCATCTTCTGTGTTTTGGAAATGTTACTAAAACATCTTAACCTCTTTTTAAAAAGAGAGAACAGATTAAAAAAACCCTGAACTCTAAATTTTTCATACAATTTACCCTTTCCAATCTGTGCAGTCTGATGACACAATCATGGATGAAATTGGATGATTACTTGAATGTAAGCAATAATGTGTTGCCACCATTGTGAAGGGAAACTCTTATAATAAGCCTTTCAAGTTTATAGTGTCTGCTTTCAGACTACCAGGTAGTAAAAGAAGAATCAAAACAAACAAAGGCACTCAGAACAGTAACTCAGACTTATAATTATAATGGAGATAATAGAAACGACTCTTCTTAGAAATGACTACTGTAGATGCTTTCCCAAACTGGCATCCCAATTGCCCAAGTTCAGCAATCATAATTATATTAGCCTTTATTTCAGGCTCCTGAGAATTTACGGTATCTATGAGTGTTTACTGCTATCAATATTACTGTCTTCACACAGTGAACTGTTTTCAAAGTTTTTAAACTGGTTCTCTAGTTTAATAAGGATAAGCAGCTGGGTAGAATATGTATTTTGCATTCATAGTCATAAGCTCTGAATTACCTTAACACAATCTATAGCAGGCCATCTGTATTTGAAAGGGATAATTCTATATCTTTTATCACAAATATATATAGCTATTTAAAATGTAAAATAGATGATTTTTCACTAATCTAATGCCGTCTAGATATGGTGAACTATATATGGACTACAACTCACAATTCCTAACCATAAAGAACCATAAGAGTTGGGGAACTTATTACAACAAGAAGTAGAAGGCACCAGATTGGGAAAAGCTGAAACTCCCAATAAATTACAGCATTTTCTAGAAGAGCAAAGTTTGAAGCTCTACATGAACCAGGACCTTGATCTGTATTAAGGTAGCCATCCAAATATTCACAGAAAAGGGAAGCAGTATGCTCCCTCCCATATTTGGCCATACCAGGGGTTGTGACACAATACATACCTATTTCCCTGGCTTAGCTGATAAAAGAGGAGAGCCTGTGGCTTAGTGGCTAATATAACTGCCTAATATGTAATACAGCCCAGGTTCAATTCCCAGTAAGGGTATGGCTAGCTGATGAGAGCTAAATAGCTTGAAATAGATCTATACTAGTCTCCCTTTATTTATTTATCAGCACAAATGCAACAAAATGTAACAAGGCAACAAAAAAAAATGGCTTTCTGCCTGGATGGCTCCCAGAATGAGCTCTCTCCCATATTTGGGCATACCAGGGGTTGTGACAAGAGTCCATCATGACAGAAACCCAATATTTTTACTGTTGCCTTTGTTATATTTGTGTTTTTTTTATTTGTGCTGATATTTATTTATTTATTTATTTATCAGCACAAATAAAAACACACACACACACACACACACACATATATATTTATGTTGTATTTGTGCTGATTTATTTATCAGCACAAATACAACACAAATATAACAAAGGCAACAGTAAAAATATTGGGTTTCTGTCGTGATGGACTCTTGAGCCGATTGACAGATAATGGAAGCAGTTAGCTTCCTCCCATAATTGGGGCATACCAGGGGTTGTGACACTAAATATTTATATTTATATTTATATTTCATTGTGTGGTTGTAAAATCGATGTACAATGACAAGTCATCCTTAAACAGAGTAAATTGTATCTACAAATTGAAACATTCTTGCTATAATCAATGTCCCCAGAGATGAATTGTGCCCATCCTTCCATAGTTCTCAGCATATAATGAAAAGAAAGCCAAACTGAACACAACCGAGTATACTTATTGCAGTTTCCCATGCTTGCAATTCAGTGATTTCCTGTTGAGTAAAGTAGATGATTAAATGCTGCATGTTGTACAATTGCCTGAAGATGTGAAGATTTGCCTAAATAATAGTGGATGTATAACAGGGCTTCCTAATAAAATGTTCTAGCAATTTACTGCTAAAAAACTCCATGATAGGAAACACAGTTGTATTTGCTAAGCATGGAGGTGGTATGTGGAGGAGGTGTGAGAAATTAAAATGCAGGACAAACATTATTCATTTGTCCTCTCGTTCATAACTCTCTCTCAAGAAATTCTGGTATTAAAATATGAATGATACACAAATATTGTTTTGATCCATAGTAATGTACATTAAGAATAAAATATTAATACTAGCAATATATCTGCTATTAGGCGGTAGATTCCAGAGAATTTTTATTTTAAAAAATAAAAAAGAAATACAAGACTGAAAATGAATAAATTAACGGTGAGTCATTATAAATCACGTATCTTTACAAAAGAGTACATTATTTCTATAAACTCAGGACCTGTGCACATTTATGTTTTCCATGTGTTTTATAACATCCTAGTACAATAAATGTTCTTTTAAAAGAGAATATAAGCTATAAAACTAGACACATCTAGTATTTACTATACCTTTGCTAATCTAATTTTTCCTATAGGGTTTTCTGCTATTTCTATCATTAATGCTAATATTTAAATGTCAAAACTTTCTAAATTTTTGTAATACTAGCTTATTTTGCCCCTAACAATAATGATGCACATCTTCTTTATCATACCACTGAGAATTTTGCTCTTTGAAAATATTTAATGAAGCTAATGAGACTTTTGCTTCACTTCCTGTCTAGTGTTTATTTCTTTTTATTTCTGCAAATACTTCTTAGGTTTCACTTTTCCAAAAATCCACTCTCATGTGAAGTGGATTACTGCAGTCAAGCCTGGAGACTGCCAGTGCAGTCTTACAATTTTAAGATTATTTAGAGTAGTCTCAGAAAAGGATATGCTTGGCATATCAAGCAAAGCAGATAAAAGAGAAACCAGAGAGATTTTTGAGTTCAGAAACACTACTAAACCACATACCTAATACTTGGGAAAGAAGGTAATCTCATTCAGAATATGCATATCTACCATTTATCATGCCAGTTCCTGACAAAGAGCATCTCTACATTTCCTGGATTTAATTTCTTTTTTATTATCTGATCATCTAGCCCAGGGGTGTCAAACTCAATTTCATTGAGGGCTGCATCAGGGTTGTGTTTGACCCTGGAGGGCTGCTGGAGGGGCATGGCTGTGGGGGCGGCCAAGTGCTAAGCAAGACTTCCCTGAGACCCTACCTCACTCTCATTATAATCTGCTTGCTTGCTTGCTTGCTTGCTTGCTTGCTTGCTTCCTTCCTTCCTTCCTTCCTTCCTTCCTTCCTTCCTTCCTTCCTTCCTTCCTTCCTTCCTCTTCTTTTTCTTTCCCTCTTCCTTTCTTCTTCCTTGTCCTCTTTCCTTATTTTTCCTTCCTTGCACTCTTCCCATTTTTCCTTCTTTTTCTTTGTCTTTCCTCTTTTCCTTTCCCCTTTCCTGTCTCTTCTTGCATGCTCAAATGCAAAATGGGAAACATTTCTCCTTTTCTTTTGTGTTTAGTTTGTTTTGCTAGCCCTCTGCCAGCGAAAATGGAGCCCGGGGTTTTTTGTTGGCAGAGGCACTGCAGGCCGGTCCTTTGCTATTTACAGGCCAGCCCTGTGGGCCAGATCTAAGCACCCTGCAGGCCAGATCTGGCCCATAGGCCTTGAGTTTGACACCTCTGATCTAGCCCATTAGTGGCTATAGGTAGCCCTCCAGAGAACCCACCCACACCATTTCTTAAGGATGAAATAGATCTGACAGACAATAGCATACTTTCTCCCCAACTACAAAACTCATGATGGAATGAGATGATGGACATAACATAGAACACATATTCACATACAGACCTCCAGTCTGTAACATTGTGCTAATTATCATCATGAGAGAGAGAAAACCAGTTAAAGTGGAGATTTTAAATAAGAAACAAATAGTTCAAGAGATTTTACTAGATCATGAATTTCTCCAGATACTTCATCCTGCATAGTATATATATCCTTCAGCTATCCGCAAGATAGTTGTACACTGTTGTACTATTCCAGTCCCCAATTAAAGAAATTGTCTGCTGAGTTTATTATAATTTTTCCTTACAATGCAATTTGTTAGTGTGCACATATGCAAGAAATACTTTTATTACTGAATTGAAAAATGCATCTTTTATTGCTTCAATAGTTTGTTAAATTTGTTTCCCTCCTCCCCAAACAAAGTATTCAAGTTGATGAAATGACTTTGGCAGAACACATGTCAATTGATGACCTAAAGTTAGCCTTATTTACTTCTGATGTATCCAGTGTGAGAACAGTTTCTTAGCTCTAGTGCAGTGTGATATGTGAAGATTTTGACATAACTGTTTGTAAAATTGAATGTTGTGTCATAAATATGAAATCTGACACACAGTCTCAAATTAGGAAGAAGCAAAGCAGATTATGCTCACTTCTCTATTTTACTAAGAACTGATTAACAGTCTGAGGTCATAGAGTTAAATACTGTAACTGTATGCTTTCAAAGGTTGGATGGTTTTATGGTGCCATTTTGAATTGCACAGTTTAACTCGGTGAGTTATGGTTTATTTGTTATGTTGCAAATTATGATTCCCTGGGCTCAATAGGAATTTTATTATAGAAAGGAAAAAAGTTCCTTTTTTAAAAAAATGGCGTAATGCTAACAATATTGCAATGGATAGTACCAAGGTTTATTAATTCCTGGTAACATTCCTAATTTATTACATTTTTGTGCTGCTCCTTTTTTCTAAAGACACCTTTTCCAGTTTCCTATTAAATCCTAATATCAAATGTTAGTTTAAAAAAAATAATGATAGAAATAAGAAAGATTGGGAAAGGAATACACAAGTCAAAATGATGCTCATGACGTGCACTAAAATCCACAGTGCATGTAAAAAAAAATTTGGAGTTTGATCAATAGTCATTACAGCCATCTTGACTTTTTATGTTATCAACATATGCCCCTGTTTAAAACTTATTATTTCATTGTCACAGTAGCAATTAAGTTCCAATAAAAGTCCTGAATCTTAGTACTCATGGCCTTATTTTCACAAATTTCATAGCAATATCTGATTCATCAGCTTCTTCTATATTGTGTTTTCCAAAAGCAAATAGTTGCTTCTTCCCTAAGCATACCAGGAGCAGTGAAGCTACTGCACTGATAGCTATTGCTGAAGAATTAAGGTCAATGTCTTAATTCTTCAAAAAAAATTATTGTAAGAAAATTATTTGGTGCTTGTATGCCAATTTCATTTGTTCAAAACCTGAATAAAAAAAATCAGTGTCAAAGCTAATGTATATATCAAGTTCCAGGACCCATAAGCTCCAAAATTATAGCTACATAATCTTAGAAAGGTTAAATTGAAGCTTAATCTTTCTTGCCAGATCCAATCTGGGTCATCACCAGGACCAGATATATTAATCTTCCAAGCTTTCAGACTCGTGCTGGAGCCCATCCTCATGGAACCTCTCTCTAGCAGAAAGTGTACTTTGGACTATTCTATGTGTCATATTTATATGTTGCCTGGTTGTGTGTGGCTTTTTAGTTGTTGATTGGGAGGTTGCTGGCCAGCTATTAAATCATTGGCTGTTGTTTCCTTGTTCTACCAAGCCCTTGCCTCCTACTGGTAAACACTTGATAAGCTGGTGGTAAGTCAACACTGTTGAATGACAAGGGGCCCATTTCCCAGACTGCAATAATTTCCCTGGCTATTTTTGTACCTGCTCATCCAACAATCTCACTAGCTCCAAAATTGAATGTATATCCTTGTTCATTAATCTTTCTTTTCTAGACCACCAGACACTGGGACTGAGTATTGACAGCTTCACTTGGGTAGCTGGGGACAAAGATATGCAACTGAGTATCATAAGAATACTGATGACATTGTACCCCATGCTGATGGATGATCATCCCAGTGGTTTTATATAGTTGTTAAGAACTAAGGGTAATCCAGTTGCCAATATTAATTAATACCAGAACTGGAGAAAGTAGTGCTACCACAACACAGTGCCCAAGGTATGTCTAAAGCTTTCTTGATATAGTATCCTCCTGAAATCTGGCCACAAAGGGTACAGATAATGCAACCTCCAAAAACCTTTAATGGTGTCATCCAACTACTTTTTCTTCAGCTTTCCTCAAGGATGAAAATTGCTAGCTTTCTGGTGTCCAGTGATAATTTCTGAAGGAAAAAGATCTCTGTCATGAGGAAAAAGCATGTCACAACCTTTTTCTCATAGACACTTGGATTTACTGCTAGTGGTTTTTAGATGTACTGAATCTCTGGGTTTGTTATTTTACTTTGCTTGTCTGTGACACGCTGTAAGTCTATGCTCCTGTTCATAACCATATTCTTCACATTTTTCGTATCAGAATTCTCTAATACTGGCACATTTTATGTTCCTCCTCCTGAATCTTATAGTGTGCTTCATACTTATATGGCTGTTCTAGATATATTGCTCAGTTCCTGACATTCAGGCAATGTGACTTTGACAGTGCTGACTGCAGAAAACCAATGAGCAATAGGATTAATGAACTGTCACTGCAGCAGCACTTAAATATGAAGGTAAATGTCACCATGCTTCCCTCTTTCCTGTACTGAACTTTTCAGGACTCTTCATCATCATTGTCTGTTGTAAATAGCACATTTAGAACTCACTTTGAGTATTATAAACAAAGAAATTAATTCTGGGAAAATAATGAATCTGGGTTTGCTGGGGTTATTACAATCTCATCACGTGTAAAAATGTTTCGCCTACAGTAAATTGAAGAGACATTCTCTAACTATTTTTTATAAGTTGGACTCTTGGTGATAATAAAACAATCTAAAGAAAAACAAGAGTAATTTTCCTCCCAATTTGGGAGATGATGTGTGGAAGGGCTGTTGAGTGTTGATAACCTAGCTATGATTTTTACATCTTCTTCATTTTATGTCCTAATGTTAGCTCTGCTCAGTCATTAGTACAAGCAATTCATTTTACATGGAACGTTTTTTGGAATTCAAGTTCAGATATCGAACTTGTTAATGTTTTCTTTAATAACATGATTTCTTATCCACCTCGTCCTCTGACAATATTCAGCCTGAATAGTATTTATTTTAATTTAATTTTAATTTATTTTTAATTTTAATCTTTTTTATGAATTAAAACAATAGCTTTTCCTAAAACCAGAAGTCAATACTGGAGACTAATTGAGTGCTGGGCTATTGGAAGCCACACAGAAAGTCACCAAAAAGCTACTTGCAAATAGCTTTACTTCTTTTCTACAGATTAAGTACAGTAAATATAGCCCTAAATATAGTACTTGTGAATATATAAGTTTTGATTTTGTTTGTCTTAATTATGAATGTATCAAACTGAAAAATCTTCATCAGAAATATTGATTCCCTTCCCTTCATTGTTATTGTTGGATGTTAGTTTTGCTATTTTACAGTTTATTCTTGTTGATAAAAGAAAATATATAGGTTTAAAAAAAGAAATATTGAATGCAATGAACTATCTGTATTTGAAAATATTAAGTAATTCTGTTACAATATAATTAGACTCTTGTGTGCAGCCCTCTGCAGACAAAATGATGGCAGGTGATTTAGTCAAATGTTTTTTCTCACATTCTATAGACATTTGTTTCATTCATGCTCCAATGAAGTATTACATGTAGGCAAAATAGATTGCAATGGGATTGACTCTAAAATGCTTTAATGGTGGTTGCCCAGAAAAGCATTCTTTAGCAGAGAAAGGATAGTTACACAAATTTAGTCACCCTATCTGATTTAATGATTTTTTTTTCTGAAGGAGAACCTACATTAAAAACTCCACAGAAGAATTGGAAAAGGTAGGTCATATTTGCCATTTGGTTTACTTGTACTCAATTGATAGAAAGATTCAATTTTTTTTCTGAATAAAAAAACTAGTTTTGAATGGGATCTATGTACTAGCAATGAGCATGTTATTGCTATGAAGCTACATGTAGATTGCTATTGCTACTACACCTTTAGTGAATATGAATATGGAAAATGAATATGTTAAAGACTACAAAAACATTGGATACAACATAATACTTGTGCAATGAGAGAGTATGTAGAGCAAAGTTTTCAAAACTTACTGAACTACAATTTGAAAGGGATTTTTTATAAGATGGTGTACTGTTGGCCTTTAATAGCTGATAAATTGTCAAATATGTACATGGCTGTGTCAAATATATGTTGGAAATAGCAATAGCACTTAGACTTATATACCACTTCGTAGTGCTTTTACAGCCCTCTCTAAGCGACTTACAGAGTGAGCATATCACCTGCAACAATCTGGGTCCTCATTTTATCTCCCTTGGAAGAACAGAAGGCTAAGTCAACCTTGAGCCAGTGAGATTTGAACAGCCAAACTGCAGCTAGCAGTCAGCTGAAGTAGCCTGCAGTACTGCACTCTAACCACTGTGCCACCTCGGCTCTTGTAATCAGTCTGAAAGTAATTTTAATAATCTCTGGTAGACTTGCAAGAAAGCTAAGAAATATTGGGGCCAGATTTGTAGTTTCATACAGAGAATTGTTAAAATAAATGTACAATTGAAACTACATATTTTTTCCTAGGTAGGATGGACAAACAGTTTTTTTAAAACCTATGGCACTTTGTTTTTATATATATGGTAACAGCAATGAGACTTTAGATGCAATAACTCACAAATTCCCATGATGGAAGAATGAATGGTGAAGTTAATTGAATTGGCAGAGATGGTGAAATTTACTGCTTTAATTAAAGAATTTTTTTGTCTAGCTTTATTTCTACTTGAAAACTACTTTGAGACAGTTTCCTTTTTTTCCTTGCTACTATACCTTTAGTGAATATGAATATGGAAAATGAATATAATGACTATAAAAGACTATAAAAACATTCGATACAGCATAATACTTATGCAATGATTTTGCTTTTCCTTGGCATTGTTTTTTTCTTTAATTTTCCCCCCCCCGTATTTTATAAAAACTTAAATAAACTTTTTTTAAAAATGTGGACTGCAACATTATTTGCATTTGTGACACAAATTTGTAGATGATACACAAGCTGGATGAAACTGCTAAATCTTTGGAAGATAGATTCCATATTCAGAAGAATCTTGACAGACTTGAACAACAAGATGCAGTTCAGTGGTGAGAAAGTAAGGTCCTACACTAAATGCATTGCTACAAAATAGGCAATACCTGGCTTAACACTATTAACTATGAGAGAGATCTAAATATCCCAGGGGACCATCAGTTACGTATGAGCCTTCAATGTGCTGCAGTTGCCAAAAAAGCCAATGTAGCCCTGGGCTGTATCAATTGCCAAGCCTGAATTTGATTGGGTTGTGGGATTGTTTGACATCTGGGTTGTGTTAACATGAATTCAGTTTGACACAGTGGGAAACCGAGCAGGGGAGATCTGAGGATGGAGTCTTCAGCCAAAACAACATGGTTGGTTGATGAGTCAGCCACATTCCAACAGCTGGCTGAAGGAGGAGGAGTGAAGTCACCAAGCAACTAGCTCTCATCCCAGTTGGACAATGTGACATATTGTTTTGGAAAAATAAGAAACCATTATTTATATTGGGTTGAAAAGCCCAGGAACTTTAGTACTGACTTTTTACCAGTTCATGGCAAGATGGTGTGTCTAAATTAATTTGTTATTTGAGGAAAAAAATACCTCGGAGTTCGATTTGTGAGGGATGCATTACTTGAAACCTGTCATTAACATCAAGATCATGAGAAGTGATAATACCACCCTACTGAGGCCATACTTGGAATACTGTGTACAATTCTGATCACTACAATACACAAAAATTGCTGAGACCCTAGAAAGTCCACTGAGAGAGCAAGAAAAATAATAAAGGGTCTGGAGGCTAAATCGTATGATGAATGGTTAAAGGAGCTAACCTATGGAAGAGAAGGATTGGGGGCACATGATAACTGTATTTCAATACTTGAGGTTGTCACAGAGA
The DNA here is from genome assembly GCF_051295495.1 of Thamnophis sirtalis. NCBI lineage: Eukaryota > Metazoa > Chordata > Lepidosauria > Squamata > Natricidae > Thamnophis > Thamnophis sirtalis. The sequence continues at coordinate 26,928,381 of NW_028261390.1, forward strand.
AGATGGACTCATTTTCCAAAGCTCCAGATTAGAGGACATGAAAATAATGAGTGGAAGCTTGTTAAAGAGAGATCAAAACCTAGAAATAAGGAAAAATTGTCTGAGTGTGAAAGCAATTAATCAATGTAGTTATGGGTGCTCCATCACTGGATGTTTTCAAAAAATAAACAACTAATTTACCAGGATGGTATAAGGCCTCCTGCCTTGAGCAGAGTGTGGGACTAGAAGATCTCCAAGGTCCTTTCCAGTCGTATGATTCTATGTTCTAAAAGCACAGGCATCCTGATAAGCTTAAAAATACTATGATATTTCAATCTTAAAATTGCTCCTGGTTGCTGTGCTCATACTGAATTTTTGCCAGTTTGATAAGTGTGGTTAGCCTTTTATAAACTGTAAAAAAGGTTAATTGATTTCATAAATGCCTTAAAAAGCTTTATACAATTCGAAAGCTGGACATCATTAATTAATAAGAAATTGAGTTTACTGAATAGATCTTTATAACTCTGCAAATCAAGACAAACTTGGTTATCAACTTTGTGCTTCTTAGCTGAGTGTTAGAATCCTGCTCCTTTGCTACACCTATAGCATCACTGCAGCTTTAGGCTGAGTGGGAGCAGCAATATTGTTTTCTAGTGATGGAGAAGGAACTCTCAAAGAAGAATAAATGATTACATACCCTCTCTTTGCAACTTTGCAGTGATTCATCCTCCACAGAAAGCTTTTCCACCAACCATCCATATCACTAGTGGCACTGCTATTGATGCTGGGGCATTTGATTTGCTGTCCTCTTTGGATTTTTCTTCTGATGTAGGTAGCAGAAGAATTGCCACTTGCTGCACTATTACATTAAAACATTGAGCTTGAAAACTAAGCAGTCCCATTTATTTTCTGATGCCCTCGTGGCTTCAGTTGTCTGTGTATGGCCTTCGTGTATAACCAGTCTCCTAAATATTCAGAGGCAAAGCACATAGAAATAGACTTGGCTGCTGAATGACTGCCAGATTTTCAATAACATGAAACAGCTGGATATAATAGATGAGATTGGTCACTTGAATATTCTGGGCTGATCTAATTTACATTTACAATTCATTTGAAGAATAGCAATAATTTAGCAACTTGCCTAGTCTGGGAGGGAGGGTCAGAAGAGCAGATAGGAATAAGCTCATTTATTCAACATGTTGCACTTCTATATGTTAAGAAGTGGTGAAGACATTTTCTTCTCTACCTCCTGCAAGTCCCAAGGACTGCAAAGTGATCAAACCGGTCAATTCTAAAGGAGATCAACCCTGACTGCTGTTTAGAAGGCCAGATTCTGAAGATGAAACTCAAATACTTTGGCCACCTAATGAGAAGGAAGGACTCACTGGAGAAGAGCCCAATGCTGGGAAAGATTGAGGGCAAAAGAAGAAGGGGACAACAGAGAATTAGGTGGCTGGATGGAGTCATTGAAGCAGTCGGTGTGACCTTAAATGGACTCCAGGGGATGGTAGAAGACAGGAAGGCCTGGAGGAATGTTGTCCATGGATGGGTCGGACACAACTTTGCAACTAACAACAACAAATACATTATTATTATTATTTGACAATGAATATTCTATTCTACAGATAGAACACTCACTTAAAAGTCTAGACAGTCAGCAAGTATCAGTGTTTCTTATATCCAGAAAGTACAATCTTAGGATTGGGAGAGGGAGTTGGTTTGAGAAGAATGAAAGATTTTAAAATGTGGGAAATCATTATGTGCAATATGCTGTCTTGGTTTATATGTTTTGCAAATAATTTTCCAAAGTTCAGAATTGATGTGTGCATTTCAAATTCCCCTCCTTAGATCAAGCCTGTCAGGGCCTTCTATTATCCCAACATTATTTTGTGTGACATCTTTTGATAGCAAAATGTAGTTTTATAAATTAAGTAGTGGCGAAAAATGGTGGGGCTCAGAGCTTTTCCTTAAGCCCCGGCAAAGTTTCTCTGCTGTCATATTTGGGACTACGCATTTTAGTTAATTAATATTAGTAATGTTTCTTATTGTTTGAAAAAATGTAATTAATTTGCAGATTATAATGTATCTTCACAGTAAAAATCAATCAAGGATATTAGAGTTACTGGAAGATATAAAAAAATCAATCAGATACACCAACCTGTAAATTATCAAAATTTGCAACCTTAAACATGATTTGTGTGTAATGTTTTAATTATAGCATTTTAAATAAGTTTACTAGAAGAAAATGTTTTTTGGAAAAAATAACCAATGTGAATATTAAAAAAGAAAATGAAATATTTACTTGATTGGTTGTAAACTGCTTAAGCAGTTTGTTCTGTCTTTCTCAATCAAAGAAGTTGCAATTTTCAACAAGCTTATAGAACCAATAGTAAACCAAAATCAAAATACACATGCCTATGAATATATTTATTTATCTGGAGCCTTGACTTTCTGTCGAAAAGTCAGTAAACATTCCTGTGTTGGTATTGATAATTTTTAAACTCTTAAGAATAGCTTCTTCATCAAATATATATGTAAAAAATATGTGCAATATTATTTTGCATCCAAACTAACCATGGCAGCTTCCAATATTGGAAATATAAATTGATAATCCTAATTGTGACTGTGACAACATCCCACAAATTTTACATCATATTGCAAGGAACTCCCCCTTAGAAAGTTCCCTTGATACCTGTATGAAATACATCATCTGAAGGACATGACTGTCCAATGGCTAAATGATCTAGATCAGGATGTCAAACTCAATGCCTGGGGCCCGGATACAGCCCACAGGGTGTTTATATCTGACCCGTGAGGCCACCCTGCAAAGGGCCAACCTGCAGTGCCTCTATCAATGAAAACAGAGTTCAGAAGGGCCGTGTGCAGCTCTCCTGAGCTCCGTTTTTGCTGGCAGAGGGTCCCAGGGGGCCGTCAGAGCCAAAAAAAGGAGCTCATAAGGGCTGCATGCAGCTCTCCTGAGCTCCATTTTCACTGGCAGATGGTTGTAGGAGGCTGTCACAGCTGAAAATGAAGCTCAGTCACCTGTTTTCTCTGGCAGAGCCCTCAGGCCACCACAGGCGCCCCCAACACAAGTGATGTTGAGCTGGCCATGCTCAACCTGTCCATACTCACTCTGGCCCTGCGAGGTCAAACACAACCTTGATGCGGCCCTCAATGAAATTGAGTTTGACTCCTGATCCTGATCTAGATATCCTGCCAAATGATCTAGATATTTAGTCACTCTAGTAATTGCTCATAAATTAATTTTATTCATAATTTTATTCAACACTATTACTGTGTGTTTTAAAAATTATTCAGTGCTCTGGTTCCTTATATTTCGATAGACATTTTATATGTTGTTTGTGATAATTTTATGTGCTGCATTTTGCTACACTATATGAAACAACAACAACAAAAATCTGTACTTGGCATGCAGCCACAATATGGATTAAAGATTTCTATATTCTTTAATCCCCATGATTATTCACCTCTGTTTTATGTAAATCACTAAATGTATCAGAATTTATTTCAATTATTATGATTTATTCACCTAATAAAAAGAGTCAGAAATGCTATGCCTCTGGTTTATTCTGTGCCAGTGCATTTGACTTTCCTTTTTTAAAAAAAATTCCTAAGTGAAGAATTTTTCATTTTGTCTCTGTCAAATTTTATTTTGTGACTTTTGCCCATTTCTCTAATCCATCAAGATCATTTTGAATGTTTTTCTATCTTTATTAGCTGTACTGTGCAAGTTTGTGTCATCATAAATTTGGTAATAATTTATTTCCTTCCCGTTCTGTAGTGTTTTCAAGGTCAGTCTCAAATTGTTGGAGGTGTGACTTAATTGTGCTGACTTTTCAGCACCTCGCAACCAACTAACAACAGGGAACAAGAGCATAGACCGAGAATTAGGAATTTCCTTTGTGTTCCCACTTTATCTCTGTCTGTTCTTTTCTAATCTCAGGCTGCTTCCTTCCTGCCTTTGTCTTCCCAGCTCACTCACTCTCCAGTTCCCTGCCTGATAGAAAGTAGCTAGCCAGAAGTTTGGCTTCACCCCCACCCCAGTATATTTCCTGTAATAAACTTTTCTGTTAAGTTACAAGAGCTGCTTCCCCTGTCCTTGCTTAGGCTAGAGTTCTATTCTCCAGGAATTCTCAAATTATTTCCTCTGACAGGAAATGTTTAAAATTAAGCAGGAATGTCCTGATGTCATCCTGGTCATATATTTCATTCTTTCTCCTGGAGTACTGTATTATGGTATGAACCAGACATGCCCATGTAGTGGTTTCTTTTAATTGACTTTTTTAGGATAGTAAAGGGAATGCATGGGGTTGCAGTTTTTGTTTTGCTTTTGAGTATATAATAATTTGGTCAATTACACCAGCAACCGAGGGAATCAGATTGCGCAGACCTTGTATGTATATTTATATGGATATGTATAATCAGAGTCATGGAGTTTAGCCTTCAAAATATGTTAAAAAGATACGGTTGGACTGGTGAGACTACATTTCATTCTTTGGAAATAAGAACTCATTCAACCTCAGGAAGTAATAATTAAGATTTTTGCTTTTTTTTAAATACACAATGCTGTCACAGAAATTTGCATAAATACTTGCACTGTTTACTTTATAAAAATTAAAAGATTTCTAACAAATTGTTGCTTTCAAAGTCCAGCAGTTCCATTGAATACATTCCTGAAGCCCTAAAGGCTGGGTTTCTTCCATCCTGATCCAGAAACTCCATCCTGATCCAGAAATAAGGTCTCTGTACCTAAGAATTAAATTAGGATACATTGTTTATTCATACTTGGGCCTTATTTTAATAAATAAAATGAAATGATAGGTAATTTCAGGCCATTGTTTTCCATGTAAATATACTCTATTGAGAAAGTGTCTGACAACACTTTGGAGATTATAAATGTTTTGGGGCCATCTCCAAATCTCTAATGCAAAGGATAGGCAAACTATTGAGCACAATAGACATAAATAAAATGTCAAAGTATATTAAAAACAAGCTTAGAAGTAGTTCTTGATAGTTAGCTTATCTGTTGAGAAAATGAGTGTCACAATAAATAATAAGATGTGCTGTTAAGACTATTCTCCTGTTCTCTTCGAATCTCCAAGGTGCTTTCAGAAACATTTTCTGAGTAGAGTATATTTACAAAGAAAACAACGGCCTGAAGTTTCCTACCATTTCATTATATTTACAAAAATATCATGTTTTACATTTTTCTTCTTAAAAACATGATGCCAAATTCTAATATTTTACTCTGCAAATATCACTTCCTTGTTTATTTTGTTTTTCAAAATAGAAAACATTAAAAAAAATTAAAAAATAGAAAAATTTGACTGGGAATGATGGATATAGAAGTCAAATTCAGGAATTAGATTAGGCATTAAATATGTACAAGCCAGTCAAGAGAAAATTATGCAAAGGATTTAACAAGCAAATGCTATCGGAAAGCTGTAATTCTCTACAATATTATAGCTTTCAAGAAGCACAATTTACAGCCAAAATTTAGTGCAGTTCTAACAGACCGGATAAATGTAGTTCTTAAGTTACAATTTATATTCCAGTAAAATTCATTAGACTAACCTCCCTGACTTCAATGGAAATGTATAGTACTTTAATTGTTATTTGGTAATCAGGCTACTAATGGCAGGCTATGAATTAGGACTCTACATTCACAAAGGCAATGCACTCAGACTTGAACCCTGAAATCTTGACATCATTCCAGTCATTTTAGTAACATTATATCACGAGAAAATGTGTACACAAAGGGTATGAGTAGTCATTTATGGAATTATAGATAAAAATATGAATATTTACAAGCAAGTCCTGCAATACTTTTCGACTTCCTTTTCAGGGCATGAATTCAGAGGCACAATGTGCTTTCTTCTAGAAAAAAAGTAGTCTGATGCTTTGTCAACAAATTGGATACCCTGGGCCAACTCCTAACCTGTCCTTGGCAAAGTTGTAAGACCATAAATATAACTGGTGGCTAGCGTGACTGAAAGCTTCTCATTCCCAGTCTAAGCTCTAACAACAATGTCAGGCAGTGACCTATGTTTCAAACATCTACAACTGCCTGAAGAATTGTCCTGATTATAGAGCAAATAAATCTCTGATGACATCAATGAAGCATAAGAGACAGTAAATGTGCACAAAATATTTCTGTTCTTTAATTGCTTATGAGCCCGTTGATCTGCCTCCCTCAAAGAGTGCACCTCATTGGCTTTCATGCCTAACTGATTGCATTTGTAGTTACATTTCTGCTTTGGGTCATGTGGCCCTAGTATAAAGAAAGTAATGTCCATGTCCTTTAAGACTAGGGGTCTCCAACCTTGGCACCTTTAAGCCTGGAGGACTTCAATTCCCAGAATTAGCTGGGGAATTCTGGGAATTGAAGTCCTCCAGGCTTAAAGTTGCCAAGGTTGAAGACCCCTTTTATAAGACAACTGTTTTTTGGCCTGGGAGTTAATTTCCTTAGCCTGTAATTCTGGGACTTCTAATCCTGTAAGGAATCAAGTTGGGGAAGAATGATCTGAAATATTTTCTTCTCCTATAATATAATGGAGAGTCATATCTAGTACAAGATGATGCCATCACCTGCAGTTTAAATAATTTGTCATTCATATGTTATACCAATAGATACCAAATAAAACTACATTTGGCACATTAATACCGGTAAGGCAATTGTGAAGGTGTAAAGTCATTTGATTGGTCAATCACATTAGCAGGTGTGGCCTTCGGAAAGGTACAAAAGTCTATGAGAAAAGTCCACAAGTTTTTTTCAGACAGAAGTGTAAAGTCACATGTTTATATCCTACTGTCTATTATATCTAGAACTCAATACAAATGGTGTTTTGAATTCTTCTGTTGAATGTGATATTTTCTCACAAATGTTTGCACTATTTCAGGCTCAGCCTAAAAAAATCGATTGATCCTTTTGAGTCCTTTTTTTATTTTTGAGAGTGGAGTGAATTTATGATTTTGCTTGAGTTTATTCACAACTACAGCAAAGCTGGTATTCTCCTTTAAATGGATGCATTTCCATAGATGTTGTGGGTGGCCTGTTTCCCATTGGCAGGAACTCTTCATCTTGGCTCCTGGCTTCAGCCAGACAATATTTACCCACCCCCACTGAGGTTCAACTCCTGGAATGTAACTCTTCTTGTAAGTATGATTGGGAACGTTCCTTTCCTCTGCTATCAGAGGAACATGAAATTATGTTCAGAGCTCTTAGAGGAAAAGACTGGCTGAAAAACTGCCAACATGACTGAATTTTAGTTTCAAAAATCACAAGGGGTTTTTAAATGTCACAGAGGAATGGTGGCATGTCAGCTGGAGGATCCAAATCAAAACCCCAAATCCTTTGGAAGATTTTAGTCCATTGCTTTTCAGATTCAGTCTTCTCTGGCACGGGCGCTTATCAAACTATATTTCACTCTCTGTCTGTCTCAACACACTTCTAGAAAAAATATTACACAAATACCTAGACCCAAGTGGCATGGCGGCAGTTTATTTTATATAATTTTTGTATAAAGTTCTGAGGTCGTTTTGTGGATTAAAAAAAAAAATCTTTAAAATTACTGAAATATCATTCAAAGCTGTGAACAGGATAATTATTAGGTTAGGTCCTACTCACCATTAGAGGAAAGCCATTGATTAGCACATGATGATGTATGTAATTAGAGGTCAAATGAATTTCTCAAGGTAGGATGCTGCTTTAAAGGTAATAGTAACATTACTAATAAAAAAGACTTATGGGAGTTTTCTCAAGTTTTCTTTCGAATACTAATTAAAGTGCAAGGCCAAAGAAACTACAGCTCACTTAAAAGATAATTTACACTGGAGGACGTGATATTTACATATACTTGTAGGAGCTAAGGTGGCGCAGTGGTTAAATGCAGCACTGCAGGCTACTGCTAGATCAGCAGGTCAGCGGTTCAAATCTCACCAGCTCAGGGTTGACTCAGCCTTCCATCCTTCCGAGGTGGGTAAAATGAGGACCCAGATTGTTGGGGGCAATATGCTGACTCTCTGTAAACCGCTTAGAGAGGCCTGAAAGGCCTATGAAGCGGTATATAAGTCTACTGCTATTATTGTAGTCATATCATTATAAATAAATGCCTTCAAATAAATGAGTGTGTTTTTTTTAATTTTTAAATTCAGGACAAATTTTGTGTCCTGTTTTAAGCAACTATGTACCTTTGATTTGTTTTGGTAAAGCTACTGTTACATTTCAGCTGAAGTTGGGATCTCAAATTTGTCTGATCTTAATAGATTTAGAAATTGCAGCATCCAGTCTGGGTCAGTCATCAGGACTAGAGGCTCAGTCTTACGAACCTTTGGATTCATGCTACAGCTCATCCTGAGGGAACTTCTCTCTACTGGAATGTGTGCTTTGGATTACTCTATCGTCATATTGATGTGGTGCCTGGTTGAGTGTGGCTTCCTATTGGTTGATTAGTGTGTTGATGGCCAGCTATTGGCTGTTGTTTCCTTGTGCTGTCAAGTCCTCAGCTCCTAAATACCTGATAAGCTGGTGGTAAACCAGCACTCCTGTTGACTGATAAGGAGCCCATTTCTTAGGCTTCAATAATTTCCCCAGCTATTTTTCAATCTGCTCACAAAGAATCTTAGTTGCTGTGAAATGGAAGGATGAAGATTGACTCCAGCACAAGCCCAGAAGTTTGGAAGCCTAAACCTCTGGTCACAGTGACAGAACCATATTAGATCTTACAACATTATCCTGGGACACATATATTTGTCTTCATTTATGATTTAGGAATTGTCCAAATAAAAATGCACAAACAATTTAATTCCAATTCTGAATTCTTCAGAATCTTTCTACTTTATGAGGACACTAAGGAATAGGCAATCTGCTTTATAAAAACTTATAATTTCAAAAATAAAATAAAATATAAAGATGCTTCTTTGTTGAAGACTGGAGAAAAAAGATAGATAAAAAGTGTGATTCTGATGGACTCCACTAGTTTTTACAAGCTCTACAGTCATAATACTTTTAGCAAGAGGGATGTCAAAGAAAAGTATGCTTTAGAAATGGGTTTGGAGAACTAATCATGTCAGTTTCAGATTTCAAAACTCAATAAAAGAGTCTTGTTAAGGTGTATAGGCTATAGCAAGTCAAATTGCATCTATGTTTGTATGTTCTGGTCCATTGACATTTTTCTTCCATAGCTATCACCACATTTTCTGTGACTTTATTATCAATTTATGCCAATTAAACATAAAATCCAAAGGGATACATACAAGTGCTGAGTTTGAGGAGAGGAAAAAAGGAAATTCAAATTGTATTTTGATGTATCTCCCACCCCCCAAATGATGGAATGGCATTTCCAGAAAATACCAATGAAAGACCAAGTTTGCCAATCTGGATTTGATCAAACATGATCTATAGCCCAGGGATTTCTAAACTGCTCTTTTTGCAATGCCAGTAAATCTGTTCTGACTGTTCCTCTACTAGCTGAACTGCTGATGACTGATGGCTTTTATATGTTTTATCTTTAGCCAATGCAAATGTTCATCATATATTTAAGGTTGCCAAATTTGATGCTACAGTTTATTAGTTTGAAGGTTAATGAGTACTCGGTGCTATGCACAGTTACTGAGTTGTGATGGTTCTTACAGTATATCCTTTTAAATTCATTTTCTATTTTTATCATTTCTAGGTAGGGTGTTTTTTTTGTTTCAAGCAGAGGTGGTATTCAGCAGGTCCTGACCAGTTCTGGTAGTGGGAATTTTGAATAATTCAGAGAACCAGTACTATTAGTAATGCTGGCTTCTGACTGTAATAATATGGAATGAAATGATTAAACCACTTTGGAACTGATTGCATTTGGTAATTCTGGTTAGATGTAAAATTAGAATATAAATCATAAAATATATAAATCTGAACAAGAGAAGAATGCATTTATGGCTACCATTACTGTTTATATTTGTATAATAAATGAAAGGTAGAAAATATATGATGTTAAAAGTTTAGGTCAAACTTCTGGTTGACTCTAAATTTCAGCTAGCTTTGTCATCCTGAACATTTAAAATATCCTGGTTTGGGGAAGATAAATAAATGAATTTTAAGAACAGAAATGTTCTTAGACTGTGACAGATGATTTTCTACTATATTAATCCTCTTTATCAAATAGCAGATGACCTTTTGAACTTTTTTGTAATACCAAAATTTTCTTCCTTGAATCCACATGTCCATATGCTTTGCATTGGGTGACCTGCTACAAGTGATTGTATACTTAATTACATACTGATAAAGATCAAGTTAAAATATTGTGAGGCAAGATAGTAGAACCCTTAACCTCTACATATTTCAACACAAGTAAACATTGCTTAATAACCGAATGTCTGGGTAAGTCCAAACCTTCACCAGCTTTGATGGTACAAATATTTTCTGTGCATGTTTTAAACTTTGCTTTTGTGAAATCTTCCAAATTATATGTACATGTTTTGATTTTGCTATTATTCTTTTCAATGGCATAGAGCATTTTCTTTTCTTTTTCAACAGTTTTTATTTCTTATTATGCAATTATTATTTTTTCTTTTCAACAGTTACTAATTGCTGCTTTGTGAACAAAGATCATTCTAGATGTATTCTACTTACAATGCATGCATCAAAACAACTTTCCCCGAAATCAGAATTCAAGAGTTTGAAGAAACCAAAATTACATTAATGCCTGAACTCCAACTTTACCTTCATTGACTCAGGATTGTTATACATTCATTTGTCTTTTTAATATACTGCTGAAGATTATATTATCAAGGACACAATTGAATCTGCATTAAGCGTTTAAAGAACCCTTTGTTTATTTGTTTGTTTGCCAAAATAAAATGGAAAGTCTTTGTAATTGCACTAAATTACTGTGTTTTTCTATGTTTTCCATGTGACATTTTCAATTAGAAAGACAGGAAATGCACTAGGAAATGCCACTTCTTTAAATCCAGTCTCAGTGTCTGTATTAGGACAGGCTTTGAGGAATTGATATCATTTAAATGTAAGTTAATTCTTCACGAAGTTGAGAACTTCAGGAAATCTAAGTACTTATTTTTGAACCAATTTTAGTTACCTTTTGCCTAGCAATGTAGCACTGCCAAAAGATACGTTGGAGATTTTTATGGAAAAGGTAAGGTATACATGTTAAATAGGAGATGGAGGAGGAAGAAGAAGGAAATAGGCAGGGAAGTTTGACCAAAACCCAAATTGTTTAGCTGAAAACTCAGACTTTTCAAAATCTGGGGCAAACAAGAATGAATTTTCTGAAACCAAGCAATGGGCAGAAGTAATTTCCATTTCTAATTTCAAAAAAAATCCAATTCACTTTCCTTCTTCTTATGCCAACATAATGTTGATTGTTTTCATGGCAGTTATTCCTCAGTTCCTATTTTGTCACACTGCAGGATACAACGTTGCTTTGACAGGAACAATAAATACGTTGTCACTGAATTCAATGAAAGAAAAATAAATATATAGATAAATTGAAGACGGGATGGAGTAAGATAAAGAAACAAAAATACTAACAATTAATCATGAAGACTACAACAACATTATTGAAGATGGTATATCTATGTATTAAATTTAACACTGTATTTGATAAAGTGATAACGGCTAAAAGCTCCAATCCAATTTTGCAGAGTTTCCCTGAGATACACAAATATTCCTTACAAGTCCCTATTATTGAGCCAGGGGTGTAAGTAACCATATATACACAAATTATATTACTATTTGTATTTATGATAGCCAACTCTACAGGCTAAATTGCTCAATTATAGTCATGAAGCTTCTTTGATCCTGAAGCTAAGGATCAAGGCTTAGCTTTACTAAGCTAAAAAAGCTGCAGACAAAAATCCCCTTAATAATGCATAACCCTACCTAAGCCTGAAGGGGAAATGGCTGAGCTAGAAAGAGCTGCATTCAGTTATTTGATTGTAAGCCACACTAATGATAACATAACTTAATCTGAGTAATATGAGGAGGACTCTATTAGAAGAGCATTAAACTATGTCTTTGAAAAATCATGCTTTTAATCTCAGCTCTTCCACAAATACTTTAACACTGATGCCAGTGAATTGGAATTTAATCTTGGAAAGTGAATTCCATCACTTTTGAAATCCTGCTCACCTCAGTACCAATAAAAACTCATTGAAGTCTATGAAAATGTGAGAAATAATTATTATTAATTTTAATAATAATGTAAAAATGGGCTGCTACTCGCAAAGTCTCACATCTACAATATAGAAACTACTATTCCAAACATTTTATGGACATAGACAGTTTTGGATTTTATACTATGGAAATATTAGATTAAAATGTTGTACATTGAAACATATGTGCTTTTTTAATATATAAAGAACGTATTGACATCCAATTATACTATTGTGTTTTCCTGAAAATAAGACAGGGTTTTATTTTCTTTTGACCTTCAACATAAGCACTTGACCTTATTTTTGGGGAGATCTTATTATTTTTGAGGTGCAGGAGGCAGCGAGCATGGTCACCTCATGGCTGCTGCTGTGTTGCAATATTTTTGGGGAGGGCTTGTTTTTGGGGGAGGGCTTATTTTAGTGCATGCACTCAAAAGCCCAATTGACCTTATTATCCAGGAAGGTCTTTTTTTCAGGGAAATAGGGTATCAGAATATCATATTCAAAATGACCATTCATCCAATGTTTTGCTGTTTCATCAGTCAATCCTACATGTTACATGCTATTGCTATTGCTATGTTGACGTTCCGTGAAAAATAAGCCTAAACTGTCTTTGCATATTGCTCCAACCTCTGGGAGTACTCTCTGATAACAAATAATTAATGGGCAAAGTTGCAGGTTACAGAAGAAGCCCAGAAGGGAATCTCCCTTCAATAGCCCCCCACACAAAAAAACCTGAGGCTTTCATCTTGTTCAAGCCAGGAGTTATAAGGGTGAAACTCTTATTATGCATTGCAGAAAATGCCCTGAAGTTGTTTTGCACACTTCACTGTACAGACAACTCTTGCAAGTTTTTTTTTTTTTTTACAGTAAGCTCCCATTAAACACGTAAAGAATATGGTCTTCCACCTGGAGCAACCAAAGAGGAGAGAGATCAACCCAGAGAATGTAACTTCTTTCCCAATCCCAACCCTCCACTACCAGACAGTAGATAAGATTACACATATAAAATGTGTAGTATTGCTTTGAAATTTAAGACTTAGTATCTAGGTATTGGTTTTAAAAGAGGCTAATGGCTATATTATGCATTATTCCCTTATTTTACTTTCTGTGAGTAATTATAATGCCTTTTTCTTAATTTTTATTAGATTTTTTTCTTCTCAATTTATCAATTTTTACTAGAGAAAAGTGAAATTCCTTTTGGTATCTACTTAATGTCATCTCACACCTTTTCATCTATGTGAGCATGAATTATTCCATACACAGAAGCAAATAGAAACAAAGCTCATCAGGCCCCATGTTAAGTTTCTACTCTGAAATATATTTATGAAGTTTCCTTAATCAACACCTGGTATCAGCATCTTATTCCAGTAAAGTTTCAAATCATTCCTCAAAGGTACAATGCCAGTCAAGAAGTGTTGTGGATTCTAGTGATGTGAACAAAGATGCCATATTAAATAGTCATCTTTTCTTAAGACGGATACAGCTGTTATATTATGTCATGGTCCCGTGTATTGGCTTTTATATGGCTGAGGAGTCCTTGGTGCTCTGTCACCTTGATTGTTTGGTTATTTTAGACCAAACCAAATCCAAAAATATTAGGGAATTCCTGGAAGCTGGGGGTTCAGACAAATAAGCTATCAATGGACACATAGAAGTAAACCATAATTACACACCATTCCAAAGAGACAATAAAAAGCTAATAAATAAAAAGACCTGAACACATCTAGTCAACATCCTGATAAGCAGGAGTTAACACCAGAGAAACAAACAGAAAACAATATCCTAATCAAGGAACCTATCTGGAAGAAAAACTACATCTCCATAAACACTGGTAGGACAAACGTATGTAAATAAATAGGAAGCAAATCCCTCACTCACTAATGCCCCTGATGTTACCTAGTAAGGTAATGAAATGTCTGCAAGCAAAAACCAAGTTCAGAGAGCATTAAGTATTCCACAATTCCAGTCTGAACTACATGCATTCTCTTCTATGTTTTACATGATTTGAGCACACAACTCACCCTTGAAGAGGGAATGGAATTTATCTACATTTACACAATATATATTCTGGGTGACGTTTTTAATTACAGTGACCACCAGGAGGCACTGCCTTACTGATTTTGTTGGTATTGAGAACCATCCGGGTAAAAAAAGGGAAGATGGTCTGTACCCTTCTGAAAGTGCTTCTAGAAATCCTTCCTACAGCACAGCACAGCACCAAGACCTGGATAGATCTACATGGGAATGAAGCTGGGGTTGCTGTCTGTCATTTGGGAAATGCAGCTGCAGCCAGGGAAAAACATTTTCTACTCCCCTCCCCAAGCTCAAGGGTTAGCTCAAGGGGCAGTGAACTTAAACTGCAGAAACCTGAAAGGAAATGGGCTCATTCATTCCTCCACTCATTAGCATCCATGCTGGCCTTTCAAGTGTCCGGACAATTGAGGCCACCTTACCATTTTTAGGATGTGTCAATGTCTAGTGTCATCCTACCTAGGCCGTTAGCCTACAGAAGTTTGAGGATAGAAAGAGAATACACAACAAGTAGACAAAGTAGCAGGAAGGGATGTCTGGAATGTAAATTATTACAGGCAAGCAAGAGGGTTGCTATAGGGACATGGTGGCTCAGTGGCTAAGACGCTGAGCTTGTCGATCAGAAAGGTTGGCAGTTCTGCGGTTCGAATCCCTAGCACCACATAATGGAGTGAGCTCCCATTACTTGTCCCAGCTTCTGCCAGCCTACCAGTTCAAAAGCATATAAAATGCAAGTATAAAAATATGAACCACCTTTGGTGGGAAGGTAACAGCGTTCTGTGCACCTTTGGCATATAGTCATGCTGGTCACATGACCACGGAGACATCTTCAGACAGCTTTAGAAGGCCCTTCGGCTTTGCTTTGAAATGGAGATGAGCACCGCCTCCTAGAGTCAGGAATAACTAGTACATACAGTATGTGGAAAGGGAACCTTAGTACCACAAGCTAGAATATACAGTCCCTTATGTTGGGATTTCTGTTTGAGCCTGGCTTAAAGTTTTGCCTGGAGCTCAGTAGCAATCAGAAAAGGAGCAACTACACTGAGGCAATTCCTAATCTTGGAGGGAGACAAAGGTTGATTCCTCACAAATGTTAAGACTTTTGTTTGTTTTAAGTACTAAAGACTTGTTTACATGGCTATATCAACTTTTAAAGTCGAAGATGGTAGAGTAACAGGAAACATGTGCACTGCAATAAAGTGTCTTTATATTGTTCCTACACTGTAGTGTGTTCAGTCCTTGGAAAACAAAGAAGCTCATGAAGCTAATGCACTATATATAGTCATCTAAAGTGTGAAGGTCTGTAAGTTCAGTTCCCAGTAGAAGGTCTGAAGCTTATGCAGTAACATCTGGCTATCCCATCTGACAAAGCCAAAAAAAGATGAAAATAATAATGCAGTGTATCTGGAGGTCACCGTAACTGTAAATCATACTGAACTCAGTGGATTAATTATTCAAAATGCTGCATTGTTCAAAAGCAAAGTATAATATTTAATATAGTATATTTTCCAATGTAAAAAAAATCCAAGCCTATATATCAGTTTCTTACTGAGCAATTTAAACGAGCACAATTACTTTAATTACCTAGCATAATGTACTGGAACTTTACTTCAACATTGTCTTTTCCTCTACTAATCAATAAAGGTAAAGGCTAAGGTCCAGATTGTAGGTTAAAATTTTGACAGCTGATTTGACAAGACAGCTGTGAAAAGCTGAAAGCATCCTTTGAGAAATTGTTGCTGTGTCAAATGATAGAATTTGGTTTTGTCTTCCATCTTTAAAAAAAGTATCTATAGGAAGTTCATAAACTAAACTAACTAAAGTTGGAATTTGAGGGAACCCATACTTCAGTGATAGAGAACATATTCATTAGACAGTAACTTTCAGACTTAGTCATTGATATCTGTAGGTAACAACTGAGAAATCACTGCAAAAGGAAATTCGATGGAATTTACTAGATGAGAATGGAATGAGAATGATGACAGATGATCACCAGGGAGGTGGGAGAAAATGTGACAAAAATGTGATATGCTTTTTGCAACAGATATTTGGCCCTGATATGCAAAAAAGGGTAACAGATTGAGTGAACTGGAAATCACCATTATGATTATTGGTGATAGACCTACCCCCTCTGTAAGGGAGATGGGCTTGATATATACATATATATCATGCAGAAAGCCATTGTTTGACATAACAATAGATAATACTAAACTAGAAGGAAGACAGAGAACTGTGAAAATTCTATTGGGAGTATCAAATTTTATATGATTCTATCCTGTTCACTCTTTGCAAACATATCTGTGAATCAGAATGGGGTTGAGCTTTGAAATCTTCACTTTTCAAAACATTTGGAAAGAGAGAGAGAGAAAAATGGAAAAGACAAAAAAATAGATGAACTAAACCCCAGAATATTATAAAATATACAGGTGAAACTCAAAAAATTAAAATATCGTGCAAAAGTTCATTTATTTCAGTAATGCAACTTAAAAGGTGAAACTAATATATGAGAACCCCAAATCCACAATCTCAGAAAATTAGAATATTGTGGAAAGGTGCAATATTCTAGGCTCAAAATGTCCCACTCTAATCAGCTAATTAAGCCATAACACCTGCAAAAGGTTCCTGAGCCTCTCAATGGTCTCTCAATCTGGTTCAGTAGGAATCACAATCATGGGAAAGACTGCTGACCTGACAGTTATGCAGAAAACCATCATTGACACCCTCCATAAGGAGGGAAAGCCTTCTTGCAAAAGAAGTTGGATGTTCCCAAAGTGCTGTATCAAAGTACATTAATAGAAAGTTATGTGGAAGGGAAAAGTGTGGAAGAAAAAGGTGCACAAGCAGCAGGGATGACAACAGCCTGGAGAGGATTGTCAGGAAAAGGCCATTCAAAAGTGTTGAGGACTTTCACAAGTAGTGGTTTGAGGCTGGAGTCAGTGCATCAAGAGCCACCACACATAGACGGATCCTGGACATGGGCTTCAAATGCCATATTCCTCTTGTCAAGCCGTTCCTGAACAACAAACAACGTCAGAAGCATCTTATCTGGGCTAAAGAAAAACAGACCTGGTCTGTTGCTTAGTGGTCCAAAGTCCTCTTTTCTGATGAGAGCAACTTTTGCATCTCATTTGGAAACCAAGGACCCAGTGTAGGGAGGAAGCATGGAGAGGCACACACTGCAAGATGCTTGAAGTCCAGTGTGAAGTTTCCACAGTCTGTGTTGATTTGGGGAGCCATGCCATCTGCTGGTGTTGGTCCACTATGCTTCATTAAGTCCAGGGTCAACACAGCTGTCTACCAGGAGATTTTGGAGCACTTCATGTTTCCTTCCGCAGACGAGCTTTGTGGGTTGCTGACTTCATTTTCCAGCAGGACCTGGCACTTGCCCACACTGCTAAAAGCACCAAAACCTGGTTCAATGTGGAATTACTGTGCTTGATTGGCCAGCAAACTCGCCTGACCTGAACCCCATAGAGAACCTATGGGGCATTGCCAAGAGAAAAATGAGAGACATGAGACCGAACAATGCAGAAGAGCTGAAGGCTGCTATTGAAGCATCCTGGTCTTTCATAACTCCTCAGCAGTGCCACAGGTTGATACCTTCCATGCCACACCGCATTGGGGCAGTAATTGCTGCAAAAGGGGCCCAAACCAAGTACTGAGTACATATGCATGCTTATACTTTTCAGAGGTCTGATATTGTTCTTTGTACAATCCTTGTTTTATTGATTGCATGTAATATTCTACTTTTCTGAGATTGTGGATTTGGGGTTTTCATCAGCTGTAAGCCATAATCATCATAATTATGACAAATCATGGCTTGAACTAACTTGCTTTGCATGTAATGAGTCTATCTTATATATTAGTTTCACCTGTTAAGTTGTATTATTGAAATAAATGAAATTTTGCACAATATTCTAATTTTTTGAGTTTCATCTGTAGATCATTCCAGGCATTTAGTAATTAAAGGAGATTATTAAGGAACTGGAATATTATAGCATTTTCAACTTCCTTCAATTATTCCACTGTGCAAACTCAAGGATGTAGTATAAATATGGAGTGTCTTACTCAATAAAGAGCAGTGATGAGTAAAGTCATACATATTGAAACAAAAGATTGATAATTGTACAGAGGACTTTTTGCAAGTAAAAACCCCCAGGAATTCTGATTATTTAAAGAAGTGTATAATGTAACAATAAAATCCACTATCAAAATCACAATGATATGAGACAAAACTATATTTCTTTATTTTTTTAGGGTATCTTTATGTAGCATCATTTTTTGCTTATATTTGTGCTTTTAATAGGATAATTGTATAATTCATATTGATAGTGTTTGATTTCATTTTTTAAAATGACATTAATCATATTATATTTTGGTACTGTTTTCTTTTGTATATTTTATTCTTTTTAAGAGAGAAGAATTGTGTGTTCCTCAAAGTCAGTTTTGATTGGGGCAACTTATATGTTCACTAAGTAAGTAAATAAATGCTATTGTGGTGCAGCTTGAAATAATTCAGATTTTAATGTGCCATATTTGACTATTTCAAACCTTATTATAGTTTTTCTGTTGCAATGTTCTGATGAGAAATAAGAAAGTTAAGACCAAATAATGACTCAGAAATATGATCTGGGACAACAGAAAAATCAGCTAGTACAAATACCTCAGCTCATTGTGGCACCATGAATGTCTTACATTGTTTATCATTAATCAGTGAACCCGAGAATAAATGACAAGTATATAAGTAGTATTTGAATAATAATATCTGGCTATTCAATATTATATATTTTAATTCATTACAACAGAGATCTCTTATTTAAAATAAAAATGGAAAATTCTGAGCAACTGAAACAAATCATTCATCTCTAATTTGAAGTGTACTAATGTTTGCATTTAAAGAAGGGAGTCTGTTTAAACTACATCAAAAAAGCATAAATGAATGTTGCATAACTAGCAAGGCTGAAGCTTCAATTTCAGTTGCTACGAACCACTTCCTTTTCTTTAATTTTGGTGCATTACTACCAATATGATTTATATCTTTAAAAATTGCATCATTTTTCTAAATGAGTATGTCTTATGTATTATACATAACCTGTCTGCATTTTCTTATGAATTGTCCAGAATATTACTACTCCAAGTAACAAAAAAAAAAGGGGGGGTGAGAAGAAAAGAAAGAAAGAAAAAAAAGAAAAATGGCCATAGCTTTTTTATATTCATAGCATTTTCCAAGCAGTGATTAATTAAGCTATTTATAACGGTCTTGCATGTCCCATAAGAAACTATTATATTCTACTAACAAAGCTCCAGAACAAAAGAATTGAAAGGAAAAGTAGAAAAAAAAACCCATCAATGCAGTTTGGGTACATAATGAGAAATAATTCTAGGGAGGGTTTGTGAGTTATAATGGATTTTGCTGCCAATTACACACAGACTTGAAAATTTACTAAATACCTCTAGATTATTAACTTTAATAATTTATGTCTGCAAAACTCTACCAGAATCATCAACTTTGTGGACTTCAACTCCCGAATTCCTCCTCTCGCTCTTCATCTTGATGATGTGCAGACGGGCGGGGGGTGGGAGATGGAACCGGTTCTAAATGGCACTGTAGATTTGTGGAACCTCTTCTATAGAAGAGGTTAGAACTGGCAGGAACCCACCCCTGGGGTCAACTCATCCCTTTTCTCAAAGGGCAGTTGGAGTTTATGACCCCAGAAACTCCTTAACCCACATATATTCTTATTGTAAAGGACTTGGATATACCGTAAATCCTTGTGATATATAGACTACATTGAACTCAGACAAATAACATTTTTATGTATGGGAATTAGATTTAGGTCAGTTAATATTGTGATATAAAAAGAGATATAAAACTTTCTTAAAGGCAAGCCATAGTTATCTGATCCATAGTGACAGTAAAAATAAAAATGTACAAATCATCCATGTAATATATCTGAACAATCTTTAGTAAGGACATAACATTTAATAAACGGTGAGGGCTAAATAAATGGATGCATATAGTTTTCAATAGGCAGGCAAAATCATACTAGATGATGACCTTGGAAGAAGGAAAAACAGATAACAAACAGAGGTTGTTGTATTTTATTTTAATGTGAAAAGAATCAAGTTTAAAAACATAATAAAAGACATTGTTTATGGTGCTATCATTAGGAAAAGAGGGGAATCTCTCTTCCTAACTCTAGGGATGCAGATTTAGAGGTCCCAGACCCCGCTTATAAAGGTCATCTACCTACTTATTGACTGTATCAAGAGTCACATAATATTTAACATTATCTTTGTCATTCTGTTATAGCATCTTGTAAGTTTCAGAATTCATTCTGCATTCTTTACAGAAGTTCAGTGATTACTGTAGTTATTCAGGCCACTAAAGATATTTTGTCTGCCTCTAATTGTTTTGGTTCTTTGTTTCACTGGGCTACCTTCCCACTCAGGGGTGGGTTCAGGCCAGTTCTAACCTCTTATATAGAAGAGATTCCACAAATCTACCGTGCCATTTAGAACCGGTTCCAGCTCCCTCCCCTGCTCATCCACACCACTCTTGCTCCGCCCACCGCTCACTGATTGGCTGGCTCACCAATCGTTCCACCCGCCTCTAAGAGTCCTATCTAAACCTTAAAGTCTTAAAGCTGCCAAGTTTTAACATCCCTGGGGTTTTTTCCCTAAAGGGTTAGGGGTGCAAGGGTCTTGTAAGTTGACAGCTTTAAGACATGCACACTTCAATGCCAGAATTCCTGAGCCAACATGACTGGAGGAGGAATTCTGGGAGTTGAAGTCCACAAGTCTTAAAGCTGTCAAGTTTGAACACCCCTGGGTTTTTTTTTCCCTAAAGGGTTAAGGGTGCAAGGGTATTGTAACTTGACAGCTTTAAGACTTGTGTGCTTCAAATGCCAGAGTTTCTGAGCCAACATTTTGGTTGCTAAGCAAGAGTGTTGTTAAGTGAGTTTCACCACATTTTACAATTTGGCCACACCCACCCAGTCTCATGACTGCCAAGCCACTCCCACCTGATCACATGGCTGGAAAGCCACTCCCACAAAGCAGGCCACACCTACAGAAGAGGTTCTAAAAAAAATTGAATCCCACCACTGCTCCCACTGTACATTTATTACAAGATATAGTCTAGATCACTTATTTCTCTTATTACACAAATATTGTGTACTTGTTAATTAAAAGTACCACGCCTTTCACAAATCTTGAATTTCCACTAACGTATATTTGACCAATTCTACCTCCTAGCAAGAGGCTTCCATTTAGGAAAGATTATGAGTATATTATAATATTTTTTTAAAAAAACTCACTCTCAGTTCAAACTCCCAAACTTGCCACAAATTTTTAGGTGAGGGGGTATCATATTAATCCACCAGTTATTGACTTTTTGCTTAATGAACACTACCTTAACATTTGGTCCTAAATTGTTTGCAGTTGATGATACTCTTAATAACTATCACCGGATCTATAATTTGAAGGCATTTACCTTCTTCTTCTCCTCACCTTTTCTTAACATCTGGTTTTAACATTATTACCATAGAAATGCTTTCTTTGGAATATTCTGAATTTTGTTGTCGTAAAAAATATCCATAACTTTCATTTTCTTCTCTCTCCTTGTCTTTCTCACTGGGATTGTTTTCTTTACTTCTTTAGCACACTGTTTATCTCCATCTGTTTTTGAACTCAAAAAACCCCAAAGCTATCTACCACCTTCATTACTTTACTATCCACACTGGTTGTCATTACTTTTGTCTTTTTATTAATTCATTAATCCTTATTTTTTCAATTATGGATGTGTTTTCTTTAGCTGTGAAAGAAATCTGTTTTATTTTTAGCATCTGCATTACTACAGCTCTGGCTTCAAATTGATACTGCAGATGTCTTCTCTTTTTGTCTTGCCATGTATTAGTTGTGTATGTTACACAGTTACACGGACAATATGTATCTTTGTCTGACTCCTTTTCAAATGCACAGTTATCTATTTTCCAAATGCAGTTCTTACAATGGCTTATAAATTATAAATTTCATTGTAAATGTTTCTTAATAGAATCATCAGATGCTCCCACATTGCTATTTTAGTCATTTGTCTTACTTTTCCCTTCAAGGTCTGCGCAAAAACCTGCTAGTAATATGCTTTCAAAACTCACTTTATATCAAAGTGAACAGGGCTAAGGTGATTGAAGTCCCATTGGGATAGTGGGAGACATGATTACTGCTGCCTAGTTTCTACCTTCTTCTGCTTTCTGTTCCATGGTTCTGTTGCTATTTGTGTTTGTGTGTGTGTGTGTGTGTGTGTGTGTGTGTGTGTGTTTATTTTCAACGTTCCCGAGTCACTGGGAATTGAACAGTGAACAATTTGAAGGCATTTACCTAAACCAGGAGTAGTCAACCTTTTTATACCTACTGCCGACTTTTGTATTTCTGGTAGTATTAAAATTTTCTAACCACCCACCAGTTCCACAGTAATGGTGATTTATAAAGGAAGGAAGTAACTCTACTTTATAAAATTTATAAAGCAGAGTTACAGCAAACCCCTACCACCCACCATGAAAGCTGGAACGCCCTCTAGTGGGTGGTAGGGGCCAGGTTGACTACCACTGACCTAAACAAATAAATATAAAATTGTTATTTCTAGCATCAAGTAACTATTACATAAAATTGAAAAGCACTGCAAAGTGCAAAGTGGGGAAAACTAGGAAACTTTCAGATTCGGGTTTTCCCAGATGTGCCAATATGACATCTCTAATAAAATGGAACTTTAAGGAAACTCAAGCCTCAGAGTCTTCTTTCATTTGGGGTATTACTTGGAACCCTGACATTAAGCCGAATCTCCTTTAACAACTCTATCAAGCTCCTCGCGTGCTTTCTGGGGTGCTATCCAGGGTCATGAGCCCCAGCATCAACCTAATCTCGGACGACACGAAGACTCAGGGAAGATGGGGGAAGGACATCTGCTTTAGCTGTCTGGAGGTTGGATAACATCATCACTTCTAGGAAGCGATAAAGACCATTCAGGTAGTCCTCGACTTACAGCAATTCATTTAGCGATGGTTCAAATTTACAATAGCACTGAAAAAAAAAGTGGGATTTATAACAAATCCTCACAGTTAAAATTGTTGCAGAATCCCTACGTGGTCAAACATAGGGAAACCAGGATTCATTTACAACAGTTGCAGCATCCCAGGGTCATGTGATTACCATTTGCAACCTTCCTAGCCGATATTTGACTAGCAAAGTCAATGGGAGAAGACAGATTTATGAAACAATTCTGTGAGTCACTTCATTGTAGCACTTCACTTAACAACCATGGCAAAAGTTTGTAAAGTCAGACAGAACTCACGTAACAATCACCTTGCTTGGTAAGGAAAATTCTGGTCCTAAATGTGAGTTATAAGTTGAGGACTACCTGCACTGGCAAATGAGTCAATTTCTTTTCTGTAAAGTCAATAATAGAAGTTTTGTTTTTGGAGAGTTTAGGATAAAATTACTTTTCTATAATTCTAGGTTATTGCTTGTTAATTGGTGTTTATTAGTTGACTGGTATAGAGAGTTTGCATGTAAATGATAAAATGGTAATTTCCAAAACATTTAATGAGTATTTTTACTGCTCAATTAGTTAATATTTATAGGATAGTAGCTGATAACCCAGTGTTCCCTGGGTATTTATTTATAGGGGGGAAATGTCCAGATTGGAAATTTTGGTATGAAAAATGGTCTGGAAAACGTCCATACCAAACATAATTTCTAAGTTGGATTTTCTCTCTTACTAGAAGGAGCCCCTTTGTGGAGTACTGTGAAGCAGTTATCATGGCAACTCCACTGCACTGTACAGTAGAAGCCAGTACAGCAATATGGCACAACAGGCTGTATCCTAACAGTACACATACACCAAGGGATGTTAGGGGTGTCTTACCCCCACAGTTTTTCCCCCCAAGAGTAAGTCATATGTGTACCAAGTTTGGTTGAAATTGCTCGGGCATTCCAGAGTTATGCTGGAACATACACACACAGCTATATATTTGATATATGACAAAAACCTATTAATCATGTCTGTCATATGAAGTGGTAATAGGAAGATGGCAGAGGTCCTGCAGGCCTGGCCTCATATCTCTCCTCTTTCTGTCTCAGCCTCTGACATTTCTCAACATACAGTTAGAGCATTGAGAAAATAATTAGAGGTGTTTATTAGGCTTTAGATAAAGGCCAACATACTGTACACACAACAAATTGTAAAATGGGAAATATCAGATTAATTTTACCAATGTTATTTTATCACTAAAAAAACAACCTTAGTGAATGACTTCTGATAGTTATAGAATCAAAGTATCTGCTTAAATAAGACATTCACTTATATTTAATATAAATCTCAACCCCAATCTGGCCTCTTCATGTCTTTATAATATAGCTGGGGTATAATAAACATATAAGATGATAGATGTGCTGCCAAAAAGGTGAACTTCTTCTTTGCTAATATTAGATTTAGAAACATTTAGCATTTCTAAAGATTGTAAAAAATTAATATTAAAAAAATCTGATTTTTCCCTTGATTTCTTATTAGTATTATTTCACATAGTAAAATGTTGGTCATAAACAGCTATCATTATTAAAATCTGGAAAACTACTTAGTGCATATTTTTTTGTAGGAAGCAGAAGTTCAAATATCATTGATCCAGGAACTAAGTAATTGACCAGGTAATCGTACAGCTTCAGGGGAATATAATTGAATCCAAAGGTTCAAGGCACTAAGCCAAGCCCTAATCCTTCTGGTTGAAGTTAAGCTTCAAGCTGGGATGCAAAGGCCCACATAATTATTAAAGCTCAAGGGAGCTTGTCCATACATTGGTTACAGAAGCTGTCACAGCAATTCAAAACAACAATTGAATAATAAGTTTGACCTTAAAGTTGTTAATGCTGGCTGTACATAATATTAAAGTTTCGTATAATAAAAAGGAGAAAATTCTGGATGGGAAGTCAGACCTGTCTTCTATTCCCAAAATCTGGGTGGCAAAATAGTTGATTATTCCTTTCTAGGAAATCTATTTACCCTTAGTTGGAATTGGTACTAGCAACAGTCCCAGACTATGTTGGGACAGCAGCATGTAGGTATTATTTTGCACACCATCTGGTGTGAGACCTTATTTGCATTTAGATCCAAGGGGCACCCTAAGTCTATTACTGTATTTTTTGGAGTCTAAGACACATTTTCCCCCCCAAAAAAGAAATTGAAAATTTGTGTGTGACATACTCCAAATGTAGCTTTTTCTAAGCTTTTTTTCAGCCCTAATGAGGCGCTAATGAGTGAAGTGATCTTCCATGCTTTGCCTGCTTTTCTCATTGCTGCTCCTTCCAACAATCAGCTGTGCTTTAGAAGTTGTTTTTTATCCCCAACCAGGAGATAAAAAGCATTTGTGTGCTCAAAACCAGCAAACTTATGTGCTGAAGCTGACCAGACTAAGGACACTAGCCAGGTGAATACCTGGTAGGCAGATTTTTTTTCTATTTTCCTCTCCAAAAACTAAGATGCGTCATACTCAAGTTTGGTTTGGTTTGGTTTTATTGGACTTATGCGCTGCCCTTCTCTCAAAGGACTCAGGGCGGCCTACAACATAAAAACACATATGACAAAAGTTAGAAAAGATTAAATAGGAAATCCAATAACCTTCAACTGACAATTTATATCAAATTTAGGATTAAATTAAAATTGACAATTTAAAATTAATAATTTATTTTATTCTATTCAAGCCAGGCCGGTTTGCTGAAAAATCCAACTTTTTAGGGTGCGCCGGAAGGACCGGAGGTCGGGGGTTATGCGAAGCTCCGGGGGCAGCTCATTCCAAAGGGAAGGCATTCCCACAGAGAAGGCTCTCCCTCTGGGGGTCGCCAGCCGACAATGCCTGGCTGATGGCACCCTGAGGAGGCCAACTCTGTGGGATCGTACTGGACGGTACGTGTGTCTTATACTCCGAAAAATATGGTATTTATGTACAATCCCCCCATTTTACAGCAGCAGCCATGTCAGGACTACATGACTTTATTACTGAGGTGACAATAGATTTTCCCAAGTGATAGTGTTTGGACACTTCAACCTATATTATCTGGCAACCATGACAATTATGAACCTGACCCAGCTTAATGAGGGCTAGACACAGATGAAACTAAGGCACTAATGAGGGAACCTGACTCAGCTTAATGAGGGACAGACACAAATGAAACTAAGGCACTCAGGCAGATGTGGCTAGGAAGAGACACTTCAGATGGAAGATGTCCATCTGGCTCTGGAAGAGAATCCATCTTAAGTCTGATTGGATACTGGTAAAAGGACCTTTAGAGTTCAAACAAAAGTGACTGAGGCTTAATGCTGTGGAGTGATATGGGATCACTTTGAATCTGTGAACCCTGAGGTTGTTTGTTCTGTGAACTCTGCCATTTTATCATTGGATCCCTGTTCCTCAATGTGGTTTAAGACACCCATGAAGTAACTGAAGGTTGGGTTCAGGAAGTATTCAAGGGTTCTTTATGTGAAAAGTATTTAACAGAAACACTTAAAGAAATAGCAGTGGGCCCCCTACTCAAGAAACATACACTTGCTATGCCTTAATTTTAAATTTGTTTCCAATTTAATCATTTTTAGAAAAGGTTGTGGAGAAAGTTTGCAACTCCAGAGAGCTCAAAAGGAATTGTATTTGGACCTTGCTGTCACATTTCAGGTCAATACAGGAAGTCCTGGACTTACAAGAGTTCATTTAGTGACAGTTTAAGTTACAACACTTAGTACTTACCTCCCTACCATAGTGTGGTTCCAAATGGAAGGGAAAATAGAGGCCTTTACTATTCAGAATTAGCTCAGGGGTCTCTTCTCACCACTTCTTTTTTATAACTTGAATTTTTGACAACAATAATGACATATTGATAGTCATTATTATCAATTCTTAAAGTTATTGTGTGAAAAGAATTATAGTATTGATTGTTTTGGTATTTGCAAGGTTGAGTAAAATAATATTTCTGCAAGTTGCACTAAGTCTATTTCATTTTAACATAATATTTTAAAATAAACAAATGAGGATATTTTATATTTCTGAAAACTGTGGGATAAAAGTACAAATCCATTTTTGAAGCAGTCATTCTTTTTCTGTTCATATACTCATACCATATCATTATTAATCAGCCTAAAAACTCCAGGAAGCAATTGTTTAAACTAGATGCAGTGAAGGAAGTTTGATGTCATTATAAGAAATAATAATATCTGGGCTCATGAGAGATGAAATAATAGTCTAAAGTTGTTTTCTCATCTAAAAGCAAAAGGCCTCCACTCTTAACACAGTTCCACACACATGGGAAGGAGGCATGCATTGAAAAGGGTGGCCTCATTAGAAAAACTGATACAGTGTGAAGAAAAGAGTGATACAATTGATGTAGATGTAAAGTAAAGTAGATGTAAAATAATTTTATTGGCCAGGCATGGATTAAAATTGCACAGAAGAAATCATGTGGAACAACTTGCAAATAAGCCCTAGGCATCTCTGTTAAAAATAAAAGTAAGTGGTATAAATAAAAGCAATATTCTACCAAAATCTGTCTTCTAATGTTTTGTTCTGAGGAAGAGGCTTCTACAGGTAATCCTTGACTTACAACAGTTAGTTTAGTGACCATTACAATAGCACTGAAAAAAGTGACTTATGAGAGTTTTTCACACTTACAACCATTGTAGCATCCCTTGGTCACGTGATCAAAATTCAGACGCTTGGCAGTTGAGTCATATTTATGTCGGTTGCAGTGTCCCAGAGTCATGTGATTACCTTTTGCAACTTTCTGATGAGCAAAGTAAATGGGGAAGTCAGATTCACTAATTTAACAACTGTGGTGATTCAGCTTTGGCAAGAGAGGTCACAAAATGAGGCAAACCTCACAACAAATGTCTCACTTAGCAAAATAAATTTTGAGCTCAATTGTGGTTGTAAATTGAGGACTACCTGTACTTATTTTATTCTCAGGGTATTTTTTTTTTCCAGATTTTGCTTGATGTTGTTTTTATTTAATTGTGAAAAATATGCTAATGCAGATATTTTTCCCTTTACGATGCTTATATTCCAATCATTGAAGTTTTCCTTGAATTGGACAGAAACCTAAATAGTCTCTTCCTCCTTATTTGATTTGATGTACAGCAATTTATTTAAATTCCTAGGTCACTGTAATATTGTGTAAAGAAAGGCTTGAATGCAGATTCAAGGACAGATCTGATAATTATTAAGTATTTCTTAACCTCCATTATTTATTACTATGCAGTATCCTTACTGGCTGGCATAAAAGAAACATCCAGAAGTAGTCAAGGAAATATGATAGATGACAGGCTAAGCTTTTCGTTTCTTTTCTTGTCTAAATAGAATATGAATAAACCACAATTGTCCCAAGCCTTCCCAATCCAAGTTGGAGAAGAAAATTGCTATATCTCATTCCATGTGTGTGCGAGTGTATCCTCTGTAACTATTTTTATATTTTTCCCTTTACGATGCTTATATTCCAATCATTGAAGCTTTCCTTGGATTGGACAGAGACCTAAATAGTCTCTTCCTCCTTATTTGATTTGATGTACAGCAATTTATTTAAATTCCTAGGTCACTGTAATATTGTGTAAAGAAAGGCTTGAATGCAGATTCAAGGACAGATCTGATAATTATTACGTATTTCTTAACCTCCATTATTTATTACTATGGGGTATTCTTACTGGCTGGCATAAAAGAACCTTAGCTGTTGAGATTTAACTTTTTATGATATAAAATCTGTATGGAAACTTTTTAGATGTGGTAAAACAATACCTGGTGATGATCACAAATGAGTTTAAAACAGATTATTCATTACTCATATTGCAATTTTAATTCCACATATAGTATGTTTACTCAGGGGTGGGCTTCAAAAATTTCAGCAATAGGTTCTCTGCCCAGTTGCTGCGTAGTTGTGGCCATGGTGGATGTGGACTAGTTGGCCTCCTGCACCACAGTGGTGGTGGTGGTGTTTTCACCTTCTCCAGGCTCCGCGGGCTTTCTTTGAGCCTCTGGGAGGGTGAAAGCTTCCTCCCTCAGGAGCCAGAGGCCTTCCTCCTCTCCAAGCTTCCGCGTGGGCCCTGCCCTTACCTGTATGTACTTACCTGTTCTGACCTCCCTCTTTGTTCATTCACAAACGACAGCCAGACAGAACTTCAAAGGAAATATCTTTATCAGTCCCGGCTCAAGCTGGCTGTGAGCCCAAAATAAACATAGATAAAGTCTCTGGCAAAAGGTTACACAGCAAATGCAAAAACAAAACTCCTACAGCAAACCAGGTTTACAGAAAGCAAATCACTTATCCAAGTGCCTCTTTGAATCACGAACTCGAACAGGAACAGAACTGAACTCACGAACAAACGAACGATGTTGACGTCTGCAACTAAGTACTAAGTTCTCCAACTAGGCACCATCAGTCTTTTATCCACAGGAGGAGACCCTTAACGAGCCCCAGCTGCATTGTTATCCTGCATTCTGAAACAACTCACAGGTTTCTGCTGAGTCACAACACTTACCCTAGCTGACCCCTCTCACCCGTCCCGCCCCTCACATCCAAAATAGGCCACATGGAGACTCCTGGGATGGGCGGGAGGGGCGGCGTGGGGTGAGAGAGGTCAGCCAGGGGTGGGATTTGGAGGTTCTCCAGATTGGTCTTAATGTTAGCTACGGGTTCTCCCAAACCCTGGCGAACCCGTAGCAGCCCACCACTGTTTTTACTGAATGTCTTTGCTTTGAAAGCCTGTCTCTGACATTGTCTTGAGTAGACTTTAATTTAGCTTCAGGGAAATACACTTTTGGCACTCCATTTCTACATTGTATTGAAATGTACTGTATTTTTATCCAAAAAAGAGGATGGTATTTTTGTATAATATGTCTAATTTTAGTACATGTACTGCCAAAACAAGCATAGAATGAGACTTACTCTTGATAGCATCAAGATCACAGTCTATTTTAAGCTAAAATGTTTAACAAGACCCTGCTGCATATCATATAAAACTCAATTCAAGATTTTATGCTGCACAAATGCATAAGAATTATTTTCATGTGGAAACTTTAGCTGATCAACTTAAAGATGCTAGGATGACATCTTTAATAACTGGTAAATTCAATGATGTCTCCTTTCCTACTTATCTGAATATTATTGATCAATCCAGAAGACTTCTTTTTTCATATTTGTAATAGGGAAGAAACAGGTAGAAAGATGAAGATCAGACTTATCTAAATACTGGTATATTTAGTGGTCCCCAAATAAAAAAGAAACATGAAGTAGTAAGTTAGGAACCTCAATATTTTTTGTGTAAGAAAACCTAAAGAAAGAGTCTTATTTTTATATCATTTTAATATAATTTTATATCATAATAAATATCATGATGGAGTCAGGCAAGTGAGACTTAGAGTCTTGGATGCCATTAGAAAATGCTACTTTATCTATTTTACTTTTTTGGTGGGCAGGTTTTTGTCTATTTTGGCCACAATAGTAGCCATAAACTGTAATAGAAATTTGGATCTACCCTAGTTTTTCAGTTCAAGACTAGCCATAGATGCCAGTTTGACAACTTCTTTCCTAGACAAGTCTTGGAAACTTCCATTTTTTATTCATTTTAACAAATAAAAAGTTATAAGAAAACCAGATAGAAAATGTTCCACTCGGTGCAAGCTTAGCATCTAGAAATTCTGTGGAAGTCTTGCTTTCGGACAAGCTGTTCCATGTAGAATATGAGGTATCTTTTCAGCACTTTCAAACTGCCAATTCTCTCTTTCTCTCTCTGGCTCTCAAAATGTTTGACAAGGAAACAAATTAATGAAGGACATGAGAGGTAAATGAAAACATGTCACAGAATAAAAAACAAAGTTCAAAAGCTCTTAATAAATTAAAATTAACAAAAGCAATTTGCAGAGTGTTTTATGTATGTGACAGCAACAGGGTTTTATTGGTGTGATATCATAATTTGGCTGTCTTTGACCTGCTCTTCTTGGCAGCACTTCCTCCAAGACATTATGCAAAGTCTATGCCAGCTGACAAAGTGGAATGCTGAGGTGGAGGGTGGTTTTCCTGGGTAAAAAAAGGGGAGTTATAGAAATGTTTCATTTGATGAGAAACTTGTAGCTCTCTACTCCAGTAACTATTTTCATGACCTGGATAAAATTGTGACTGAAGAGATGAGAATGAATTAAACTTTGAAATAACATACTCTTTGGTTCGTCTTTCACTTTCCTAACACCCATCATTTTCACGAACACTTCAAAATATTTTTTTTTCCAGCAGCCCACTTTAAAACGGAGTGCTTATAGGCTTATCTGAACTGGCACATAGATTTACATGCTCTGTGCTATTTTAAACCCTATTAAAATAATCTGAAGTCGTGTCTAACTATCCACAATAAAATGGATTAGACAAACAGCTGATCAGACATAGAAATTGCTTCAAGGGATTTTTCAGTTTTGCCTCTCATTTAGAACAATTTTCACATGAATTAGTGTATTAAACATAATTCCTATATGATTAAACTAATTTGCACATTACATCAATTTTAGAAGATTTCCTAGAAAGTATTACAGTACCTAAAGCTCTTAATTATAGCCTTTCACAATTGTATCCATGTTACAATTTTGCAAATATTGGATTTTTCCGTTAATAAAGCAACTTCTAGATGTGATATTGTCATCCGAAAACCATTTAATAA
The DNA here is from genome assembly GCF_051295495.1 of Thamnophis sirtalis. Lineage (NCBI taxonomy): Eukaryota > Metazoa > Chordata > Lepidosauria > Squamata > Natricidae > Thamnophis > Thamnophis sirtalis. The sequence goes on from NW_028261390.1 coordinate 26,960,299, forward strand.
TATCACTAACTTCTCAAGGATGAACAAAAAATACTTCTGTTTTGAAAATGACAGTAATCTTGCTATTTTTATGTATGAATGATATAAATATGAATTGCACATCAGTTTCTCTTTCATTCGTGAATATTATAAAAATCTCCAACTGTTGTATCAATCAATGCTCAGCTGTTTGGATAGTGAAGCAACTTAAAGGTGCCCTCTGAACTCTGAGAGATTTTACACAATCAACAGCTGTCCTTCCTGACTCTCTGCTGTATATTTTATACCAGCTGAATATGAAATGTAATATACATTAAAATGGTTAAATTAGTTCCATTCATTATAACTCAACAATTCATTCTGTAATAGTGATGGTTTCTCATTTATGATGTGTCAACATTGTATATCATTTTCATATGACTTATAAAAGAAGGAAAGGTCACCTTCCTCTATTATAAATTCTGTAACTATCGCTGAAGAAAACAGCTTCATATCCAGAACTACCTCTGTGAGGGCTCATCTGTTCCATGAAAATTCTCTCTATCTTCCTGTCCAATACAAAATAAAAAACAAACAACAAACAACAAAGGAGCTTAACCTCATCCCTAACTGCATAGGATAAAAGACTCCTATTAATTGTTCTTAAAATGATTAATTAATTACATTTTAATTGAAGTTAAATAAAATCATATTGAATCAAAGCAGTCCACTATGAATGAGAGTCTTCTCAGAATTGCTTAAACTTGGAGTTTGAACCAAACCTTGTGCCAATGCACAATGATAATATACTGATGGCCCACCTGGAGCTGAAAGTAGACATGAACGTTTGAAAACCAAAAGAGTACAACATGCAAATCTTTAGCAGTGTTCAATAAAACCCATGATGATGAAGTACTTCAGCAAATAGACCTCTTCTGAGTTGCATACAGCCTACATGTACATGTATCCTTCTGAAACGTGTTATAATAATAGACATATGAAAGCAAATTACCAAACATTTTGAACACATGCTCAAACCCATTTTAGACTAGTGGTCATTTCCTGTATAAACTCTAAAAACTGCCCACACCATCACATTCAGCACCAACTGAAGCTTCCAAATTTTCTCCATATGTAAAGTATAGGAGTCTAATCTCTTGGGCAGTCTCTTGAGTAGTACTCCCAGTCCAGGCACAGGCATAATTAATACATGGTCCAAAGACGTCTGAAAGCCATGCTAGTCATGGCTGCCACCTGCTCCGCAAAAAGGATCCATAAGTCCAGAAGCTAACCTAGGTTGTGCACTGATTCTGAGGCATGAGAATCCCATCCAAAACCAGAGATAAGTCTCTGGAACCAGGGTATCCAAAAGTCCACAGTCACTCAGTCTTGCTAGGGTTAAACTGAAGCCTGTTGTGGCCTATCTAGGCCCCTCAATCTCCAACCACTGAACAATCTGAGTTTATCATATTGAGTTAGAACAATTAATCAGTGAAACAGCTTGCCTCCAGAACTTGTGAATGCCCCAACATTGGGAGTCTTTAAGAAAATGTTGGATAGCCATTTGTCCAGAACGGTATAGGGTTTCCTGCCTAGGCAGGGGGTTGGACTAGACGACCTCCAAGGTCCCTTCCAACTCTGGTATTGTATTGTATTGTATTGTATTGTATCTTTAAAAATAATTCTGTGATTATTCTGTGATATGGCATACAAATAAACTAAGGAATAAATATGATGAGATGAGATTCACAGCTTGAGTCCCCAATTACATGCTGTCTTCTAGCCTTTAGCTGTTTCCCAGACCTCTCTAAAATTTGTAACTAATTTTTATTTTAATGAGAAGAAAAGGAAAACTGTTAAATACAATGAGAGAAATCACATTTATTTATTTATCAAATTTAGTCACCAGTCATCTCCCTAGCCATATTAAGTGTCTTCTTTTAGTCACAATGAGTTTTTGTTCTGTCTCCATTTATTTTTCAACTTGGTGCTCACTATGTGTGCGAATGTGGCTCCTGGCATACTGATCTCTCATCTGTAAAAATATGCACAGTCCTGACTGACATAAAATGTTTGATGGAGAATTTATAGTATTGTACAGTATTGTAAGGCTGAAGAGGAAAGTGTATCATTAAAATTAAAAGTAAACCATTATTAATAAAATATTTTTTTAAATCAATATTTTTAGAAAGGTCAAATGAGGACAAGGTACATATCAAGATCTTTGAAAAGTTGTGTGAGAAAAATCTATTCCAATTATCAGAACTGATAATTGTCTGCTACAACATCCTACCTGTAAAAGATTACTTCAGCTTCACAATAATACATGGGCAAACCATAGGTACAAATTCAAGGTAAACCGTTCCAAACTCAATTGTAGAAAATACGACTTCAGCAACAGAGCGATCAATGCCTGGAATGCACTACCTAACTCTGTTGTTACATCCTCAAGCCTCCACAGCTTCAACCTTAAACTGTCTACTGTGGACCTCACCCTATTCCTAAGAGGTCAGTAAAGGGGGCTTGCATAAGCGCACCAGCGTGCCTACTGTCCCTGTTCTACTGTCCCCCATTTATCTGAATTTACTTCCTTTGTTCATGTTTATGTTCATACTTATACCTGTTATCTTGTACCTGTTTGACAAACAAACAAATAACAACAACTATAATAATAATAAACTGAAGAAGTAAAATAGTTAGTTTTATTCAGAAAGTGTAGCGTTTTTTTTTTAATTTCTGTGGAGAAATTTAAAAAAATGCAGGCAGCTTCTCTTCTCCTCTCCCTTCTCCTTCCCTTTTTTCCAGTTTTTCGTCCTTGACTTACAACTACAATTAAGCACCAAATTTCTGTTGTTGAGGCATTTGTTAAGTGAGTTTTGCCCGATTTTGTAACTTTTCTTGCCACAGTTGTTAAGTGAAACATTGCAGTTGATGAGTGAGTAATCCAATTGTTAAGTGAATCTGGCTTCCCAATTGACTTTACGTGTCAGGGGGATCATATGACCTTGGGACACTGCAACCGTCATAAGTATGAACCAGTTGCCAAGCATCTGAATTTTGATCACATGCTGCAAAGGTCATAACTTTTAAAAAACGGTCGTAAGTCACATTTTTCAATGCCGTTGTAACTTTGAATGGTCACTAAACGGATTGTTGTAAGTCAAGAATTACCTGTACAGTGCAGGACTGAATCACAAGAGAATCACAAAGGAAAATAAAAGTCTTAAAAGTCAAATTCTCTTTTGTTATCAAGAATGGCATGTGTCCTCTGTGTGGATTGCACCCAATTTAGGTTAGCAAGTGACAGAGCATTATGCTTTCCTAGCTAGAAAAATATCTTCTCAAGTTACACAGTCTAGAAAAGGAGTCTTTGAGAAAGTTTTGACTCAGACAGTGATAAGAGACAAGAGACAAATGGGAAGGAAGTGGGGAAGAATAGTGACATTTGGTGCTGAACCATATGTGCGTGGTTTGAAAGACATGACTGAACTGTTTTTGGTGCTCTGTTATTCTGACATTTAGAATGAGGCAATTTTCCATTTCCATTAATGTACTGCCAAATAGAGGGGGAATCTGAGACTAAAGAAAGCTGTTCTGCAAACTTTTCCTAAGCATAATCAGCATACTTATTAAGCAGTAGAGCAAAAAAAATCCTTACAGTTTCAGAACTCATCATTATACCATATAATTTTACAAATGAGTAAGGCAATAAAGATACAGTATAGTTTTACAGTAGTACTCTGCAACATGTTTATAGCTTGTTTATTCATGTTTGATAATGTTCTGGTAGTTGCAGTTTTGCAAGTATGTAAAATACCATAGATATAGCAGCCTAGAGGGAAAAAAATTATGTTCATAAATATAAGTGTAAGGTAGTATGCACCAACAAGAAATTTAATAACTATATTACACTAAATACAACTGCTTCAATCTTACACAATTTTTCATTAATATATTTTTGTATGTATGTATGTGTGTGTGTGTATGTGTGTGTGTGTATATATATATATATGTATGTGTGTGTGTGTATATACATACATACATACATACATACATACATACATACATACATACATACATACATACATACATACATATATATATATATATATATATATATATATATATATATATATATATATATGTTTTCTGAGGTTTTCGTGGGTGTTAGTATGTAGGTATTATTTGGGTTTTCTCCCACGTAAAATTGGAAGTGTCTTGGCGACGTTTCGACGAAGTCTCATTCGTCATCTTCAGGCTTCGTGCTTCCAGGAGCAATTGATCTCACAGTGCTCCTGGAAGCACGAAGCCTGAAGGTGAGGAATGAGACTTCGTCAAAACACCTCCAGGACACTTCCAATTTTACGCGGGAGAAAACCCGAATAACCAAAGACAGACAGACAGACAGACAGACATAATGAAAAAATTGTATTAATTTTATATGTACTTTAAAATGTCATGTTTATTTTGTGCTATGATATTGGGCTCCAAAAATATAAGGGAATAACTGAAGTTAGGGGTTTCTTTATCATTTTCCATGCTTATAAGAGTCTGTCCAGATTTTGTGGCACAGTAACTCTTCTTTATTACTAATGCAAGAAAGCTGCCAAAATAAAAGCTTGACAACGTGTGTGTGTGTGTGTGTAGCATAGCAAACAGAATATGATGGACAATAATTAAATGCATTGTTATATACTTAATCTTAACATTGTATAGTTCAGGTCATATCCTTACCCAATTAAATCAATAGTCCTCATTAGAATTGAGGTAGTCCTACCAGCAAGAAAGCTTGTAATATAAAATCAGCTTTAAGTCAGCTTCTGACTTAACTGAATTATCTTGTTTGAAAGACAAGTTGCTAACTTTTGTAGGTACGCATTCTCTTTCTAGCCATATTTACTTATTTGTTACATTTTTTCCTATAGGTGCCTATGTATGTGGATGCCTAAAGTGAAAATATAATCTTGGCCCTCTCAGAATAATAGTTTTATAATTAAAATCATTCAGAGATTTCAGGGAGAATCAAGAGCTAAAACATTATGTAATGAACATCTTATATGCATTAGTCCTATGAATAATTCATTAGGTAAATTAGTAAATTAGGATAAAATACAAAATCCCCCTGATACTTTAAACAAAAAATGACTCAGACACAAAAGCTAGGCACACTCTCTTGAGTGTTTGGAAATGGATTACCACACATAGTAACTGATAGATGAATTTAGTTATCTGACTCAGGATGAGTTTACTTTTCTCTCCTGGGGTCAGGCCTATGGAACTGTGAAGACTTTTGTTTCCCCCAAGTATTAGGGCCAGGATATTAGTGGATCCCAGTATATGTGCACTTCTGTTGTGAATTAGTTATGTTGTGCCCTAGTTATTGCATTTCAATTAGTTTAATGTTATTTTTTTTTCTTTTGTGAACAGGATGTTTTATTGAACAGGATGTTTTATTGAGTCTTGATTGACATTGAGTAGGATGTTTTAATGCTATTTTACTATTGTACATTGATTGTTAGCCACCCAGACTTATTTAATTTACATTTATTTATTCCAAATAAACAAATAACTTCATAAATTTCCATTATTGTGGTGTAGTGCATGGTGATTTGGGATTCAGCCAGATTGTACAGTGTTATGCACAGCTACATTAGACTATTGAATTCCATAGGATTTGTCATGAGATGTGGCAGCATTCACAAGATGAAAGCCACGTTGAACCATAAGCTCTATTCCTTTTGTTTACGCATACAAGGCACAAGATATATATATAAAGGGGGCAGGGCATGCCATATAACAATGCTACTTTCATGAGACTGAACTTACTTTCTCCCCTGACTATACAATACAATAGCAGAGTTGGAAGGGACCTTGGTGGTCTTCTAGTACAACCAGCTGCCTAGGCAGGAAACCCTATATCGTTCCAGACAAATGGCTATCCAACATTTTCTTAAAGACTTCCAGTGTTGGGGCATTCACAACTTCTGGAGGCAAGCTGTTCCACTGATTAATTTAATTTAATTAATTTAACTGTCAGGAAATTTCTCCTCAGTTCTAAATTGCTTCTCTCCTTGATTAGTTTCCACCCATTGCTTGTTGTTCTACACGCAGGTGCCTTAGAGAATAGTTGACTCCCTCTTCTTTGTGGCAACCCCTGAGATATTGAAACACTGCTATCATGTCTCCTCTAGTCCTTCTTTTCATTAAACTAGACATACCCAGTTCCTACAACTGTTCTTCATATGTTTTAGTCTCCAATCCCCTAATCATCTTTGTTGCTCTTCTCTGCACTCTTTCTAGAGTCTCTAGAGACTGCGGTTGTTCAAGATATATGTACATAGGATTTATAATTACTCTATGAAAAGAGTTTTATGCAGATAACAAATAATCCACAAAGCTGACCCAGGAGAATGATTAGAGAAATGTTCTTTATCAAGCACAATCTAGCACAAGTAAACTTAAAAAACAATGATTGAAAATGAAATGTTTAGGGAAATGTGCTGATACAAATTTAAAAACCCCTTCCCCCAAATTTCTAGCATGCTGGTAAGAATTTGACTCAAGGGCAAAATCTTAAACTGTTTTTCCTTGCATGTTCCACCTAATTGTGAGACAAGTGTGTATGTATGTATGTATGTATGTATGTATGTGTGTGTGTGTGTGTGTATGTATGTATGTATGTATGTATGTATGCATGCATGCATGCATAGATAGATAGATAGATAGATAGATAGATAGATAGATAGATAGATAGATAGATAGATAGATAGATAGATACGATTTATACATAATTTTAAAAAAATAGTCAGCTTCTGACTTGCTTGGTAGGGAATCTAATAAGTTTGCACAAATTGGTCTGATAATTACCCCCATTTTACTCTTGGCAGATTTTCAAAAAACAATATCAATAATTTGAGTATTTCTTTGGTTAAATATGATACCAATGAAATTAGATGCTAGAGCAATACACATTTGCATTGAAATGCTTCTAGTGAAATACTTTAGATTTTGGGTGTGTGAATGTACAATATCTCTCTGTTATTTGTATTCAACTGATTTTACTAAAAAAAGATGTCACTACTTTAAAGAAGCCATTTGTTAAACTTAATGCAAATATTCAAGCAATGTCATCTTTTTTTCCAAGTTCATAATGAATTATGGAAAAAATCAGTTTTAAAAGTCAGTTTTAATTGTAACAAATAATGAAACATTGGGAAGGTGCAGAGTTCTGTTAGTCACCCACTGCAGCTGAAATTACTTTTAGACAGAAGAAAAGGTATGTTGCTTTGCATGTGTCAGAAATAAAATAATTAAGATGCATAGAATTATAATTATATAGATAGCAGAACACGTGTTCTGCATACAGATGGTCCCAAATGTGAATCTGGTACCTTCTTTCTGAACTGTGAAATGCTACTGCCAATCCATTTAAATCAATTATGACAACTGCCTGACAATTGGATCCATTTAAAAAAAAAACAAAAAAAAACCTTAACTGATTTGGACTATAGAAAAACTAAGATGGAATTCTCATCAGAGGAATAAGGGTAAGATTTTCAACTTCACTCCCTGCTTTCTCTATTAAATCTGACAGAAGCTTAACATACCCATATCCTTTAAATGACCATATAACATTGAGCTAATGTCATTGGGTGGTTGCCTCCTATTTTTGGCTATTCTGCAAGCAGCAAATGAAGGGTGAGCTCTGATAATGGGTTGATCTATCTAGACATATGCAATGCTGAGCCCCATCAACCAATGGTGCAATTCATTATAAGAAGGTTCTTATATGACTGCATCAGCCAGGCTATGTATTTGGAAATATGTTCAACCTTCCAAGGCAGCAGCTTCGTCTCTGGCCCAAAATGATATTATTTGCCTTGTATGATGAGTGGTAGCTTATTAATCTTAAAATCTGGGAATAAATCCCATGAATGCAATGGGGCAAACCTCTTAGTAATCATTTTGCTAATGTTAATATTCAAAGATGCCTATTTACAACAGAGGTGAAAAATCAGTTTGAACTATTGGGCACTGTTGAGAAGATATCTGATGAACTGTGGTAGGAAATTCAATTGAGCATTATTGGAATTGCAGAAGAACATATACCACACAAGAAGCCAAAGAAAAAGCACAAGAGCTCTCAGATAAAACTATCAAAATAGCTGAGCAAAGATGAGCAACCAAGGCTGCAGGCAAATGGGAAGAAGTAACAAGACTGAATGCAGCTTTCCAGAGGGCAGCAAGAAAGGATAATGAAGTTTACTGAGATGTGCAATGCAAAAAGCTTGGGGCGGACTACATGAAGGGTCACACCAGGAATGCATTTATGCAAGCTGAAAAGACCCAAGCATCATTTATTGCTCGTAAAGGCATCATTAAAAACAAGCAAGGGGAGGAATTGTCTAACCAATAAGGCATTAAGAACAGATGGTGAGTATACACAGAATAGTGTACACAGGTAGCAAAGGGACCCAACCTCAGGATGACAAAAAGTAGAAATAGAACAAGCCATGCTTGACAAAGAAATCCTATGGTGAAGAACTAACTGCCAAACAAGTCTCCAGGTGTTGACACTATCCCTGCAGAATTGCTAAGATCTGTACCACCCAGTCATTAGAGACCTGTGCCAGAAAATCTGGGAAACCAACAGGTGGCCACCAGACTGGAAATGTTCAGTGTTCGTTCCACAATTGAAAAAGGATGACTCTAAAGACTGCTCCAATTATCACACAATTGTTCTCATCCCTTACATCTAAAATTTCTTCTTAAAATTATGCAACAATGCTGAGAACCAACCATTAAAAGGGAATTACCAGATGCCATCTTGGATGGTTTCTGAAGGATTTGTGGCACTTATGACCTTATTGCAAATCTGCACTGGAACATGGAAAAATCTCATGAATATAAAAATATCATTTACATGTGCTTCATCGACTGAAAGGAGCTTTTGATTGTGCTGAACATGAGAAACTATGGAAAACCCTACTAGACCTGGGGGTCGTAGCACATTTGGTCAAATTGGTGCAATCACTGTACACAAATCAGGAAGCCACTATGCAAACACCACATGGAGAGACCAATTGATTTAAGATAGATAAAGTAGTGGAACAAAGTTACATTCTCTCCCTTTCCTTATTCAACCTTCATGCCGAAATGATCATGAGAAAGCTAGATCTTGAAGAATTGTAAATTGGGGTAAAGATTGGTGGAAGAAATATCAACAATCTTTGATGTGCTGATAATACAACTCTCCTCTTAAAAACAAAACAAAAAAGCCCAGGAACATCTGATTGAGAAAATCAAAGAAAGAAATGAGAATTTTGGTCTCTGATTATCAAAAAAAGCAAGCTAATGACCATTGCAAGGATGGGAAACATCAACATAGAAACTGACGGTGAAGAGATTAAAGAGATGGCAAATCGGTAGTAGCGGTGGCGGGAGGCTCAACCAACCTGCCCAGATGCTTCTGCACATGTGCAGAAGCATCGCGAGCGCACGGGAGTGCAGCTGAACCAGTAGTAAAAAAATTGACAACCCACCACCGTTATGCAGGGAGATTCACTGGAGAAGGCAACTATGTTTGGAAGAGTTAATGGTAAAAGGAAATCATTACATCAAAAAAGCATGGGAGCTCAATACCATGGAAGCTGACACCAACGGAGCATTAAAAAACTCAATTAGTGCAAGATCAGAAGATGTGGAGAGGCCTGGCCCATAGAATTACCAAGAGTCAGTCTGAACTGAACGGATAACTTCATCACCATCAATAGAATCTTTTACTCTATTATTAATTACCGAGCAAAGCTTTGAAAAAGTGTTAAACTTTTCTTCCAAATGTGTTGCACTTTAGATAAAAATTACCCTAGTTCGCACCTATGAATAAAGAAAATAATATACTGACATTAATGCAAGCCATGCTGTTAGTAGAGAGTGTAGTTAGGACCTTGCACTTCCCAAGTGTGTTGATAACAATAATTCTAATTGGCTTATGGGCTTCAAGCCTGGTTACTTTTTTTTCAATATTGTATTAGCTTCACCCACATTCATAGTAGTGAATATTAATGTAGCATGAATGATGTAGACACTGAACCTAATTTAGTAAATGTGTACTTGTAATCTCACCAAAGGCCCTCTGGGATATTATTATGGAGATTTATGGGAAAAAAGGCAGTTGTAGTAATTCTGGGGTGTCTTTGTTATCACTGGAGATTTTTGTAGTATGAAAAGCTAAAATATCTTCAGATATATTTACAACAATTGCTATTAACTTTCTGACACTAGTTCTAGAACTCTGTGACAGAATCAATATTTCTACCCTGTTGTTGCCCTAAAGCAACAATTCAACATCTGCAAATTAGTTCACTTTACTTGCTACATGAATATAAAGTGAGATGCAAGGAGAATAGAAATCTGACTTTATGTAGTTTATTTTCTATAACTTATTTATTCATATTACAGTATATCCTGTGTGAACTCAATGGGATCAGATTTAATCTTGGGATTATTTTTTTATTATTTTTCTTGAAAATACATTTTTGACTATAATTTACTTAGAACTATAAGTTATTACATTCATGTGAATTTTATATTGATATAATATGACTCATAATACAGTGTTGGATTTTCACCTACAGAAAGCATACTGGCTGTCTTATGTCTTATGCTTTCAGGTTAAGAAAAAAATAAGCAACAATCCAATATCTCATAGTCATAGCCAATCTTATTCCTCTAGACAAAAATAATTAAGGAAATGAGTCACAGCCTTAATTTTAAAAGAGAATATAACCAAATCATGAGACATCCCTTGCTATCAAAACTGAAATCTTTTTAATGTAATGAGAATTCTACCTCACCAATGAAGTGATGAGAATAAAAGCTTTTACAAGTAAGACAAACACAAGAACTTACTCATAGTTTATAAGGTTCAATAAAATAACAAAGGAACCTTACTTACTATATAGTCACTACAGTGCAACACTCAAATCATTTTATTCAATTCTGAAATATAATTCCACATGTCGGAAATACAAAAAAGTTTAGGACTGTTATTGTAGCAAGGTCCTACTTTAATGGGACCATCAACAAATAAGTTACACAAAAGACAATATAACTATTAAAAATGGAAGGGATGAGATAGCTAATTTTTATTTAAAACATTTATGCAAATTGGTGTAATATGACTAATTTTCATCTTATTGTATGATTTGAGTACCCACATCTTGAAGCTATTGTAGCTTATTGTATTGTAATAGATGAACTCTATTGTGATTGATGTTAGTGGAATCATTGTTATGTCTGGTAGATGGGTAAGTTTTAATCTTGCAAAATTAGTTATTTATTTAATATGGGTGGCTAAATAAGTAAATAAATAAATAAGTTTGATCTAAAGCCTAAAATGTTATAATGTCCCACTAAAATGGTTGATCGTTTCAGGAAGAAAGAGAGACAGTGAAGCACAGAAAGGAAAATAACAAATGTAAGTAGGGAAAAATGTTCATTATTCAAAATTCTCCTTTGCCAATTATGTCAAACAAAGAAGAAATAATGTAGAAAACATGAGCTAGTATTTCAAGCAGTATTTTCAAAAAGCATTTCAGATGTTTTAATTGTTCTAAAGACTCCCATTCACCATTCATTATTCTTTTTTGTCGTATGTTTCTAAGTCTTAATTAATTTTGCCATATTATTCATTCAATCAAGTCTCACTTGCCTTGTTTTCTTTTTCTAATCTACATGTATTGTACACCTACATCCTAAATATGTCTTGTGGTATCTTCTGTCACTTATTTGACAAAATAATATATACTTCAGTTACATTGTAAAATATTGCTAAAGCATATCCATAGCATTGCACTGAAGATTTCTCTATATTTTGAGAGCATGCTTGCTTAAAAATAGCCATTTTAAAAAAGTTAAAGTTAAAAAAAAGCTTGATGAAAGCTGTAGTATGTGTGGGAGTGCCATTACCCTAGTTAAGAGAAACTAAGTTTACAAAGGAAGGTGACCTGTATGTAACTTTTTTTACACATTCATATTTCTGGTGTCTATGTTTTATCTAGCTTTTTATGCTCTAGTTAAAAGACCATTAAGATCATATAATTTGTTTAGAATTGTAAACCACTTTGTACTGTAATTATATAGTGCTACAGAAATAATTTAAGTAACAAATTAACACTAGCCATGGCTCTGTTTTTTCAGGAGAAAATGCAGGCAGTTAAAAAGGCTGCAATACCAAGGAGCTATTAATTATAGGGAAAGGGAAATCCTGGATCATTTTAAGCTACCTTGCATTAATAAGAGAAAAGTACATTGTACAAAGAAATGCAAAATTATTGTGAAAGAGACAGAAAAAAAGTGAAAAGAAGAAGAAAAAAGATCCTTCGACAGAGGACGATAACATTCAGAAGACAGATGTAAGGCAGATTTTTGTCATAGTTCTCTATTTTTTCCACATATAAAGCAGAATGCAGGGGCTGTTTTCTAACTATAGCCCAGTGATGGTGAACCTTTTGGGCACCAAATGCCAAAAAGGTAGTGCGGGAATATCGTGCTTGCGCTTGTCAGGGCCACGCTCTGGAAAAGCCAAACTTCCAGGTTCTAGCGTGCATGCACACCCAATGATCAGCTGGACAATGCACATGCGCAGGCTGGTTTTCAGCAGGGATCTTGCTCCAGAAAAGCCGAACTTTTGGGTTGTGGTGCACCTGACAATCAGCTGGCTGGTGCAGATGCGCACACTGGTTTTCGGCACTGCCACACATGCAAAGGACAGATCATCACATGTGCATGCATGCCAGAAACCTGGAAGACAAACAGGCAAGGCTGCACATGCTGGGTGACATGGCTTCTCCTGCCACTTTGGGCATACGTGCCATAGGTTTGCCATCACAGCTATAGCCTATGTCAGAGCCGTGACGTGTGGTGAAGCTTATGGCTGGTGAGGCAAAAAGAAAGAAAGCAGCTTTTTCCCCCTCCCCGCAACAGCTATGTCCGAAATAGAGGTGCCACGTGCCCCGCAGCTATGTCCAACCCAGCTGGGGGGCGCGGGGCGCCTCTATGTCAGACAGAAGCGGTGGGGTGCTTTATTTCGGCTTTTGCCTGCCCCGCAGGGCAAACACTTCCACCTTGGAGGCGCCGGAGCCGCAGGACACCGGGACTACGTCCCGCCCACAGCAGAAGAGCACCGGTTCCTGCCCAGGCTGGAGCGAGAGCCGCGGAGGCAAAAGGCGCAGAGGGGTGGGGTGGGACGTGTTCCAAGAGGCCCCCTCCCCTTTTTGCACTCTGCAAGCCAGGCCCGCAGTGGCAAGAGGCTCAGCTCTGCTTCTATTGCCCCCCTCCGCTCCAGAGAAGACGGCCGCGAGCAAGTCTCCGCAGCCCCAGTTCCGTCTCCAAGCAGCCCCAGGAGGAAATGGGCCAGCCCCGCTTCGGTCCCTGGACTTTCTGGGAGTGGAGGACTCACATTCCGCTCCCCCTTCAAAGCCCCAAGTGGCCAGCCTTTCGCCTCCATAGCTCTCACTCCAGCCTCATCCGGGGTCCTCCTCGGCGGGCCTGCTGGAGGTCTGTGAGAAAGCGGCGGGAGCCGAGGTGGGTCACTCATGATTTGGAAGGAGGAGCGGAATGCGGGTCCTCCACTCCCGGAAAGTCTGGGGAGGGAAGCGGGGCTGGCCCATTTTCTCCTGGGGCTGCTTGGAGATGGAACCGGGGTTGCGGAGACTCGCCCGCGGCTGGCTTCTCTGGAGTGGGGGGGGGGGCGATAGAAGCGGAGCTGAGCCTCTTGCTGCTGCGGGCCTGGCTTGCAGAGTGCAAAAAGGGGAGGGGGCCTCTTGGAACACCCCCCTCACCCCTCTTTGCCTTTCGCCTCCACGGCTCTCGCTCCAGCCTCGTCCAGGCTCCTCATTTGAAGAAGTCAGCTTCTTTTTACCACTTTAAATATTCTTCAGGGAACTATTTCTGTTTCAACTGGTGAACCAAATAATACATACATGTTCCAGTAAATTTGGGGAAGTGTTCAAGAATAACTATAATTTTATATAGGAAACTGACCATTTCAAAATGATGTCCCATATTAGTACACTTATATACTCGGTCAAACATCAAATATCACTTTATAGCTGCATATTATAGGGGATGGATGATTGGAATTTTGAATTCTTCCCCCCGCCCCCTCCCTCAGACCCACCTTTTCCAGCTGTGTCAGAGAATCATTTCAACTCTCCTCTTGTCCGCCATGATGAAAATGTAAAAAAAAAAAGGCAACTTAGGCAAGACCTGCTGCTCCCAGACCAGGAGGCAGAGAACCACATGCCTCCTTTGCATAAGAAATTTTTCACCTTTTAACCCTTGCTTAACTCTGAGCAAGGGTTAAAAGGTGAAAAATTCCTTATGCAAAGGAGGCCCATAGTTCTCTTGCCTCCCCCTGCAATTAGCACTAAGCAGAGTCATTCTGGCAGCAACTACCTTAGCCTTTTTCCTTTTAATTTAATTTTCTTTTCTTTTCCTCATGACACTGGTGAGGCCCCGCCTCCCCTGCCTCCCCTGACTGCACGTCCCTGTGTCAGAGTATTTACATGTAAGATGTATGTGCCATTCCCAAATAGATTCCATGTTACTTCCAACTCAGCTATAATCCCAAACAAACTAATCTGCAGCTGTAATTTAGCTAGACTGTGGGGGTCTATGAATGTTATGCAGCTGTATCACCATTAAAAAGACCCTTTGGCTCACTCTTTCAATTCTGAGCTTTAGGACTTTGAAGAGGGATAGAGGTTGCACAGATCTCTTTTAGTAGCCCTAAGGAAGGAAGCTGGGATGAAATTGATAAATTCTGTCTATTTTTCTCTACACTTCTATGAGCACTACATATATTTGCTTTTTTGAAAGTGCTTTTGTTTTTCTCCTTTTTGGAACAGTGAGAAAAGGATAAAGATAATTTTTATTGCAACAAAATATTTTTTTGTCCACAATGATGCAAGAGCAGCAGCAGTAAAGAAGTCCATGGGTCATTTTCAGACTGATTTTGAGACACTATGGGGACGTTTTCAGATTGATTTTGACAGATTGGGAATGCAAACAGTGGCAGTTTAGAAGTCTTCTATTCCATGAAGAACAACTATGCCAGAATGACCAGTATCAAAATTACCATTTCCGTTTTCAGATTTTGCTTCAAGGATTGGAAAATTACAATGAATCTGTAAATACTCCCATTGAATTGTTTTGTCAGGATTTTGGAATGTCAAATTCCTGGTTTCTTTTTCCCCAAAATGATTAAGAATGACATTGAAGCTTTCTGAGTTATTGAATTGTGTAAGGTGTTATTTCTGCTTTGCTTGCTTCATATCTCAGTTGCTTTTGTGCGGGTTTCTTTTGACTAACATTAAAAAAACTTAAAATACAAGTCCCCATTCGAAGACAATTAATTCAGTGATAACATATTGCAAACAAAAAAGTGCAACTGATATATTGCATCATATACTGTATGTTTCAAAATTCTTTTTCCCCATACATATATATTCCAATATGCTACTTATCATTTAATCAGTTAGGAAAGAGAAATGTTGATGATTCACATAAGTATTATGTAATCATATCACAAAGATTCATTCCATAAAATACAGGGGAAATGACCCTGATATTTATTATAATTGCTTCTGGGCATCTGTATTATGCAATAGAATAAGTGACTTATTGATTTTCAAGGGAGCTGGATTGATGACGTGAATGGAAGCAGAGTGACTCTGGCAAAAAAGAAAAATATCCAGATATTATTGAATCTTAATAAACATGAATTACAACCCATCTGAAGGTCATCACATAGCACTGATGAGATGAAGAAATTGTTTTGGGGATTTTATAAGTTTTACATTTTTCCAATATTAGTTTTTTAGTTAGTGATTTCATTTTATTGTTCTATTTCTATATTTAAAGAACATTTATAATCTGTCCAAATAATTTACTGGATGGATTAGGAAAATAAAATTAACTAAAGCAGAAATACATGAATTAAACCTGCTAGTTAAATGAACTAGGAGATTCATTTAAACTGCTTAAAATGAAGGATATAGGCATGCATGGTAAAAGAATAGCCATTTTTCCACAGGTAGAAGCAATTAATTAATTTATTCTACAATAATAAAGATCTAGGTTATGCATAATAATCATGTAGTATAACCTATATCTTCATAGGTTATCAATTAAAGCAATTATGCCACCACTTTCTTCTTGAATTAATATGTCCTTATTTTTAATAGACGTTGGTAAATTTTTAGTCTGCATTTCCTAATGTGCTATTTAATAATTTGTGAAATATGCATTTTTGTGAAAAGCAGACTACCAGAAATAATTCTGGTTGACCACATATTTTCAATCTATTCTTAGGACAGAGGACAGACTCCTTTTAACTCTTTTTTAAAACCATACTTTTTGGGAGGAGTTAAAGACAGACTTTAATTTATATCTTCCTTATTGGATTTAACACAGAGAAGTCAAAAAAAGTGAAAATGGCAACTATGACCAAATCCTACCCCGTTTTAATATGTATCTCAGCTGGCATCTCAACTTTTTGGATCTCCCTTGTGATCATGTCTGGTTTGATACTTGAATGATGCTTGAGGAATCAATCAAGAATAATTATAAGCAATATGTCAATGAAGATTCTCAATCATCCAGGTAGAATTGTCTGGAAAGTGAGTCAGGCAGGGATGGTATTCACTTATGTCCCTACTGCTTCACAAATAGAAACATGCGTATTCACACGCTCACTTTGCTCACACGGACCCCATCCACTTGACCTTCTGTGCATGCGCTTTGGCTTGAAAATGTGCCTAAACAGAATGGCATAGAGCCAGGGCGGGTAGACAGGCCCACCTGCAATTTCCACTACCGGTTCTGGTGAAGCGGTCCGAACAGGCTGAATACCACCTCTGGAGTCAGGGAAACTGGACTTCTTTTCTTTTTGGTTTAAAATATCTCATTGCTTATCCAAGTCATTTCTTTGGTCTCAACAAGTTGGTTAAGGGTACTCCATATAGATCCTCCAGGGAGGTTTCATTTTTCACCTAATCTGAATAGGCTCATTAGGTAGAAAGTAGGCAGAGAGTTATTAAGAGTTGTTGCTTCTAAATACTTTCTCCTAGGTGAGTGATTAAGTGTGGCCTCCCTGGTGAACCTGTGAAGTGGTCTTGATGTTCCTGGGGACTTGATGCAAGAGCAGCATATAAAATAAAAGACACCTTCATTGAATGAGGAATTTTCCACTTTGGCATAAATGGATTCATCCACTCCTTTCTCAAATCATATATCTTCCCTTTCCAAAATGCAAACATAATTGTTCTCAAAAGAGTGTCCTTTTCCTTTTAAATGAAACCAAGCAGCCTTTACCCAAAAGGATGGCCCAGCACAGAAGAAACAACACCACAGGACATATATGGGCTCTCCGTAACCAACTTGCTCAGACTGAAAAAGCTACTTAGATAAGCAGCAAAAAACCATTTCAAACCAAAAAGATAAGAAGTCTAGTTGCCACGGCTCAACTTCCAAACAATTATAAGCAACAGGTAATGCACGAAAAGAAGGTGTAGGTATATTGTTGGACTTCGTTCAGTTACAGCTGTTTTGCTTTTACAGGAGTATAATAAATGATCATTTTTTTTCTTGTTCAGATATTATTTTGGAATAGAAATTAGACAGATTTCTAACACAAGTATGTCTTGTATTATTCTTAAATTGACTTCATCATTTGCAACAGCAGGAAAGTGATTATGAGGACCAGGAAGCTTATCTAAGAGCCTCCCACCTAGTTTAGGTCCTATAAGCATTTCGTGATCATGTTGAATGTTATGTAATGGACATCATTTATTTTATTCTTTCTCTCTCTCCAGGCTCTGGCAACTGCCAGACAATGATAAGACATTCCCACCAACCATCTGGTGTCTGCCAAATGGTTGTCTAGTCAAGTTATAGCATTTGCAGAAAGAAATTCGGTATCTTCATCAGGAAGGATAGAGGGGAAAAACAGCACTCTTTCTTAAAGAACAAACTGAATATCTAAATAGCAGTTAAAAGTTTTTTTTAGTGTGGATCTTAAGGGGTTCAAGGAAGCCCCACTATTGGATACATTTTTAAAACAACTAAGATGAAAGTGGTCATTAATGTTAATATACAGATTCCTTTATTGTTTCTCTTCTCAATATCTCACAACGATGTAAAATGTAAGTTGCACTTATTTTTCACACCACTTATGATAATATACATAAGATTTACATCTGTATGCATGTCTGCATTCTGCTTTGTTTATATAAGACTCTGCAATGAGTCATTTACCTAGGAGAATCTGCTATTCTAATTTGGATTTATCCTTTGCAGTCTTTATCCTTTACCTCAGAGGTAGGGAACTATGGCCCTTTTATGACTTGTGGACTTCAACTCCCAGAATTCCTGAGCTGGCTGACTCAACTCCCAGAACTTCTATGCCAGTTGGAATTGAAGTCCACAAAGTCATAAAAGGGCCATGGTTCTCCACTCCTGCTTTATATGAAGAACATTTCTACAAGCTAACATATTATGGTGCTCCGTGTAGATTTATCATCAAGGGATTAGAGAAAAGCCAGAGATGGTATTCAGCAGGTTCTGACCAGTTCTGGAGAACTGGTAGTGGAAATTTTTAGTTCAGAGAACAGTAAATATGACCTCTGACTGGCCTGGCCCCCATCTATTCTCTGCCTCCCAAGTCCCAGTTGATCGGGAGGGAATGGGGATTTTACAGGATCCTTCCCCTGCTATGCCCACCACACCGTGCCCACCATGCCAAGCCACGTCCACCATACCAAGCCATGCCCACCAAGCCACACCCACAGAACCAGTAGTAAAAATGTTTGAATCCCACCACTGAGAAAACATCTCCCATAATGCTTCCAGGGTCTAGCTGTACCAATGTACCCCCATTTATATTAGCCTCTCATCTGATTTAAGGATGAAGTAATGGATATGGATCCATTGGAGGATTTCATCTTGGCAATGTTGCAAAAAATGCAAGTACAAAAAGCAAAAACATATAAACTCTTGTGAT
The DNA here is from genome assembly GCF_051295495.1 of Thamnophis sirtalis. NCBI lineage: Eukaryota > Metazoa > Chordata > Lepidosauria > Squamata > Natricidae > Thamnophis > Thamnophis sirtalis. The sequence goes on from NW_028261390.1 coordinate 26,979,323, forward strand.
TCGAGTTCAGCTTTGGGTGACTAGTGTTTTTGAGAGCAATATGTTTCTCACTGCATCCTCCAGCATATTTTTTTTCAACTCTCCTTTATAAACTAGATCCCTGGGATTTTCTGTCAGTCTACCAATCAAATATTTAGTGCATCCAGCTCTGCTTAACAGCACCTAGATCCATTAGGTGTTGCTGCTGTCAGCACATCAACAAGAGTTCCAAATTGACTGAACTGCAATACATTATATTAGCATCAGCAGCAAAATAACCATACAAAATATTTTAGAAACGCATGAAATGGCTTGTGTTCAAACTATTCCATAGTTTCAAGCAGTTTGTGCTAAACAGATATTTGCATATTTGGTTCAGTTATAGAATTAAGTGAAGCTTTTTTGTTGTTTCAGATATGGAATAAAATGCAACAGTTCAGGAAGTAAGGTTAGGTATGGGAAAGCCAAAGATACTGGCAGTATTGATTGGTAAAAGGAGAAGAAGGGACACAAAGGCACTGGGAAGATCAGGCACAAGTAGACCACTGAGATTTGCTTCTCTGTGTTATTAATGTTGATGATTAATGTGTTATTAACAGGAAGAATTGCCACTGGGAATGTAAAAAAGAGGTAAAGGAGTCCCTGCAGATTTTACTCCCCTAGTTATTGCTGACTATAGGGGACCATGCTCTTCTACATTTCAAGGCCATTGAGGCAACTCTTTCTAAAGACATTTCTATAGTCATGTGGCCAGTGTGATGTCATGGAGCGCTATTAGCTTCCCATCAAAGTAGTATTTATCTATTCACATTTGCATGCTTCCAAACTGCTAGGCTGTCAAGAGCTGGACTGAGGTCAAGAGCTCACCCCATTGCATGGCACTCGGGATTTGAACCTAGGCTGCTGTCTTTCCAGCTTACAAGCCCAGCATCTTAACCAATGCTGCCCCTCCTGAAAGTATGGGTGAGACAATATGATATACCGTATAGGGAGCTGGGAAAGGGAAAGAAGGAGCAGTGCAAACAAAGTCCATGCATTTTATTGTACTTTCTGGTCCAATTGCCACAATAAAGATTTGCATTATTTGATTTGCACACATACCCTGACCTACTAATAGAAACACTACATAATCCTTGAAGGTTTGGTTTTACTTGGTATATGAAATAGCAAGTACATGTCTTTGTATGGTTCCTGTTGAATCATTTAGCAAAATTTCCAATACATATAATCAAATAGGATGAATTCTACTTACACATATATCCTACAATTTACACTCCAACCAGAAGATGGCAGCAGAAAAACTTCTGTAATTCATTTGGCCAGTGGTAGCTACAAATCAGCAGGAATTGCAAAACTGGTCCAATGGATCAGTGTAATTCAAAATATTTGCAACCTTTAAGAAATCTCAGTAATATTATCATGTTATTCATTGATCTCTGTTATCCATATTAATAGTATTTTCTCAAATAATATATTATTCATTCCTTAGACCATCTTTTTACTCTCTTCTGAAACTGGTTCGGTTTACTAATACATTGCAACTCCCAAACTAAAAATCTGAACTTCAGATGAGACTGGAGTTATTATATCTAATAATAAACTAAATAATCTGGCTCTGAAGAACTGGGGCAGGACCAGCAACTTTGTAGACTGAATTGTTTGGTTTACCTGACATTTGCTGCACTGACAGGGACAGTATTTATTGACTTGCAGAACTTATAGGCGACTCCAATTAGAAACAGTTTTGTGTTTATGTATATACTTTATTTATGAGCAGTGATAAGTCCTAAATATAGGAAGAGCTGAAATCAGTGGTAGTTTCCTCCAGCAAATCAACACACTGATGGTAAACACAATAACTATGTTTCTGAATCTCCCATCTAAATTATAATGATCATTCCTGGACATTTTTCTTTAGGTAACCTATACTCTTAAATCTGTGGTTTGAAGTGACCTTATGAACCATACACACATACAACACACATCTATAAACAGATACAGGTAGTCCTCGACTTACAACAGTTCATTTAGTGACTGTTCAGTATAACAGCACAAAAAAGTGACTTATGACCATTTTCCACACTTACAACCTTTGCGGCATCCCCATGGTCACATGATCAAAATTCAAACGCATGGGAACTGACTCACATTTATTGCCAGTGCAGTGTCCCAGAGCCATGTGATCGTATTTTGCAACCTTCTGACAAATAAAGTCAATGGGAAAGCCAGATTTACTTAAAAACCATGTTACTAAATTAACAACTGCAGTGATTCACTTAACAACTGTGGCAAGGAAGGTTGTACAATGGGGCAAAATTCACTTAACAAATGTCTCACTTAGCAAGAGGAATGTTGGGCTCAATTGTGGGCGTAAGTTGACAATAAGTTTCTGATACTAACACATTAGTATGCTAATACCAGACACAATTAAAAAATTAGACAATATAAAAAGTTTTCTTTCATATACCTTCAGAATAGTAAAGTGAAATCTGAAAAGAAAAGAAAAGAAAAGAAAAGAAAAGAAAGAGAAATCATTCTGGAATGCAGGCTTTCAGTAGGACTGATTTAAACAGGACACGGGAAATAAAACAGATATATTTACCTCTTTAGGTTTCAGATTATTTTCTACACACATGTTACTTTAGTCTTGACCTTTTATTTCACATACACACAAAAATACTTGCCATTCTACATTTTTTAAAATACACATAATTGTAGGGAAGATCTTGGAAATGTCACTGAATAGCAGGCCCTCAACAGTTCAAATCTATTTTGCATGTTGTACTTGCCTATCATGTTGCAATATTTCTCCGATGATAACCTATGAAAATATTTTAAAATGCTGTTTGAAGAAAAGCAAAAGTGGAAAAAAAATATTACAGGTTTCCTACAGTTCAAGAAAGTAAAGTCACATTTTTGGGCAGTTTGTCACTGGGGAAATAAAAAAAATAAAGATAAGAAAAAGAGTAGGAGATGGTTGCAGCAGTTGACACATCAAATTTGACCTGCGTGTCCCAAGGGAAATAAAACATAAAGGAGGCAAGTTTCAAAGGAAATGAATAGAAGCATTTAGTGTATCAACCAGGAGACAATAAGGAATAAAGACAGAAATCGTGTAGTCTGGGATAAGATAAAAACATAGGCAAAATGCACAATGGGGAAGAAGTAAAATAAAAAGATTTATATAACTAGAGACAATAGGGTAGGGAAAAAATAGAATTCAGGTTCCCTGGTACATATGGATTAGAGTAAAAGGGTAATGATTTTTGCAATTTACATATATAAAAAAGTGCCCTGGGTGTTTTAAGTTGCTATGTAAACATGGGGCAGAATCATCTTCCATACTGGAGATCTGGTCTGCATAATCAAGAAGACATTTAAGAGCACAATATTTACAAAAAGCAAGTCATGCAGTAACATGCTGCAAATCTGGAAATGTGGTGCCTGAGCACAGAATTTATTTATTTTTATTTTATTTGGTTTGTTAAACATGTAACGGATATAAGTATAAACATAAAGGAAATGAGTACAAATAAATGGGGACAGTAGGACCTGGATGGTGAGCACGGTAGTGTGCTTATGCATGCTCCTTAGAGACCTCTTAGGAATGGGGTGAGGTCCACAGTAGACAGTTTAAGGTTAAAGGCATGGGGGTTTGAGGATGTTACAACGGAGTCAGGTAGTGCATTCCAGGCATTGACCACTCCGTTGCTGAAGTCGTATTTTCTGCAATCGAGTTTGGAGCGGTTTAGCTTGAGCTTGTATCTATTGTTTTCCCATGTATTATTGCAGTTGAAGCTGAAGTAGTCATTGACAAATAGGACATTGTAGCAGATAATTTTTTGTACTATGCTTAGGTCAGACCATAGGTGGCATAGTTTTAGGTTGTCCAAGCCCAAAATTTCAAGCCTGGTGATATAAGGTATTCTATTGTGAGTAGAGGGGTGGAGGACTCTTTTTATGAAATATCTCTGGATTTGCTCGATTATATTAATGTCCGATATACAGTGCGGATTCCAGGCACATGAGCTATATTTGAGAATTGGAGAATTGGACGTTTCCTGGTTGAAACAATCACTAAAACTTTATATACTGCAGGTCTGCTATCTTTCCCTTATCCCTGTAATATCTTGCTTTGTCACAATTGAGGTCTGTTATTTTTATTGCAATAAAACAGGAAATTGAAGTTCATAAATGGGGAGTTCTAATTTAAGCAGCAGTGTAATTGAAACTAAAATTTACTTGTAGACAGTTCCATAAAGGGGATACAAGGTAAGGATTAAGTAGCATTTCCAACAAATTATTATATCGCTAATTTCTGCAGGATGGTTTTTCTGGAATTATGTGGCACCCAAATATGATATATAAAACGAAAACACTCTAACATGTAAAATCTTCCAGAATTTTAATAGAAAAATATCATCCCTAAGCTGCAAGCATTCTAATTTTAGGCATGGTATGACAAGTAAAGGATACGCTTGGGAGCAGGTAGGAAGAGGAATAAGACCGTAGCAGTAGTAAGAACATATAATTGGGGAGCTTCCACATGCTCATACCTTGACAGTAGAGCAAGAAAAATAGTAACTTGCATTTTCAAAGTAATCACCCAAAAGAGACCTAGGAGACAACTCTGTGGCCAGTTGAAATGGTGCCCTATTTAAGTAGTTCACTTCTGGCAATCTATTGGACACAGTTCTTTTAAAATGGAAAATATTTCTTTTTGCACCTATTCTCCCTCTCTCTCCCTCCCTCCCCCCTCTCTCTTTTTATTTGTGTGTGAGTGTGTGTGTGCGCACACGTGTGTGTGTGTGTGTGTGTGTGTGTGTGTGTGTGTGAATGTTCACTCCTGGCAATTACCTGGACAGGTCCTGCAGTTTCCTTGCCAAATTTCAGAAGTGGTTTGCTATTGCCCACTGAGAGACTAAAACGCACAGTTACCCAATTTCTAGCCTGAAGCCTTAACTACTGCATCAACCTGCAGGAGCCAGAAAGAGGGCTGAGAAAATATCTACAGAATCCCACACATCCTGGACATAAACCGTTCCAACTTTTCCCCTTCAGGAGCCTGCTATATGACATTGCATGCAAAATGAATAGACACAGAGTCAGTCATCTGCCTGACTCCTGCCATCACTCTGCTAAACACATAATTCCCACAGCACTGTCTTATGCCTAAGGATTTCTAGTCATGTTGTAGGACTATATTATCCTTCTCAACTTTCCTATCACCTACTCTGATTGGTATTGTTGTGGCCCTCTAGCGAAGCTGGCAGCAGTTCAGACAGTGAGGAGGTTGGGGAGGGAAAATGGGCCAGTCCTGGAGTCTGAAGGCTCTGATGAGGACTCTGTGTCAAAGGCAGAGGGGGGATTAGAGCTGTACATCAGTTATCAGTTGCCTTCAGAGTCAGACATCAATGAGGCAGATGAACAGTTGGAGCCTGTTCCCAGTGTGCGCAGGGAAGGGAACAGCTAAAGAATAGGGGTCAACTTGGGAGTAAAGCCACAGATAAATGATGAATGGCTCCTCCGAGAGGAAATAATAGTGGAGCAAAAGGGGACTGGAGTTTGCAGGAGACAATTAATTTGCTTAATTGGTTCATGAGATACCTTGCCAAGTTTTGCAGATGTTGGCCTGCCAGTTCTCCAAGCCAGATAAGGTCTGTGACTGTAAATCCTCCCCTGAAAGTCTTTGCTGGATGTGAATGAGCAGAATTCATAGTAAATTAATAAAAGGTGTTTTTGTCAGGACAAGGAGTTTGCTTCATGCTCTTGGGAAGCCTAGGTCAGAACAGGTATCTTATGACTATTACTTTGTGGTTGTTTCTTATGATTTATGAGTGTACCTTATGATTTATAATTTATCACTTTGTTCCTTGTATGCATATTGAGAACTTCTGTATACTGAGAACTTCCTTGTGTGTCCAATCACACTTGGCCAATAAAGAATATTCTATATTCTACTAGAATACAGTAATATCTTCCTTCCTTCCTTCCTTCCTTCCTTCCTTCCTTCCTTCCTTCCTTCCTTCCTTCCTTCCTTCCTTCCTTCCTTCCTTCCTCCCTCCCTTCCTAAATTTTTGCAATTTGGAAGTTAGTTATAAAATAATACACAATAATAGAATATTACAGTCAGTTTAGAGAAAAGAAAACATTAGTAGAAAAACTAGATTAAAGATTTCAAAATAGTGAATAGTGAATAGTGAAGATCAAGGGCATCATTTAACAAGGTGATTGTCACTAGTTAATTTGGCCATATATGCGCCTTGAGGTCCTTTTTCACATCCATATCCAATGCAGAGTTTCAGAATTTTACAGTTAGTATTCAAAATCGCAATCCACATATATAAAAGTAGATGGTTTGTTTCTTCTTCAGAAATGTTATTATATCACTATGACATTCCTATGACTTGGGCAATCAAATGTGAAAAGTAACACATTATTAAAGTGCTGCTTTCAAAGACAAACATTTACTAATTTAGGCAAAGCAGATCAAGGAATTAAAGAATGTTATTGTCTTAACTTTGTAATGACATTTATAAGGGTACAACGGGCCCATAAAATTCATTTGTGTTTTAAAATGCAATTACAATCAAAATAGTTCTATAATTTTCTGCATCTGGTTTTTGTATAATGAATTCAAGCACAGACGGCTTAAAAGTAACTCAACAAGATACTTGCAAGTGGTTTGAAAGATTTTCTTGGAAGACATTTTTGGAAAATGTCCAGTTATTCTATTATTGTTAAAAAAATGAGAATGGGTTTATGATAGAGAAAAGAATGAATACGTGCTACAATATTGGTTTTCATCCCACTTGTTTACTGTAAAGAAGCAAAAAAGGTTAAAGGTGTAGCACTGATGATGTTACATAGTCTGGAAATGAAACATTTGCAAGCAAACAACCAAACTCAGAGAGCGCCAAGGTCTCCACAGGTTAAAGATTATAATTTTAAAAATATAATAATAGACATATGGAAATACATGTTATAACAGCCATAATATTTCATAAAAGTAAATCTATTAGATAAAATAATTAAATTATGTTATATAAAGTCAACTAAAATAATTAGAATGAATATCCAGTGCTAAAAAAAAACATTATGTCACATTTAACAAAAGTATGGTTTTAAAAGTTTGTAAACATTAACACGACATTTACAAAGGCTGCACTGATTAAACAGATAACATAAGAAAAAAAAATTCTTTAATAAAATGTTTCCTCAAAAATTTAATATCTGCATTCTTAAATTTGTTGTTGTTGTTGTTGTTGTTAGTTGCGAAGTCGTGTCTGACCCATCACGATCCCATTCCTCCAGGCCTTCCTGTCCTCTACCATCCTCATTTAAGCTCATGCCTATTGCTTCAGTGACTGCATTCAACCACTTCATTCTCTGTTGTCGCCTTCTTCTTTTGCCCTCAATCGTTCCCAGCATTAGGCCTTTCTCCAGTGAGTCCTCCCTTCTCATTAGGTGGCCAAAGTATTTGAGTTTCATATTCAGGCTCTGGCCTTCTAAAGTGCAGTCAGGGTTGATCTCGTCTAAGAACTGACCAGTTTGATCACCTTGCAGTCCAAGGGACTCGCAGGAGTCTTCTCCAGCACCATAGTTCAAAGGCCTCAATTCTTTGGTGTCAATTCCTAAATTAGAAACTATTTTACATAAAAATTCCATCAGATTAGAAATTTTAAAAATGTTTTTGCAAACAATTTAGAACATTCCTCTACTATTAATGCAGTCAATAGAATAGATCTAATAGATCTAATTTAAATCAATTTGCAAGTGTCTACTACCTATTATTTTCCTCAAATAATAGATTGGATAGGAAGACAAAATCATGTATGATTTTCTATTTATTCCATCCTAAGTACAGGCAGATTTACAATGAAAACGGAGCCAAGATTTCCATTGCTAAGCAAAACTATTGTTATGTCAGTTGTGCCCCATTTTAAAACATATTTTTTGCCATAATTGTTAAGCAAAATTACTGCAGTTGTTAAGTGAATTTGTCCCCCACTCCTTTGACTTTGCTTGTCAGAAGTCACAAATGGTGACGACATGATCCCTGGACACTGCAACCATCATAAATACATGCCAGTTGCCAAGTGCTCGAATGTTGATCGTGTGACCATAGGGATGTTGAAATGGTGGTTAAGTGGAAAGTGACCATGTCACTTTCTTCAATGCTATGGTAACTTTGAACAGTCACTAACTGAATGGTTGTAAGTGAAGAACTACCTGTGCATATCTTTCAGGTGTTGATAAACCATAAGTATTCTTTTCTGTATGCTGGTCGTTCTGTATAGTGGAGCATATCTCTGGACCAACAGTTACAATATCAATTTCCCCCCGACAATGGAAATTGTCTGGGTGAGCTGTGTGCTGAGGATCTCTGCATCTTCAGTTATGAGACATTTGATCATGAAAGGAATCAGGTCCTTTAGCAGCAGATCTTCTATCATCAAATTCATAAATCAATATCCAACCTCCATTTCTCAAAGTATACGGAACAGTTAGTAAATAGATTCCAGATCTTCTACCATGTTTCTGCGAAAATAAGACAGTGTCTTATTTTCTTTTGACTCCCGAAATAAGCACTTGGCCTTATTTTTGAGCAGGTCTTATTATTTTTGAGGCACAGGAGGTGGCAAGCATGGTCACCTCATGGCTTCTGCTGTGTTACATTATTTTCAGGGAGGGTTAATTTTTTGGAGAGGGCTTATTTTAGCATATGCACTCAAAAGCCCAATTGGGCTAATTATCTGGGGAGGTCTTATTTTTGGGGAAACAGGATGGTATTATACTTAGCTGAATTTTACACATCTTACATTGATTTTTGTTAAATCATGTTAAATATAATAAATGTTTGTGTGATAATTAATTATAAAAACAATAATGGTGGTGGTGGATATCAGCTTCTTATCCTAAAACTAAAGTTTTTTTAATTTAAAAGGCCATTGTTCAATAAAAAGTTTACTAACAACTTGACAAAGGCTCCATTATTGCAGACAATATAAATCATATTAACTGTCCAATAAATGTGTTTACTTGAAAGATTACTTGAAGATACCATGCTAATGAACCGTACAGAATGATGCTTAATGTAAACCTTTGTGGGAAAGGAGAAATCCAGCAAGTGTACAGGTGTGCCATTGTATCAAACAAAAGATAAACGTAGAATGCAATAATTAATAGCTAAAAATCATGTGCTATTTCAATTACATTTTATAATGAGAGACTGGAGATTATTAAGTATGTTTTAAAAGTATGCAACTTCATACTGCTATTTTTTTGTCCTAAAATCTTGATTGCCTTCATTTTATTTATAATACTGTTCTGGCATTGTAAATAAAATAGTGTTACTATCTTCTGAAGGTCTATGTTCAGTTTTGAAGAACTTGTGAATAATATGGAGTAAATTTGTCTATCAACTTCTTGAATAATCTTTTTTCAAGCAAACATTATGCTGGTTGCAATAATTTCTGTTTTATAACTTAAAACAAATCATGTTTTTCAAAAATTATGGTTTTTAAAAATGCTTTTTTGTTCTATTTTTTGTGGGGGTTATGCAGAGGTGGGTTGCTGCCGGTGGGTTGCATCACGGATTGAGCAAACCGGTGGTGGCAGTAGAAGGAGGCTCTGCCCACCCGCCCAAGTGCTTCTATGAATGCCCAGAAGCATCGCACAAGCATGCACGCACGCACGAGCAAACCAGTAGTAAAATAAATTGCAACCCACCACTAGAGTAATGATAGTGGTGATTGGAGATTATTATATATCCCTTCATCATTCTATAACCTCTTTGGCTGTTAAATTTATTGCTTTTCTGGAAAACCTTTTGCCAAAATTCCTCTATTCTCTTTCTCCAATATGGAGAGACTATACTCAAAAATGCATTAAAAAATGCAGCGTTCATACCTCAACCTATATTTTTAGTACTATTTTTTATTATGGAAAAACTGCTTTACCTGGTGCAATCATTTTAGGTACTCTAACTGTCTTGTTCTAACAATGTCCTGTTGCTAATGGGAAATGGATACTCCCAAGCAACCTGGACCATAATAGCTAATGTCAATAATTATGTATAAATCATCAATGCTAAATGATATTTAATTCAACTCACTAAATTATAATTCTGTAAGATTTTATAGTTCCCCAGATATGTTATAGATAGCATGGGTAGTTGGTACCGCACTAGAAAATAAAGCATATTTACATCTAAAACAAGTGATACATGAGTTAAGATCTGTGTGGAAAGAAATCAGCTTGGAAAGTAATATCAGAATAGCATGTATTCCACAGTTACCCAGAAACCTGGAAAGTGTCTTTCACCTTGTCTTTGGCAATCTGTAGCTATGTCAAGAATACAATTAATATTTCCTAACTCAAGACCATATGATACACATGGACACATATCAGGGGTGAAATACTACCAGTTTGGACTGATAGTAAAAATGCTACTGGCTCAGCCAAACCAGTATTAAAATAAATGAAACTGGTTGGGGCGAACTGGTTTTTCCAACGATCAGCTATGACGCGCGATTTATATTAACTAGAAATCAGGATTTGCTGCTTTCTAGCTAATATAAATTGCACAGCACAGTGGATTTCCACCCCCACCCACCATGCTGTTTGCTTACCTTACCTTTTTGACACTCTGTGCATGCGCAGGAGGTACGCACACGCTCACATTGCTACCGAACCAGTAGCAAAGGTAAGTGAATTTCACCCCTGACACATATGCTAGAGGAGGTGTCATACATCTATAAACTATTTATCACATTATCAAGAATCTGTGCTGGTAAACTATTTGTTAAACTTATTTTTCGGAGTATAAGATGCTCCAAAGTATAAGAAGCACCTAGCTTTTGGGGAGGAAACCAAGGGAAAAATAACTGCCTCTGCCTTCCAGCAATTTGCCACCTTGCAACAAGCAGCAAACAGTACAGACAATATACACTGTTTGTAGTGTTATATTTCAGACTATACTTGTACAGATGCTGTTAAAATTGATGTGCTATCTGGAAGTAGTTATTCTCTGCTATTTAAAAGAATAGCACTTTTTAAAACAATAGCACTGGGCCTCTTCAGATCAAGCATTTACAGTATTTTTAAAAGCTTCTTAATTTTGTTAAGTTGTCTAGAATAATAATAAAGCAGCCTTTAAAAAATAAGTAAGAATTTGAACATTCTACAGGCATTTATAGTTATTGACTTACCTCCTTGCAGCAAACAGCCTGATTAGCACAAGAAAAAAAAATCTGTCTCTGCCTCCCAGCAATTTGCCTCTTGCAGCAAACAGCATTTCACTTTCAATTTCTCATGATCACCAGCTGTTTCAGGCTGCAGGGATTGTTATAGCCTATTGAAGTCTCCGCAAGCCCACATTTGCTGCAAAGAGATAAATTGCTGGGAGGCAGAGGCCAAAAGGTGGGGGCAGGTGGGTGGGTGGGTCTACATTCAGTGTATAAGACGCACCCAAATTTTCACCCTCTTTTTTCGGGGGGAAGGTGCATCTTATACTCCGAAAAATACGGTATATATTGCTATAAGCCTCTATTTCTATGTTCTGTCCAAGGATTTGAATATAATTATTCTGTAATTGCAAACTTTCTTCATTTGCAGATATAAATATAGTAGCATTTTTATTACTGATTAGCATTTTATATAATATTAATAAAATTTTATAAGCTCCAAATTTAAATAAATTGACATTTTCTAGTTAATTAATAGAAATAAATGAAAGGGGTCAAACTACTGATGGATTAAGAGTCATCAAACTGGTGTCAACTTTGAGTGACCACATAGAACTTATCCAAGATAATCTATCCCAGTTTAGTTCTACAGATCTTCCCATATTATAACCATTCCTTGTGTAACCAATCCATCCCCCTTGCTGAAGTTGTCCTCTTTCCTTTCATATTTCCCATCATTGTTATCAGCCTAACAAGATAAACCAGGTCAGGAAACAGATTCTATAAGAACTATTGGAGCTCTTCTGTATTATTGTAGGATATAATAACAGAACTATTAAAGCCTGCAAGAGTTTCCTTCTATTTTATATCAAAATAGGGAGATTTTAAATCTCTCTCTTTGTTACATTTAATACATTTCCAAGGCTGAGATTTCATGTAGGGTTTCTTTTATTATTTAACAATTCTTGCATTTCTTTGCTAATGTTGTCTATGCCTCCATCTACCCTTATGGACTATTCAAGGAAACAGAATCTTATCTAATGTGTCTAAAGTATGATAATTTGATACTAGTCAATTTTGGATTGATTTATTCTATGATCCTTCTGTTTTCTTGGCTATCCAGGGTATTACTAAAAGTTTTCCAACAAAAACATTTAAGAGAAGCTACATTCTTTCTATCCTTTTTCTGCGTCTAATTTTGCTTTTGCAGATTGCTACAGGGGAAACTTTGTCTGCCTACGTCAGATCTTTCTAATCTGATGCTTCAGGTCTTTCTTTTTAAAAAATGTAGCACCATTACCACTAGTATGGTTTATAATTTGCATAAGTAATGTTATATTGATATTATATTGATATTTATATATTGAACTTATATATATATATTTAAATTGTTGATGATAGAGCAGTGCATTGGCCTAGAAGTGAAGATGCTCACCTCCCACTCAGAACATTGAGAGTTCAATCCTAGGAAGCAACAGATGTTTTTCTATCAGGGTGCAAAGAGAAAATATTTGCTGTGAACTCCCTGTAGGTGTTGGGAAGGGCTTCGGACCAGTAAATGCACAGCTCCATTCAGTCACTCTGACCCTCCAGTGAAGCAAGAGATTATAGGGGCATAAAAAGAAAAAAATGTGGGTGATGTAGGTTGCCCTCAGGAGCCTTCAGGGGCCTTCAGGAGGCTTCCCTAAAGGCTCCGAAGGGCAAAAAACAGTCCTATGAGCAAACCAGAAGTCTGTTCCTGAATTTCCGGTTTGCCCATAGGGCCGATTTTTCGCTCTTTGGAGGCTTCAGGGAAGCCTCCAAAGGGCAAAAAACAGCCTCAAAAGATGGCCAAAGTCATCTGGCCAGCTGACAGGGCATCACCTCACATACCCTGACAAATGGCTCCGCGTGCCACCTGTGGCATGTGTGCCATAAGTTTGCCATCACTGGCCTAAGACAATGCTTGCCATATTTCTAAGGCTCTTTGTCTGTTTACATATTGTATCTTGGAAGCAGGGCCGGATTTTCCTATAGGCTAACTAGGCTTCAGCCTAGGGCCTCAAGATCAAGTGGGGCCTACATTCAAATTGTTAGCAAAATTAAAATTACACTATTGTAAAAACAGTGAACACTAAAACACTGAACCGAAAATAAGGAGAAATTCTAAGCATATGACTAATAAACAAACATAAAAATGTATTGGTTAATATCGTTCCAGCGCTGTGGCAGTTGGGGAGCCCGCCCATGTTCCCGGCACCGGCGGTCGGGTGAGAGGCATGGCCGCTCCCAGTAGCCTCCCCGTCGATGCAGAGCCCACCAGCGGCCAGGCAGGTGAGGGTGAGGGAGCCGAGCTGGGCCGCTGAGCGCAGCAGGGGAGGCAGCTGGCCTTGCTGCCTTTGCCGCAGAGCAGAGCCGCCCTCTGTCGGGAGGCCAGCTATATATATTGATATATATTGATATATCACAGTAATGATGTATTTTATTGTCTCTCATGTAATTTACAAACTTAAAAATGGGAGGTGAAAGGGCCTCATAAGTGGAATAGCCTAGGGCCTCTTTTCATCTAAATCCGGCACTGCTTGGAAGCAATAAAATTAGTTTTACAAGATGCACTAATTTGAAAACTACATTGAACTTTCTAGTACTTGTCACTTTAATGTCTTTTCAGTATAATTATGCAATTTATAATATATCAATAAATCACTTCAGCTGATTCTCAATTATGGATTTTAAAAGTATTTTCTCCCAAAATTTATTTTCTTCTCCCAGAAAATACATTGAAGTTTTCATATTTTCAATACACATATATTCTACCTTAGCTTTTCTTTACTAGTTTTTAAATTTTATTTTTGAGCTTCTTTCTGCACCTACAGTCTTACATAAAACATGAAATAAAAAATACAGTGAAGCATTCAGAAGGGGATATTCTCACCTTCTAGAAGTTTGAGTGCTGATGTTTCAGTTCACATTTTATGACTTCCAGAGAAGTGCTGAGAATATCAATAACCATTTGCCTGCAGTAGTATTAAAGAAGCAACTTGTTCAACAATCTTCAAACATTTTGTACAAGTCACTGATAAGGAAGGTCAGGAATATAAGTGAATGAATGTAATTATTGCTGATATTTTCTGAGAATAACTTACTGTGTCTGTAAGTAGAAGTATTTTAAACGACCTATGAATTAGTTTGCTAAAAAAAGAGTTAAAGGTAAACAGAATGACATGATTTCTTAGGAAAGCATATAATATGCCACTCCCAAAGATCTTACTTCCAGTAGCAAGGGGAAAGCACTTTGAACTAGTTTCTTTGTATTCTGTGTCTTGGAAATATAGCCTTAAGGAGCACTGTCTCATACAATATCTTTACCTTTTGATTTCTCATTAAGAGCTGCCATACTGTATTTTAAATCTGAATTACAGTTTGTACAATATAATAACTGTTAGTATTCTATCTTTTTTCTCCCGTCTTTGGGTTATCCTCTGCTGGGTTGAAGTGTTCTTCACTTATCCTTGAGTCAGCAGAAGCTAATACTGGCATGACACTCGCCATTCTCATTGCTGATCCATATGTTGCCACGGTTGCCAACATTCCCAACAATTATTTGATTTCCTCAAGTATTGGTAACAATTGGCATCTTCACACTGCCATTCAGATGAGTTGGAAGAATGGGGAAATGCTGGATTAATTTGAGTACAATTAAGATTAACTTAAATCTGTTTTATTCATGACTTGGTGATGAGTTAGGCCAGTGATGGTGAAACTTTTTGGCACTGAAAAGGGAGTATCCGTGCTTTGCAAATGCTCATCTGGGACGCAACCCGGAAGAGGAGATGCCCAGGGGGCATGCGCACACCAGAAAATGAACTTCTGGTTTCCAGCGTGAGCATGCCCACTGGCCAGTCTTTTGGTTACTGGTGTGCATGTGCATATGACAATCAGCTGGCCGGCGCATAAGCTGATGCCAGAAAACAGAAGAACAGCTCTTCCAGTTTCTGGCACAGCTGATCATTGTGCACACATGTGCACCAGAAACTCAGAAAAGGAACAGGCAACATGGCGCCGTGTGCCATTTTGGGCATGTGTGCCATAGGTTCACCATCACGGAGATAGGTGCTATCAAGGAAACATAGCAGAAGAAAAATGGTCAGCAGGATATATTTGAGCAGATTAAAGACAAGTAGGGACAGTTCTTCAGTTTCCTAGCAATTCATAGTATTGTAACAATTATTTTGTAATATAACATAATCTGCCATTTTTCCTGAAAGGAACCGTTCAAAACTATACAAATATCGAAAAACAGGCCACAAAATAAATCTGTGTGATTAGAAGGATACATTTTTTTTAGAATCCTTATGTAAAATATGAACATTCTAGTTCCTATTGCACAAGGTCACAGAATGATGCTAAATCACTACCATCAGAATAATTTTACAGACCTCTGTGGTTTAAACATGACTGTTTCAGTCCTGTAAGCAGTTTAAAACTTCTGCTTAGGAATTTCAAACAACTTAACCAAACATTTTCAATAAGTCTTTGAATTCCAGAGAAAATAAGTAGAAATAATATTCTTAATCTGAAATAAAGAGAAAATGATTGACATAAGCAATATTTGAAAAGCAAGATAGCAGAATTTTTAGAACTATTAATGACAAATGATTAAATTATCAGCTAACAATAAAAATAATCATTAGCCCAAAACATCAGCCACATAGTAGTTGCACATTCCATATATTTCAATAGAATGTAACATGTCAATGCATCCTGTGAATTTGATCACAAATTGGTATATTTGCTTGGCAATAAGTCGGTATTCAGAAGGCGGTTCTTTCTACTTATTCTTGGCTGGGAGATCTTGATTTGGCCATAATCTTCCCAGCACTTCCTCTATGGGGTTATTCAGGTTCAAACAAAACATTACTTTAAAGACATAACTACAGTGTGCCTTTTTATTCCCCTGTTGAAAAAGAAATATACGGGACTTACTCAAAAATATGTGTGGGAGAATAAATGTGGGAGCTTTAATTCTTTGCCTCCTACTGCTATTCAAACCTAGATCACGGGTGGGCCTCCAATTTGTATTATTCTTCCCAATCCATTCAAACTTATATTCCATTCCCTCTTCCATTGTCTTCATTCTGCATAAAAGGGTAGCAATTGAAAGGCTGTGACAGGCAAAAATTCAGAAAGACATACCATCCATAGATGCAAGACATCTAGCTTGTTCATAGCAGGGAGTTGTGTAAAATTAAAGTAACCTAATGTGAATAAAGACAAAGTTGGAGAAACAGATAGTTAGAAGATCATGTATGACTACATGGATTATTAATTCCATTTGGTTTCTCTGGTTATTCATATTCTCAGCAAGATATTTCCCCAGAATCATTGCTCTGGCTGGCACACCAATTTATGGAATGAATGTTTGTTAGAGATTTTATTTAATGAGAAAGCACTTAGCTTTCCTTTAAATTCAGATGTATGTACAATTAACTTTTTACATAAACTTGAGGGTAGGCTGTGCTTCTGCCATACACATAAATCTTTCTCATAGGATGGAATAAACAGTATTGACAATTGGCAACTACATGGTGATCAAAATCTACAACTAAAGCTGGCCAACTATGATGTTTGATGATGATCATGCAGTAAAGTATTTGAGTGAAGATTTAATATTTTATCACTGAATATGCTAGACAGGTGGACCAATGTTGATGCACTTTAAACATCCAAATGCTAATAAGAGTTAATAATATTATACAATCAAATCTTTCTTCAATTAAATATAAGAAAACATTTTCTTCAACTGTAACATTTCCCATGTCTTTCTCAATACTTTCATGTAAACTGGAAGAAATTAGAAAGTGGGTGTGTGCATTCTATGAAGTTTCTAACACTGACAATGTTACCTAGTTTACCTAGTTTAGGAAATAGAATAGAATAGAATTCTTTATTGGCCAAGTGTGATTGGACACACAGAGAATTTGTCTTTGGTGCATTTGTCTTTGGTGCTTTTGGTAATGAAACATCTGCAAGAAAACAAACAAGCTCAGAGGACTCCTCATTTCATCCCTGAGCTACAAATATTCTCCTTTAGAGTTTCAATCTTTTCTTCAACATGTATTGTTGAACGCTGTTAATGCTGCTATCTTGGATATTTTTTGGACTCAAAAGAATAATTCAGGCACCCTGCTACACATTGGCAATAGCATCAATTATCCTCAAATGTATCCCCAATGACATAGAATAGAATTTGCTGAGGGAATTTGCTGCAGAAAACAGAACCAGGATAGCTTGATATAATAATGACATTGACTTGCTAGGAGAAAATCTACACATGCTTTTTTTATGCCTGTTTGGAAGAATTCCAGGAGTTACTCAGATTTTTTTGGGGGGGTCTATACAGCTTAGGTTTTATATTGTGAGCATAGAGTATGGGTTAAAGGGAGAATAGAATGGATAGGAGAAATAAATTTCACATACAAGGTCATTTAATTCTCTGCTTCCAGATGGCTACCGAACTTTCTCACAATCTAAAACATGTTTTTCTCATAAAATTTCTTTTCCCCAGGCATCTCTATGTATTTCACCTTCAAAAATATAATATTTTAGTTTACCAAAATACTCCTATTGTTTTTGCTTAAGGGAACCATGTGTATCTCTGTGTTTAGGAAAAAAGGAGGTTACCACTATCACTCATTTTAAAAGAAAACATAGGAAGCTTAAGAACATATAAACCAGGATAAAAAGAATAAAAAGAAATCATGTAATGTGTCTATATTTAGTTTACAAACAGCAAAATGGAAATTTGTGGTCATTTGTTTTTTGACGTTCAAATTTCTGCAAGGAGCAACCACCAATCACTGCATTGTGCATTGTAGCTACAAGAACAGTAGCAGAACACGGTCCCATTCCTCAGGTGGGATAAAACTTGGGCAGCAGGATTTAAGATGGAAGGAATCTCTCCTGATCTAAGAGATCTGATGAAAGAATGGGTAAAATGGCTACATGGATGAACCTGTGGGGTTGAAGGGAAATATTTAGAGCAGTGGTGGGGTTCAAACATTTTTACTACTGGTTCTGTGGGCGTGGCTTAGTTGACATGGCTTGGTGGGCGTGACATGGCTTGGTGGGCGTGGCAGAGAAAGGATACTGTAAAATCTCCATTCCCTCCCCACTCCAGGGGAAGGTTACTGCAAAATCCCCATTTCCTCCTGATCAGCTAGGACTCAGGAAGGAGAGAATAGATGGGGGTGGGACCAGTCAGAGGTGACATTTACTGGTTCTCCAAACTACTCAAAATTTCTGCTACCGGTTCTCCAGAACTGGTCAGAACCCGCTGAATACCACCTCTGATTTAGAGATTATGTAAGATATCATGTATCAAGATACATGATATCTTACATATCCAAAATATTTCATCTAAGAAAAAAAAAATAAAGTTAAAAGTTATGTGCAACATTAAGGACTCGTTCCTGACTACTCTTTTCTTTTGCCTGTCTCATCAGTACATGGCCAGATACAATTGGTTGGACCTGTCAATTAAGAAAAGCAGATTTTCCAAGAAGAATGACAGTGATGAAACCAAAACAGGTTTAGTGCAATCCTATGCATAACTATTCAAAACTAAGTCCTGCTGAGTTCAGTAAGGCCTCCTCCCACACTGTTTAACAGTTTTTCCTAATGTAGAGATTTCTAGCCTCTCTCAGCTCTAAACTTGGTTCTTTCCTGGAGTTATTAAGTGATGTAATCCAAATCCATTGAAGGACACTTTGTGAATAATGGCATGAGCATTGAATGGAAACCAAAGAAAGCAATCCAAAGCACATTTTCAAAAGTAAATTTTACCTTTTTTGCTGAGTTTTACCTCTATGAAACTGAGTACAGTTGGGTAGTATAGGACAGTGTTTTTCAACCACTGTGCCGTGGCACACTAGTGTGCCGTGACATAGTGTAAGGTGTGCCGTGGGAAATATATATATAGTCAATATAGGCACAGAGTTAATTTTTTTTAACATTTTCTAATGGTGGTGTGCCTCGTGATTTTTTTCATGAAAAAAGTGTGCCTTTGCACAAAAAAGGTTGAAAAACACTGGTATAGGAAACTAAAATGTTTATTTGTGTAACCTCAGGCTGCATGGTGGTAGGTCATTATCAATCTTTTAATGTACTATCAATATGTTAATATATTTTCCTGCATTATCTATTTTTAAGGCATACTTCCTTCTGTTGATATTTTTGGGGAGATATAAGTAATTTTAACATCCAGGAATTGTTAGTTTATTCTCAGTTTCATGGAATTGCACCATAGACACTTTTTTACTTTAATATAAATATTTAGGACAATTGTATACTAATCATTAACTATTTTTTTTAAAAAATCTAGCTCTCATGAGATAATTCTTAGACCAGCTCAGTGGTCACAAAAGTGCAATTTTGTCCGCAGAATGGTAAACAAAAACAAATGTAGAGAATCCAGCTAAAATTGATGCAATGACTGTGTCTCCATTTTTAAAATAAAAATCCATCTGTTGCTTAAATGAATATTTTTAAATATAGAGGCTGCAGAGAATTGTATTTGTAAAACTGAACCTGGTAAATTTAATCTGAATTTCTCTCATTCTCCTTCCTCCTCTTTGGTTCCTCTTTTATTTCTTTTTTGCTTGATAAATTCTAGAGAATTTAAAAAGATTCTGTCACCACTGAGTTTTCTAATCTGAAAATATCAATACATATATTTTCTTAGATAGATGGACATATCCTTCAAGACTCTTAACAATTTCCCCTTTGGTAAAAGCTAGTCAGAGTGGGAAAGTATTTGCTTGCCAGCTGCCCAGACTACACAGCTTATTGTGTTTCCATATTTGCTGACCTTGAAGATAACAAATAGGTGTAAAGGACATTCCGTCCTTTCCACTGCTATCATTATGGTTCTTTGTTATATTGCAGGAGAAGCATTAACATTACAATGTGAGAACAGTAGAACTGGTAAAAGAGATGCCCAAACCTCCTGGATATATTAAAACATTGCCTATTAAAGCTTTGGCTTATATTTGCTGTCTTGAATAAAGGACAAGATTTTAACCCCATCCAGGCCATAACTATGCATATGGTATCCACTATTAGAGAGCACTTGTAAGCAGCTCTTTCCAACTTCTAGTACTACTATGTAAGTCAAGAGAAATACAGACTGTAGTAGGAAGCCTTCCAGCACACAGAATGTTTCCACATGAATTGCAGCTAGCTAAATTATATGCATATGTCCTCACTATATTTAGAGGAATAGAAATGCTATTCATCAGTGCTTGCCTAGTTGGAATTTATACATGAAGGTTTTACCTGAAGAGATTAACTCATGATGTCTCAAGTAACCTCTTCTGCAATATTAAAGACTAGAGGCTTAGCCAAAAGCATGCAAACATGGTGGGAGCAGGTTACCATGCTTTCCACCAGCACCCACCCTGGCTCAGGAGGTGCAATTCCTGACCCTTCTTATTGCATGTTTTCGCAAACCTAGCCCAAGCGGTGTGCTTTTCTGCCTGTTCATATAAGGAGCCAGGTAATATTGGGCAAAGATTGTAAACGAACAAGTACAAATTACCATTGCTGGAATGTTGGTTGATGAGAATGGGAGCAGCCAGTAGTTCCCGAGGATGATAATTATTTATAGTACATTAGTGTACAGCTTCTATCCCAGAGTTAAAGTCATGGTTTTTAAATAAGATAGAATAAAATGGACTTTGGAAAAATCTGTTTAGGAACAATACAGATGGGATGTGTGCATGCCCAAATTTTGGTTTGATCATATTTCCATGATGGCCTTAGCCTCTCCCTCACAAAATTGTGCAGGATTCCCTTAGTAACTGCCCTTGTGAAACTTCACTTTCTGCAGAAAGAAGTACAGATTGCAGAGCTGGCTGTTAGCCACATCAAGATAGATCATAATGGTTCTATTTTGAAAACAGAAACTCTTGTGATCTATCAGGAAATTCATTCATTCATTCATTCATTCATTCAGTCAGTCAGTCAGTCTTCCCTTCCCATTTCATTCAAGAGCTCAAGATAGATTATGTTCCTGCCTCCCATTATTTTGCCACAGTAAACCCATTAAGAGGTAGTCTGGCTTGACAGACAGTGACCAGCTCAAAATCAGTAACTGGGGTTCTGGACCTGAAGTTAGATTTGAATTTAGGCATCCCCAGTGCCAGCCTTGTGCTTTAGCCATTATAACACACTGGTTCACTTATCTCTGCTTGAGGTGAGCAGCCCAGGGTGTACTTATATGAGCCCCTTATGAGACTAAATATGAATCCTTTATTACACTTTTTTCAAATACATCTTACTTACCAGAGTTGTATTTTTATAAATTTTCAAAAATAAAATTTGTATAATCAGCTATTGAAAATTACCATGGAAATTGGTTACTAAACCACATATAGAGAAGAATAATGGCCAGCTGGCATTATATACATAATCCAATAGCAATCTTCAGATTGTTAGACAATCTTCATTAATCAAAAAGTACAAAAAATCCTGATTAACCAAGTTTTTTTTTAATGTGCTTACTTGATGTGATTATATAAAAGCCATGAGAGTCAGGATAAGGGAGATAAAATTTGGATAAACATCAATCAAATACCAAATGATTTTTTTTTGTTTTATATTTTTATTAAGCATCATGGAGAAATACAAAAACAAACCAGGGGGAAGTAAGACAAAAAATAAGTGTTCACTACACAAACAAAGAAAAAGTTAGAAGCATCACAGAATTAGATAAGAATTTTCACTATTTTATTAATTTTACATATAGTAACTAAATATATTATTTCATTTTTAAAACTAATGGAGATTCGTTGCTCAGAGCCAAGTAAATATCTACTGTAATAATAAAACATAACACAAATTATTAAATAAGTTTAGGAATTACAATACTTTCTACTAAATTGAATCCCAAATAATATTTCATGCTTTAATTTAGGAATCCACATAAATTCATAATTAAAAAAAATTCCCGGAAAAAAAAAGCATTTACAGAATTTTTCTCTGCCATTATTTTTTATGAATGAAATACATATACAGTGTACATCATACATCACATGTATGACTTACAATCAAGAGCCATAGTGGTTAAAATGCAGTATTGCAGGCTAACATTGCCAACTGCCAGCAGTTCGATCTTGCCAGCATCCTGACCAATTCCAGGTTGACTCAGCCATCCATCCTTCCAAGATCAATAAAATAAGGACCCAGATTGTTGGGGGAAATATGCTGACTCTGTAAACTGCTTACAATAGGCTGTAAAGCACTATTGAGCAGTATATAAGTGTAAGTACTATTGTTATGATAATAGTCATTAGTGTAAGAGCAAATGAAATGGGGTAACAGTGGGGCTCCCTTTTCCTAACTGCAGATGGATAATTTCCTTAGATTGTAGCTTGAGGTTCTGGTTGGAAAAGGTTATCAGTTAAACTTTCTTGTATTTAATAATGTACTATAGAATCTACAGCCATAGATGTACGCTCTTAACTATAATGGAGCCAAAATAATAAAACATACATTATGTCATAAAATCCAATATGTCATTTGCCTCTGCTTACTCTGCAAAATCAATTATGGCTTTTGTACATCCCTATTTCCTATGCAAAATTTATTTAAATTGGGATTGCAGTTCACTTTGTTAGGGTCACAAGTAGCTAAATCAGTGGTGAGTTTCAAAAAATTTTAGAACCTCTTCTGTAGGTGTGGCCTGCTTTGTGGGAGTGGCTTGCCAGCCATGTGACTGGGTGGGAGTGGCTTGCCAGCCATGTGACTGGGTGGGCATGACCAACTTATAAAATGTGGTGAAACTCAGTTAACAACGCTCTTGCTTAGCAACCAAAATGTTGGCTCAGAAACTCTGGCATATGAAGCATGCAAGTCTTAAAGCTGTTAAGTTACAAGACCCTTGCACCCCTAGCCCTTTAGAAAAAAACCCAGGGATATTCAAACTTGACAGCTTTAAGACTTGTGGACTTCAACACCCAGAATTCCTCCTCTCGCTCTTCATCTTGATGATGTGCGGACGTGCGGGGAGAGAGAGCTGGAACTGCTTCTAAATGGTACTGTAGATTTGTGGAACCTCTCCTATAGAAGAGGTTAGAACTGGCAGGAACCCACCCCTGAGCTAAATCCATCAGTTTGCCTACTACTAACCTTTACATTTGTCACCAATGTAGTCAGTGGGGATGCATTGTTAACTTATAATTAATAGGGTTCCTTTGAGAAAAACCTTGGACAATGAAAGTTTAATTTTGCCTTTCTAAAAAACCATGTGAAGTTGAAATATACTGTTTTTACATTTTTCGCCAACCAACACAAGCTTTGAAAAGATAATGTTGCTATACATAAAAAACCATAAGTCATACACTCATACACTCTAAGGACTGTAACAATGACTTTGTAGGACAGATAGGCAGAAGGTTGACAGAGTACATCCATGAACACTGTCTAGCAGTCAGAAGACAAATGAAAACAGCAGACTGTGCAAAGAGAGGCTGCCTACATAATGCACCTGTGCTGCTTGTCCCTTTAGCATCTCTTAGCCAGCACAGCAAATATTGAGTATATAAAAGCTGAATGTATTTGTGTGTCATCCTTGCACATGCTAATCTTCTCTGTATCACTCAAATTTTGGTATATGTGCTACTGAAGCTGAGTGTAAAGGCAGCTGGATGTGGAACAGGGGTGGGTTCTGGAAGAGACTACTTCTAGTTCGTTCACAAATGTGCCGCATGCATGCTTGATGCGCACTGTGTGTGCATGCACACTATACCTAAAATTGTCCTGTGCATGCGCAGAAGCAAAAAACAAGATGGCGGCACCTACTGGGAGAACTGGTTCAGGGGTGCGGCACGCCTGGGTCATTGCCAGTTTCACTAACCCAGGCTGCCAAGCTACTACCGGTTCGGCCGAACCATTCCGAACTGATAGGGACCCATCACTGATGTGGTGGGGTTCATGTGTGTGTTTCTTTGTAGAAGTATAGCAATCTACAGCAGATAGGAAAAAAAAGATACTGTTTTTAAGCAGTAAAACTCACAAGGAGTAGTAGGAGGAAGTATAATAGAAGTGGGAAAGAGTGGCGTAGTGGGCATTGAATACTAGACTTTGAATGCTTGTGTATGTGTTGCTTAGGGATTTGTGTTGTTGTGTGGTTCTCTTGAATTTTGGAGCCCACTGACTTGAGTATACATAAAATAATCTGTGATAGACAAACAATCAAACAGAAAACAATACAGGTAGTCCTCGATTTACAATAGACCATTTAGCGACCGAAGTTATAACAACAATGAAAAAAAATGACCTATGACCAATTTTCACAGCATTGTCAGACCATGGTCATGTGATTTACATTTGGATGCTTGACAAGTGACTCACATTTATGACACTTGCAGTTTCCTGGAGTCATGTGAGCCCCTTTTGAAACCTCCTGACAAGCAAAATCAATGGGGAAAACAGATTCACTTAACAACCTTGTTACTAATTTAAGAACTGCACTGATTCACTTAAAATGTGGTGAGAAAAATAATAAAATGGGGCAAAATTCACTTAACAAACTTCTCATTCAGCAACATAAATTTTGGGCTCGATTGCGATTGTAAGTTGGGGACTACCTGTATCCTAATCAAGGAACTACCAAGGAGAAAGACACACAAACACACACACACACACACACACACACACACACACACACCATTGGCTGTATATCAGGGACATCAAACTTGTAGCTCATAGGCTAGATGCTTCAGACACTTGCCATGCCCACACCTGGTTTAGTGAATAGGACAAAAGTCACAATACATCACATGTCAACGCCATGACGACAGGAATTTCACACCCCTGCTGTATATTGTATATAACTGTATATAAATAGGGAGCAAACTCATATTTCCTAGCAATGATCATGTGATCTTGTTCTTTCCTCATAACCTAGCTACTAATTTCTGTTCACATCCAATCTTCTGTGGGAAAAATGCTTGGAGTTTTGATGTGTAGCATCATAGAATGTTATGTTTAAAATCACTTTTTTAAAGGGTGCTTTTATGAATTCCCTGTACGTTCCTTTTCTGCACCTTGTCAACAGCCATACTTAGAAACAGTCCATTCACAAAGCAGGGAGGTATTTGATTTTTATGGTTATACTAGCCAATAACTCAGTGTTGCCCAGGTATTTATTTATAGGGGGAAATGTCTGGACCAAATGTAATTTCTAATGTTGGATTTTCTCTCTTACCAGAGGGAGCCCCCTTGTGGAGTACTGTGAAGCCGTTACCATGGCAACTCCACTGCGCTGCACAGTAGAAGCTTGAGTAGGAGCCATTTTACAGCAGTAAAGTAGAAGCCATTTTAAGGTGCCACAGGCTGTATCTTAACTGAACACACACCTCAAGGGGTTTTATCCCCACAGTAATTTTTTCTCAGAGAGCAAGTCATCTGTGTACCAGGTTTAGTTGAAATTGCTCGAAGCATTCCAGAGTTATGCTTGAACACACACACACAGATACACACACACAAACACACCAATGGTGGGTTTCAAAATTTTTAGAATCCCTTCTGTAGGTGTGGCCTGCTTGTGGAAGTGGCTTGCCGGCCATGTGACCGGGTGGGAGTGGCTTGCCAGCCATATGACTGAGTGGGAGTGGCCTGGCAGTCATGTGACTGGGTGGGTGTGGCCAACTTGTAAAATGTGGTGAAACTCACTTAACAAGGCTCTTGCTTAGCAACCAAAATGTTGGCTCAGAAACTCTGGCATTTGAAGCACACAAGTCTTAAACCTGTCAAGTTACAATACCCTTGCACCCTTAACCCTTTAGGGGAAAAACCCCCAGGGGTGCTCAAACTTGACAGCTTTAAGACTTGTGGACTTCAACTCCCAGAATTCCTCCTCTGGCTCTTCATCTTGTTGATGTGCAGACGGTCGAGGGGAGGGAGCTGGAACCGGTTCTAAACAGTACTGTAGATTTGTGGAACCTCTTCTATAGAAGAGCTTAGAACTGGCAGGAACCCAGCCCTGACACACAAACACACACACAGCCATTTGTATATAGATAGATAAATGTTAGGCTTCGTTTTGTTTCATAATATGAAAAAAATCAGTATTTTGGGGGACATGGCCACCCTGAAAAGATACAAATGTTTCTCATTGAGTTGTTTCTTATTGGGACTAGCAGCCACAGATGTTGCACAGATGATCAGAGCGTCTTCTACTTGGGAGGCACTTGCTTCTACAAACACCAGATGCTTCTAAATTTTTAAATCTTACAACAAGGTCAATATTTTATAAATACAACCATGGGATTTTTTCCAGTCAATTGTATCATTTTCTCCTCATGCTTTTCATTTTTATAGTAAAGGGTGCTCCTCATAGTCATGTTAATGTGCTTTCCTCTAGTCTGTGGGGCAGCACAGAAATATGCTGGCATAGTTTATGCTACCTCATTTTGAATTTCCATGCTACCCCTGAATATATACCAGCATCTAGTACTGTCCTGATAGATATAATATAAAACTTAAGGAAAGTGATTCACGGAATATCTGCCATTATTGACTAATGAGTATTATAAACATCTAATCCATGGCTAGGGCGTGATTCTGCCTGGAAAAACAAGGTTTTCCTCCTTTCCCAGACCGAATTCCTGTTCTAGGGGTCAGGTCTTATAGGTTCTGAATAATAAGCTTGACCTCTTGAGATAAGGCAACAGAATATCATTTTTAATGTGTACTCACAGTAAAACATGACAATAAAGATTATCTTATTTTATCTGTAGGAGATAGTAGTAGGAATATCTTCAGGCTAACCCATGTGATTAAGGCTAACCTCTGATGGTTTGGGGGTTGTGCCCATATCAGCTGCTATTTTAACAACTGAAGCTACTCCCTATGGATCATATCCTATGAAGTCTTATCCATAGGGAGGTAAGTTTTGCCTGGTGAAGCGATGCTTAATTGCAAGTCGCTTTATTTATTTATTGAATTTGTTTGCTGCTCATCTGATAAGGAAACGAACCTGGGCAGCTTACAGGAATAAAAATCAATGTCTCTCAAAAAATACAAATAGAACTCCAAATCAAGATAAAATTATAGTTAAAAAATGGAGAGGGGAGAGCAGGATTGCCTCTTAATTCATCAACCAACTCCCAATTAGGGCAAAATCCATCTGGCAGAGCCAGCTGTTCAGGCTCCCATGGAAGATCAAATGGGTGAAAGCCAAACCCATCTCAGGGGGTAAGTTGTTCCAAAGGATAGGAGCCATGGCAGAGAAGGCCCATCCCCTGGACCCTGCCAGCTGGAATTCCTTCACCAACAGGGCCCACACAGTGGTGGGTTCCAGATCCCGTTGCAACCGGTACAGTGTAACGGAGCTGGGCGTCCACCAGATGCATGCACGCAACATGTATGTAACATGCGCGCAGCGTACGCATGTGTACTTAGTGCCCACAATGCTCCGCGATGGCTCCAAGATGCTCCAGCTGCTTGGCAGAGCGTCGCGCAGGCGCCATACACTGTGTGTGTAAGCCCCGATCGGCTCAAATACAGGTAAGGAGGGTGGGCAGGCGAGTGGGCCCTCTGGAGCACCATACCAGAACAGTACCTGATGCTCCAAGCAAGGCATACCAGTCATATCCCACCACTGGGGCCAGAGCAAGCCTCCTCTGCCAACATGGGTGGGGCGGTGGGTCCAGTGGGTTATTTTCCTTCTTCTGGAAATGTCCACCTATTATACACAATACACATACATATTGTTGAAATATGTTTTCAACAAATTAGCTGACTATCAGGTTGCATATTGGGTGGTATGGAGCTGTATTTGTCCCCAAATGTTCTCTTTTCTTGATATCTAACAAATGAAGGGAGGACTAATGAAAGAGCCGTGATGGTGAAGTGATTAGAATGTCATATTGCAGGTGATTTCACTTCTCACTGCCAGCAATTCGATTCTGACTGGCTCAAGGTTGACGCAGTCTTCCATCTTTCTGAGGTCAGTATAAAATGAGGACCCAGATTGTTTGGGGCAATATGCTGATACAGTTAACCACTTAGAGAGGGCTCTAAAGCATTGTGAAGTGTTATATACTGTAAGTCTAAGTGCTGCTGCTAGTGCTGTTATAATGGAGTCATTGTATACATTTTTATGCATTGTGACAAGAAAAAAGGGGGAAATACTATTCAAAATGGGGTGGGAGTAAATTCTGATATGCCCTGACTCTGTTGTAGAAATAGAATAAAACGCAAGCAGTGTCAAGCGGATATGTCTTAAAAAATAGTTAATGAAGCATCTCCACTATGGTTAGCAGAATAAAAGATAAGCCCTAAATTTATTTGTTTATTTGTTTTTGGAGAAGATGAAAGAAAAGTGAATATTAATATTAGTTACAGCTAGGCTACTAATATTACAATCTTTATGGGTCTTTTGGGTTTTTCTATTCAAACCGAACATTAAAATTCGAACATTAAAAATGAGGAGTTAAAGATAGGGCCAGGGGTGGGTTCCTGCCAGGTCTAACCTCTTCTATAGAAGAGATTCCACAAATCTACCGTGCCGTTTAGAACCAGTTCCAGCTCCCCCCCCCTGCCCATCCACACCACGCTTGCCCTGCGCACCTCTCACTGATTGGCTGGCTCACCAATCGCCCCGCCCGCCTCTAAGAGTCCTATACAAACCTTAAAGTCTTAAAGCTGTCAAGTTTGAACACCCCTGGGGGTTTTTTTCTAAAGGGTTAAGGGTGCAAGGGTCTTGTAACCTGACAACTTTAAGAGTTGCACACTTCAATACCAGAGTTCCTGAGTCAATATGACTGGAGGAGGAATTCTGGGAGTTGAAGTCCACAAGTCTTAAAGCTGTCAAGTTTGAACACCCCTGGGGTTTTTTTCTAAAGGGTCAGGGGTGCAAGGGTCTTGTAACTTGAAAGCTTTAAGACTTGTGTGCTTGAAATGCCAGAGTTTCTGAGCCAACATTTTGGTTGCTAAGCAAGAGCCTTGTTAAGTGAGTTTGACCACATTTTACAAGTTGGCCACGCCCACCCAGTCACATGACTGCCAAGCCATTCCCACTCGGTCACATGGCTGGCAAGCCATTCCCACCCGGTCACATGGCTGGCAAGTCACTCCCATAAAGCAGGCCACACCTGCAGAAGAGGTTCTAAATTTTTTTGAAACCCACCACTGGATAGGGGATATATCAAAGTATTCATTATATAACAAAAGCTTGGGTTTTAAACTAAAATAAAAGATATTACACCTCCATTATATTGTTACTTGGTGTATGTGTGTATAGAAAAAGAGCTGTGGAGTCTCTGACTTCCCTTAAAAGTCAAATTGTAGATGATTATATTTGTCATGTTCCAGGATGTATTATATAAATATAACAATAAGCCTCTATAGTGTGTGTGTGTGTGTGTGTGTGTGTGTGTGTGTGTGTGTGTACTATAAGTATTTCTAGTTTTTTAAATTAGTTTTTTGATCAGGTGTATGGGCTGAATCTCCAGAAATATGAGATATTCTTGCCACTTCAACATATAGGTCTTTCTGCTTGTCATGGTATTTAGTTGCCTTATTAAAGCAAGAATGCAAATTCCTTTAATATGATATAAAATAAGGGAAAGAATGAGAAGCTATTCACCAAAGGACCAATTAGAAACACTTAAGTCTATGTTTCGTAAAAGTCCAGCTGGGTTATGTACGTGTCATGAGGAAAGACATCATCATGTTCTTTTCCAGGTGATCAAATATTTGGGGGTAGGCCTGATATTTACTTTAGGAAGAATTTCATCTTCTAGTTAGAGACTTTTAAATGGCACATGATTGATGGTGTCTCATAGTTCTTCATGTTCTCATTCTATCTCTCAAACCTAAGCCAGGCAGACAATGAACGTTATTGTCTACAAGGCCTTGATTAACTCAAGTAAATCTTAAAAATGCACTATGAAACCTAAGCTGTGTAATTAATGTCAAAGAAATTTATGAACAAAATTTTAACTTTAACTTATATTCACCAACACTGTTTGTTTCTGCCAATAGACATGATTGATAATCCACTTCTGAAGATTGCTAGATCAAAGTATTTGTTCATCTATTAGTGTCTACATGCTCTCTTTTCAGAAGCTGGGATTATTATAAGGTTATTTTCCCATCCTTTCTTAGATATTGATAATCAAAAATTATATGATTGTACCCCACAATAGCAGTACTTTTATTTTAGGATAGTTACACAATGTTAAAGACTAGTCATATTTACTTTAGGAAGAATTTCATCTTCTAGTTAGTGACTTTTAAATGACCCATGTATGAACCTAAACTCTTCAATGATAGTCACTACTAATTTGGTGCCCTCCAAAACATGTTGGAGTGCAACTTCCATGTTTCATGCCAGTCTGATTAACAGAATTACCATATTTTTCGGAGTATAAGATGCACCTTTTTCCTTCAAAAAAGAGGCTGAAAATCTGGGTGCGTCTTATACACTGAATACAGCATTTTTTGCCTCCCGAAACCCCGCCCCTTCATCAAAATGGCTGTGCAGAGCCTGTAGAAGGCTTATAGAGTACCCTTGGGGGCTGGGGAGGGCAGAAATGAGTGAAAATGGGCTGCCTTTTGCTCAATTTTAAGAGCCAAGGTGGCGCAGTGGTTAAATGCAGCACTACAGGCTACTGCTAGATCAGCAGGTCAGCGGTTCAAATCTCACCGGCTCAGGGTTGACTCAGCCTTCCATCCTTCCGAGGTGGGTAAAATGAGGACCCAGATTGTTGGGGGCAATATGCTGACTCTCTGTAAACCGCTTAGAGAGGCCTGAAAGGCCTATGAAGCGGTATATAAGTCTACTGCTATTGCTATTGCTATAATTTTGCCTCCCCAGCCCCCAGGAGTCGTCTATAAGCTTCCTAAAGGCTATGCATGCAATTTTTTTTGACAAAAAACGGACCCATTTTTGCAAAAAATGGGCTGTTTTTTGCTCATTTGGGGGAGGCACCCAGGAGCACTCTGCAAGCCTCCTAAAGGCTATTCATGCCTTTTTGGGGGGGGGGGGGGAACAGGCCATATTTGGAAAATTTGCAGAGTGCAAAAACTTTTTTTTTAATCTGCCTCTTCAAAACCTTGGTGCATCTTAAACTCTGGTGCGTCTTATTCTCCGAAAAATACGGTAATAGAATTCTGTTAATTCTGTTAGTCAGGTTGGCATGAAACATGAAAGTTGCATTCCAACACATTTTGGAGGACACCAAATTAGTAGTGACTATCATGGAAGAGTTCAGGTTTATATTTGCAAAATGTAGATAACGTACCACTAAAACAATTTTCTTTTATGCTCTTTACAGTTCTCAGTTATTTGAAGAAAGTAAGAAAGAAATTGTAGTTCATAAATGCAGGAACTAAATTTATCCAGTAAAGAGTTATGTTAAATTAAGAGGACCTTACTGTTAACTAATATAGTTTGGTGCAAGATATATGAACATGTGCAGTTACTATTACCAAACAGCTAAATATTTGATTCAGATGATAGCAGTTAAAACTGGGAGGAGTCCAGCAACTTTATCCCTTACATCTCCATCTGAAAATTCAATATCATCCTTATACTAGCAAACAAAAACACATTTAAGCAAATTAATTAAACAGAAGACAATAATGATGGCCATATGGTATAATCAAAACACATACAAAAATGGAGCAAAGCAGAAAAAAATTAACAATCTTAACCAGAAATAAATCACACATATTACACAATTCCACATTAGGTGTTCACAATTACCTCCAAGCACACACACACACAAAAGAATTCATTTGAGAAATAGGATACAGCAGCTCAAAGAACAGTTTCATTTTATATTATTTCTCCAGTAATTTACATTTTTTATGCTTTATACATTTTCCTGATCTGTGAACTTTGTTAGCCTGGATTTAATCCATACAGTTTTATCTATTGCTTTAGAAATGGTGTTTTTCTCATGAATATAGTCATGTTTTTCATTGTTACCAAATAGGCCTCTGCAGACCATTTAATGAAACATCTATCTAGATTACAAGTTCTTCAAGCAAAGCATCTTCTGTCTCTTCTAATCACATACAGAGTTCATGAAATCCTCAGAGCAGTTGAAACTTTGAAAAACCTTTGAAAAGTAGAGGGAATGATGAATGGTTTGCAGATTTAGGAGCCCTGGTGATGCAGTGGTTAGAATGCAGTATTGCAGGTTAAATCTGCTAACAGACTAGAGTTTGATTCTGACGGGTTCGAGGTTGACACAGCCTTCGATCCTTCCAAAGTCAGTAAAATGACGAGCCAGATTGTTGGAGGTGATAAGCTGACACTGTAAACTACTCATAGAGTGTTGTAAAGCACAACAGAATGGTATATAAATGTAAGTGTTGTTGCTTTACTCTACTTTTCTTTTTCCTCTACCCCAGGGTGTCAAACTCAAGGACATTTTGCATGTGGAATGTTTAGATCTAGCCCACAGGGTCACCCTGGAAACAGTGAAGGTGCTTCTGCCAGCGAAAACAGAGGTAGGGAAGGCCACACGTAGTCCTCACATGCTCTGTTTTCAGCCGTGACTACTTCTTGCAGTCTTCTGCTAGTGAAAATGGAGCTTGGAGGGCCATGTGCAGGCTCCATTTTTGGCCATGACAGTCCTCCAGATCTCCAGGCCTCCCGGGATCCATTTTCGCTGTCAAAGGGCTGCAGAAGGTTGTTACGGCCAAAATTGGAACCTTGACAAGTGATGTTGAGTTGACCATGCCCCCTGGCCACACCCTCAAGGTAAAATACAACCATGATGTGGCCCTCAATGAAATCAAGTTTGATACTCTGGTGCTACCCTATCAACATTTAATTATTAATCCAAAATTTAATTATTGTGCTCAAGTTCCAATTTCTAAATCGATCCTTAGCTTCAAAATTATTTTTCAGTTTTTTGTATTATTTTTCTTTATTGGAATTCATTATTGGAATTAGGATACGCCTTTGCTTTCAAAATTGTTTGAAGTAATATGTATAATCTTTATTGTCATTGTACTTAAATACAACAAAATTGGTTACTCACCAAGTAGCTCACAGACACAGTTGAAAATGTAATGATTATTATTTTTTGCTCGATCTGATACTTTTTTTCTAATTATGTGATAACCACATCTCTAATCTTTTTTCCAAAATCTTCGTAGTGCCTGCAAGATCTAAGGTTCAATTGCCATTCCAATATGTGAAACAGAGGGGGGGGGGGGTTGTCACATTTTTTTTTAGCTCAATTAAGGTAGCAAAATTCATTGCGAGGGCTCATTTTCCCTGTAATATTTAGGCTGTTGCTTTTCTAAACAGAGATCGTTGAGGCAGGACAATTAGACTATCCACATCAAAATATCCTGATATTAGTATTCTATGCCCCACTTACAGTAGATCCATGTTGGATCCAATGATATAAGAAAGATTCACATAGGGGGGAATGCATGAAATATATTATTTATTTCATAGCTTTTCAGATGTTATTAGCAAATTAGGACAGAAATACAATGATGTCTGATTCATTCACTTCTTTTCCATGTTTATCCTCTTATCTCACTGTAACATGACATCATGGGAAAAGAATTTTGCTATTGTCTTCATGCTTTTGACAGGTAGCTTGTTTCTGTATTCAATTTACATGTCTGTTCACTTCAAACACATGATTCTGGAGGGACAGCAAGGAATAAAAAACATAGTAAAAACAGTAGAATTCTTACAGAAGTGAGACATAACCTATGCAAAAACTAATACTTTTTTTACTCATATAAATGGTGGTCTGATCCAAACTGGGCCCACTGTATGTAGGATAAGCTTAGACCTTGTTTAAGATTTTATTCCCTCAAACTATCATAACCCACCC
This sequence comes from Thamnophis sirtalis, assembly GCF_051295495.1. Classification (NCBI taxonomy): domain Eukaryota; kingdom Metazoa; phylum Chordata; class Lepidosauria; order Squamata; family Natricidae; genus Thamnophis; species Thamnophis sirtalis. The sequence continues at coordinate 27,013,353 of NW_028261390.1, forward strand.
ACCCTCAGAACAATTTTCTCTAGAAATGGGGCACTGCTACACTGCTACATATTTAATGTATTATATACAGTTGGATATGGCTATCATAACCTATATGTAATTTAATTATTTCTACATTTTCTGAGTGGTAATATGATACGAGGGATTTGTTCACCTGAGAACAAAACAAAACCCAGTGTGTTTTTTGTAGGTGGTATCAAGGGACTTTATTTTTGCACTGCACCGATTGATAAAGTTTATATGTCCCTGTTTAAATTGATGCTTTCGCCTGATACTAAGTATCCCACAGATATATTATAAATTAGAAAATGAACAAAATCTAAAACCAAGAACAAATGGAATCTCAAGGGAAGTTTTCTTCCTCCTTCTATATTGCCTACAAAACTCACTGTTGATAATACACGCCAACACTCCATATGACATTTTCTTTCATCTCCAACAGTCTCTGGAAAGCAATATGTGCTGCAACTTAAACACATTCCCATATGCCAAGCTTTAATGGCGACCTCAGCAGTGTTCAGGAAAAGAGGATTTCCATATCAGTGGACTCTGTAAGATATATCGATATGCAAACAGGAGAGCTTAAGGCAGCTGTGAAGATCTTGGGTGAGAAGGAAATATGGGCAATCCCAAAGAATAACATTTTGGGATCTATAAAGGATGACTGAAAAGGATGGATATCAAATTCAGTTACTAGCACTACAAATTCACATACATTTTGATCAAGGACATAAATCAATCATATTGAACAGGCATGTTTTTATGCAAGATTGAATGTGCCCTATAATTCTATTGATGAATAGTTTTTAAAAGGGGCAGGGAGTATTATGCTTCATATACGAAGTAACATTTTTGTAATTTTAGCTGCACTGGCTTTAATGATGCACCACATCATATTCCTATTGCTTACTTGCAAAATTTTGACCTGACTGCTCAAATTAATGCTGTCTTGAAAATGTCTTTTTTAATTGTTCTGTTTTTTCCTGAGATATTGGCTTTAGGATGAATTTCCTATAGGGAAAGACTAAGTGACAAGTGAGTAGTCTTGATTGGAAGATAATGAAATGTCCTTTGATAGGGGTTAAGTGGACTATTTTGGTAATTGACTTTTTGTAATAATAAAAGTTGGGTTACCTGATCTTTGACCTCCTTTCTAACTCAGTGATTATAAACTTATAACACAAAAATGTGTTCTAACAATTACGTGGAAAAATTATTTAACATATTCTAATGCTGCCAATTAACAAGAAAATAGGAAGGAGCAACATTTGCTGTCTGTCCTGCTTTAATATTGTTTTTCATTTAGATAACTTGTTCCTAAACATTTTAAATTTCATTGGTCATTTTTAGGGATACATGTTTTTCTTGGCAGAATATTGAAATCCCATTTATCTCATAGATCTCTTGTATGCAACTTGCCCATCATGAATATATCCTCAGATGTATACATTGCTGTTGTGTAGCTCCTAATATTAGAATTTGCAGGTCTCTTCACCACAAGGTTGCTATCCATGAATGTGATGCACAACCTTGCTGTACTATAATTGCATAATAGCCAGCTGATGAAGCCCAGGTTTCAAATTTCTACTTTAGATGAAGCTAACATTTTGATTGGAATATAAAAGAGTGACAAGAAAAGCAATGTCTGCATAGTGAGCATCTTAATATGGTTAAGATGATTTCACTCTGAGATTGAATTTTTTTCTAAATAAATACAACAAAAATGAGTTGGTCAGGAGTTCTAGGTAGGTCATCTTGTCCTATTTCCTCCAAATATGAAACCAATACTGCAGCTATTTCTACAAAGCTAAATCATACTAAATCAGAGATTTAAAAAAAACTATCTATGGAACATTAAGAATTGAAAATGACTTGATAGCACAGAATCAATCAATCAATCAAATCATATTCCATGCATCCTTGATTCATTTTCCTGAAACAAATATTACATAATTCCTGAACTCTGAGCAATTATGTATTACTTAATCTAAAACAAAGATTTTGTATATGTTGCCTACCAGCATGAAATTTAATTATTTTGTTGGTTGGTTAATATGCAGCAGTGTTTTTTTCTTTTAAGTTGCTGTTATTCTTTTCCACAGGCATCTCATCTTCATTTTAAAAAAGGTGAAAAGGAACTGAACATCATCTGCCTCAAAATTATCACATTACAGGAAACTGGGCAATTTATGGCCCAGGAACCACAAGTTACATCAAACATTTTGTTTGCATGCTTGCTTGCAGGTCGTAAACTCATAAGGAATAATTGCCAATTGCCAGAAATAAGTGGAAAATTTTTATTTACCAATTTCCACCAACAATTAAAAAAAATTAACATACATATAAAACTAAGAAACCAACTTGGTGAAGGTAAAATAATAATAATGTCATAAATAATAAAATGAAAAGAACTCTCCACTTGCATATGTCGTATAATTACTGGTTCACTCCCCTTGCCCTGAAGTGCCAAAGGTGATTTAAAAATTAATGTCTACAGCTGAAAAAAACCTTATTTCTTACTTCTCCTGTGCCTTTCTCTAGTTTGTGAGAATTGGATCTAGAGAAAGAGATTTATTCTTGCTTTGTATGTGTGTGTTGTCAAATTGCTTTTGGTGCTGTAAAACTGCTTTTGCCCTGCAGGTACAATTTCATTTTAACATTGTTCCACTGACATCTAGTTCAAATGAAATTTCATAATTTCCTCTCCTGACTTTAGTGATGAAGGGTTCTACAACAGAATTAATCCCTTAACATAAACTTCTGTTATACAAAATGCATTGTTAGATTTCATATCTGCATTCTGCATGTGTAAAGTGTAAGCCATTTGCACAGGGGTGATATTCACTTACCTTCTCTACTGGTTTGCAAATGTGAGCACATGCGTCCCATTGGTGCATGCAGTCAGGCTTCTCCACATGCACTTTGGCTATAAAAAAAGGACCTAAGTGGGATGCCTTAGAGCGAGGGCGGGTGGGCAGGGCCACCCGTGATTTCCGCTATTCAGCGGTTTGGGTGAACTGGTCCGAACTGGTAGAATACCACCACTGCATCTGCATGGGAATGGTTTCTAAAGTTCTAAGCATAACATGTAGATAATTGTATTACCATAGAGCACTTTTATCTAATTTATTATTTTCATTGGAGAAAGTACAAATATCTAATTCCAAAAAGAGGCATATAGATTCCTGTCAATTAAGAATGCTGTTCTTAATGAAGCTTGCTTTGGCTACATTGTTCAATGTATTATGACATCATTTCTTCACATTTCTTGTAAGTTTCCAAGACAATGCAAAGGTAAAGGTTTCCCCTTTCCAATCTTGTCTGACTCTAGAGGACAGTACTTATCTCAGTTTCTTAACTGAAGGAGACGGCATTGTGCAAAGACATTTCCATGGTCACGTGGCCAGCATGACTATACACTGAGGCACATGGAATGCTGTTACTTTACCACCAAAGTGGTACCTATTTATTCACATTTGCATAATTTTGAACTGCTAGGTGTGGAGGAACTGGGGCAGAGAACAGGAGCTTACTCCATTGCAGAGCACTCAGGTTTCAAACCCAGGCTGTCAGCTTTCCAGCTGACAAGCTTAGCCTCATTACCTGCTGAGCCATTGTTCTCCCCAAAACAATAAATATAGAATAAAATTACTGTATTTACCTGTGACTTCATGTTTCGTGTGTGTGTATGTGTATTGTGTGTTTATATATACCCATGATGGCGAACCTGTGACACGCGTGCCAGAGGTGTCACACAGAGCCCCCGCTGTGGGCATGCATGCCGTCAACAGCTGCTCTTCTGGTTTCTGGTGCACACATGCCATCTGGCCAAACGGTCTTTGTGGTCGCTGGAAAATGGCCAGGAAAATGGCCCAAAAACAGGCATGCGTGCACCAGCCAGCTGGGTTTCCAGTGCTTGCATGTGTTCTGATTTGGGCACTCGTTGCCGAAAAGTTTCACCATCACTGATATCACCATCACTGATACACACACACACACACACACACACACACCCCATCTTTTACAGTAATTGTATTAAATTAATTATATTTTTAATACTTTCATACAGGGAATTGCAACATGAAATCTATACAATTTCATTTAAGTAGGGAAAAGGGAATGTTTTCCAGAGCACAAGGCAGAGTAAACTTAGGCATAAAATAACATTAAAGAATTGCTTCAGGCTGAAGTTCCAAAGGTCATAGCCAGAGATTTTTATTTTTATTTTTTGTGCAACATTTATAAAAAAGTGAGAATGGGCTTCATTTTAACTTTTTGGTTATATTGCAAAATGTCTGAGCTTTCCTCTATGAAAAACTATGCCTTCTGTTAGTCCTTAACCTTTTAGTTAAACAATCACAATGAACAGAAATAATTATCCAGAGGATAAAATAAATCTACCAAGTAGTATCCTTAATTTTTCTACAACAAATCTAGTAAGTAGATATGTTGTAGAAAAATTAAAGATACCGTTGTGAAAGAATTCTAGTGTCTTTTGTATATCAGTTAAAATTCCTACTATTAGTGACATCAACATTCAAGTCCCTGCATTTCTTTCTTCTGCCCACATAATGTAATGGAATAAAATCCATTCTCATTTATGTGGGAGCAACACTTTCCCATTCCTTCTTGTTTCAGTAACAGATTAATACAATATCAGTCTTTTCCTTGAAACCTCTTCCCTTCCTCTCCCTTCCCATCTTAACATATCAAAGTGATGTCCATAAAAACACTCATGTTCAGAGAAGCAACCATTCTACAACTAAAAGTTATAATTACACCTCTCCTCAATACTACAACTATTTGACTGTAGTAGATCTTTTGTAATTACTGTCATGTGGTGTAACATTGTAATATATCTGCTTCCTGAAGTCCCTGAGTTTCTGAACAGTTACAAGAGCTCAGTATTAGTAAATGCCTCTCCTTATGGATGGAGACCAGGGGTAAAATTCGACCACCTCAGCCTGGCTCGGGGAAGGCGGCAGGAACGATTTGGATTGGTTCACCAAGCTGGTGAAAATCATCCCTGGCGCCCCATCTACACCTGCCCGGTCACCACTCACCTCTTCCAGACACTTGACCTGCCCGCCTACCCAATCTGAACAGTTCTTCTTCCATTCAGAGCAAAGATGCTGCAGCCTATCCCTTTAAGATAGTCCCCGGGAGGGAGAGGGCTGGGGTGGGGTGGGGGCATAAAGGGAGTAGCAGCTCCACTGTGAATGGAGGAAGAAACGTTCAGAGTGTTCACAGTGGAGCGTTTCTCTCTGCCACAGCATTCACTATGAGTCCTTCTCGTGCTCATACACACATTTTTTCCTACCAGTTTCTGTGGGTGAGACTTGGTGGGGGGTCATATGACTGAGTGGCATGGATGTGAATGACATTGAGTTGTTCATGCCTACTCACAAGATCCCCTCACCAAGCCACACCCACAGAGCTGGTAGGGGAAAAAATTGAATGTCACCCCTGGTGGAGACTAAGACACAGCTTTGCTGAGTTAGGTAAACTGCTACACAATACATTTTTTTAAAGTCATAGAACAACTATGCATGTGAATGCAGTTCTTACTCAGCTGCCTAACCAACTGTATGTATTTACTTTCCCCTTCATGTAAACTGGTTGTGTATTCTTCAATTAATGCAATCTGTTTCTGCTTGGATTCCCTAATTGCTAAACATTCTGATTCTTTTTTTCTGGCTCAAAGCCCTCGAAAACCTATTATTAAATTGCCTTTCGTAATAATCCTGTGGCCTATAATTAATTCCAGTTTGTCTATAGGAGATGCAAGATAAAGGCATTATGTACGGCTTAAATCAAGCTTTTAATAAGTTAACCCAATTAAATCAAGACCCACCAGTCAAGGTGTTGGGAACTGGGCGTTGCTAGATTGCAAATAATAACAAACAATTGTGTGATAAAAATTTCTACTATTCAATCAGTATAAAGCTTAGGACTCTTTTTTGGAAGAGTCCAATTAAATACTACAATGTAACTTGGAATAGAGTTAAAGACCTTTGAGCTATTTGAAAATAAAATTTATTTTGGTGGATACAGTGAAATACTGTATCTTTAGTTGAAATTGGAACTTCTAATTGTCTGCCTTTAAATATATGGCAACATTGCAAATGCATATATAATGAAATGTATAACTGACATGTCTGCATAATTTGTGGATTCTACTTTGTTTCAATTCATATTAATGAAATTCAATAGCAATTTGTGGTCCAAAGTAAACAATCCTCATCAACTTGGATACCTGTAGGAAAATTGGTAAAGAGACAGAAAGGGGAAAAATGGGGATGTATTGGATTAAAATGAACATTAGAATTATGCTCTTTCTAGTTAAATATGTTCTCTCTGATAAGTACAAAAAAGGGAGTGAATAATAAGTTTAAAAAACAAACAGAAAAAACAATCCACTAGGGAGGAAATAAGGATACAGGTAAGGAATCAGTCTTCTACTGAAAAAAGCAGATTAAAAACGATACTTCATATGTGAATTTAAGAGACAAGGGGGGAGAGAGATAGGGGGAGAGGAAGAGAGTAGGGAGTGGGAGTGGGAGTGGGAGTGGGAGTGGGAGTGGGAGTGGGAGAGAGAGAGAGAGAGAGAGAGAGAGAGAGAGAGAGAGAGAGAGAGAGAGAGAGAGAGAGAGAGAGAGAGAGAGAGAGAGAGAGATCATAAAATCAGATGAAGCCCTGTAATAAAATAGACAACAGCTTTTCACAGAAATTATTTTGGGTTTGTATAGATAGAGCGAGATTTGGACATTTTTACTGTAGTTTTACAGTAATTATTCCAAAAAATAATTTATAATACTGGTTATTCTTTGGACACTTAGAGAATTCTTAATCCCAATACCTTCATTCAAGACAATATTTTCATCTTCTCACTTTTGATTTGTTCTGCTCATTTATCTTAACTAATTTGTTTAGAGACAAAGAGAAGATTTACTTTTTTTAAAAAAATGTGCAAGATGGCCAGAGCTTTCAACTTTTTATTTCTTTTTTTCAGCAAAATACCTCATTATTTCAGCTGTTCCTTTGCAACACTTTCTATCAATTGAGCATTTGACATTGCATGGTCAACTCAGAAAATACTTTAAAGGAGAATCAATTTCAAGGTAGAACCATACATTCCTGTTAACATGGATATCTATTTTCCAAAGCAAGAGGTTTTTTTTTTTTAATGAGGAATAAAAATATAGCTCTAAAGCTGAAAAGTGTGGGAAAGGTGTATAGAAAGGAATACTGAAATGAACCTTTGTAGACAGAAAAAAGTCTTGACTGTATGTTGACAAGTAACAACCAGTGGCATCATCTTAGTAGGTAATAAACCCCCTTATATATTTTTCAAAAGCCTAGGAATCAATTGTCTACAGATTCACAATGTACTATTCATTGAAACTATGATGACAGTGTCTTTAATTCATGGGATACAGTGCCATAACCTGCAGGAGTTCAGATGTTTAGTATTAGAAGTAGCCAATTCCAAGAACTTCATGGGTTATGAAGCCTTGGCGATTGTAGTTTCTGTAGAAGAAGTTGGCTAGGATTTGTTTTCTATGTTTCATTAAAACTTTAATAATTTATTCTCTAATGGAATATATTTCAGAATGAGAATAGCAGGATTGTGGCACTACATTATAATCATTGCCCTCTTTGGGGCATGTATAAAATGTCACAGTTCACATAGGTGGAGTTTGCATAATGATGCACTTTTTCCTGAGGACATTATGATTCAAGCTGCTATTACATTTTCGAATGAAAGCAATGATAATACTATATGTATAACAAAGAATTTTGTTTAAATATAATCAACCCTGAGGATAAACAAAATGACTGATGGCTGTGCTGATGTGCAATGTAAAGTGATCAAAGCAGGTTCTACACATAATGACTAGAAATTGAAATGAAATATCAACTTAAATAAATGGTTAAAATTGTATTTCTTTTTATGTCTCCAATGATTCTCAGGATTATTGGAAAGAAGCCTTTTAAAAAGCGGTAAGTTCTGAAAATATATCAGAAAGCTTTGTTTGCTTTCATTTATTTTCTATAACATGAAATAATAATCTAAGCAATGTCAGCAGAAATGATATTTATACTCTGGTGACAATCAGAATTAAAAGATTTGTGGCCTACTTTTTAGCAATTCTGAGTTGAAAGCAGTTTTTCTTATCACTCAGCTTCTCTAATAGTCTTAAGAACCCATCCCAATTGTAGATTCCAGAAACTATTCATAATGAACAAATAGGAATGTTCTGTCATCAGATTTCTGCTTTTTTTCTTTTAGTGACTAAACCTAATTCAAAATAAAACAGGAAACTTAAGAATAATAGCATATCAAGATCAAATAGATCAAATACCTTCAAAATCTTTTTAAAAGAATAGTTTTGTTTGAAATATATAAATTGCATTTAACTGAGAATTTAATTTGAATGTATGTGGAACAAATACTTTACCACTGAGTTAAGACACCTATACATTTTTATATACCGTGTTTCCCCGAAAATAAGACAGGGTCTTATTTACTTTTGGTCCCTGAAATAAGTGCTTGGCCTTATTTTTGGGGTGGTCTTATTATTTTTGAGGTGCAGGAGGCAGCGAGCGTGGTCACCTCTTGGCTGCTGCTGTGTTGCAATATTTGGGGGAGGGTTTATTTTCGGAGAGGGCTTATTTTAGCGCATGCACTCAAAAGCCCAATTTGGCTTATTATCCAGGGAAGTCTTATTTTTGGGGTAACAGGGTATTTCAGTACAAAAGTTGGATAATACAGTAAAGCATGTGTTCAGTCCCAAAATCTTGGTAAGTAATGTGTTGTATTATACAACAATAGTGCGTTTTTCTGTACAAAATGTTCTTATATATGTCTATGTCCCCAGGAATTTCTCATGTCCTACATTTCATATACATTTGATGCTGGTTCAACCACCAAAGCATTCATGTAATCAGCATGCACTAGAAATCTAATTTTCCATTTTATATTTACATTTTGGTCCCTGCGAAATATATCTTCCATCTGGTTGGCTTCTCTAATAAACATTATTTTAAATGAAAAAAGGCTGTGTTGCCTTGCTTTAGTGGAAATGTTTTTCTTTTATTATGAATATTTGTTTCAGTGGACTTGATTAATCACGCCAACTGGCACTGGTTGTTCATTCAGTACCAAGGATTGGTGGAGAATACAGAAAAGGATAGGACAAAAGAGATGCTTACAAATGCCAGTTGTGTTGAAAACCCACCTCAAGTAGACAATGTCATCACTTTGGAAGCAGCAGTATAATGCTTTAACTTTTAATCTTTACTTTCTGTGACCAACAGAAAGCTTTTGGCCAGATGTTTTGCCAGTTAAGTAGCAAGAAAATATTTGGCACAGACCCATCAAACATGAGACAAGGTCAGAAACATTTGGAATAGCTTCACTTATGATGTAATTGATCAACAATTACATTAGTATTTATGATTCAGTGAGCTGAAGGATACTATGCCTATTATTGGAAACAATTAAATGTATAATCCATATTGGTTCTGGTTGGGATGAACTGAAAGGGCAAAGCGGGCAAAAGAAGGCAAGCCAAAAACTGGAAAGTTAGGATGTGAAATTCCAGAAGGCTAAAGAAAAAGGTGACCCAAGGTGGTAAAGAAGAAAGATCAAATGAAAAAGCCAATACAAATCTCACTTTGAAGGAAACTGAGATAATAAATCTGAAGGAAAAAAGCCTGAAGACAGAATTCAAAACAATAAACTCCAAAGAGAGAAGGTAACTGCAGAAATCCCTCGTAAACCTAATTCTAGGGAAATACATATGAAGTTCTGACAAGATAGAAAACAAAGAGATGCTGAACAGACACAGCTTAGAGCCAAAATATTTTGTAACTCAAATCAGGGGTGAAATCCAGCAGGTTCTGATAGGTTCTGGAGAAACAGTAATGGAAATTTTGAGTAGTTCGGAGAATCGGTAGTGGAATTTTTGAGTAGTTCGGAGAACCAGGAAATGCCACCTCTGGCTGACCCCAGAGTGGGGTGGGAATGGAGATTCTGTAGTATTCTTCCCCTGCCACGCCCATCAAGCCATGCCCACCAAGCCACACCACGCCCACCAAGTCACGCCCACAGAAGTAAAAAAAAAAAATTTCACCACTGGCTCAAAGACAAAAGGTGCCCCCCACCCGCCAGTTCAAAACAAAAGTGTCTCTCCCCACCAGTTCAAACCATACAGAACCTAAGATCATTCAAACTGTTTTGGATCCTGATATTAGAAAACTTTTTCCATTGAGAAAACCCCAAAATTACTTCAACCATTCTCCTGACATTCTAAAACTGCTTCTTTGTTTGCCTTGATGGCACATTGGCCATAATTATCTAAGGGAGTAGAACAGTGGCTATATCAAACACCAGGAAGCAGACACTTGTCGAAGAAGTATTTGATAGAATCAAGAAGGTAAAAAAGGAGGCACAAGGGAGATGAGCAAAATAGAATTGCATGATAGAAGGAGTTGGCTGCTGGCCAGAGGGAAAGCGATAAGTGGGGCAATACAAGAGCCAAAACACTAAGAGAAAATGAGAAACTATGTTATTTTTTTCTGATATACTTCTGAGGTTTAACTGTTGCACATGTATAAAAGGTTAATTACAAAGCATATTGTTGTTTGCGGAGAATCCCATGTTAAAATCTAGAAGGTTTGAGATCCTGAAAAGTCTGTTCAAGCACTGCAGGGCCAGATAAATATGTGTTCCTGATATAAAGCTGCTTCTTATATTCATGGAAGGTACAACTCATAACATACTGTATGTACCTTTATCCATAATTCAGTGTTATGATTGAAAAGCCTTGCAAAAACTGCATGGATGCTTCTTTGGCACAGGATCAGGACGTTTATTGTCTGTGTCTGTGTATGTGTGTTACTCTCTTGATTGGCATGGTAGTAATCTTTAGATTTCCAGGGTAATAAATTGAAAATAAAACTAGACACAGGCTAGGATTTCATTCACTCAATATGCTCTGGTGGAATGGCTCAAAAGATCCTCACTATAGCAGTGGTGGGTTTCAAAACTTCCTGGAACCTCTTCTGTAGGTGTGGACTGCTTTGTGGGAGTGGCTTTCCAGCCATGTGACCGGGTGGGAGTGGCTTTCCAGCCATGTGACTGGGAGGGAGTGGTTTGGCAGTCATGTGACTGGGTGGGTGTGGCCAACTTGTAAAATGTGGTGAAACTCACTTAACAACGCTCTTGCTTAGCAACCAAAATATTGGCTCAGAAACTCTGGCATTTGAAGCACGCAAGTCTTAAAGCTGTCAAGCTACAAGACCCTTGCACCCCTAACCCTTTAGAAAAAAAACCCAGGGGTGTTCAAACTTGACAGCTTTAAGACTTGTGGACTTCAACTCCCAAATTTCTCCTCTCGCTCTTCATCTTGATGATGTGCGGACTGGCGGGGGGTGGGAGCTGGAACCGGTTCTAAATGGCACTGTAGATTTGTGGAACCTCTTCTATAGAAGAGGTTAGAACTGGCAGGAACCCACTCCTGCACTGTAGATTCTATTGTGTTATAAGGAACTGAAAAGGCTGATACTCTGTGACTAACCTACATCTGCTGCATTGTGAAGAAGGAAAGTATGATCTGTCACACAGGTGACACTGGAAAGTGGTCCCATATCCATTTTTCTGCAACAAGGTCTCATCAAGAAAAGGAGCACAGAAGTTCTGTTAGCTCGAAGACCACATCAAGTTTCCCAAGGTCATTTGGGAGACAAATTGGGGAGGGGAGGTTTGAGCCTTAAATGTTCAAATGGAGAATATATACTTATAAGCATCATTTTACTCTTAAATTCCCCATCCCAATTCTTTTTTTCCCTTTCCTTTTTGCAAATTAGGCCAGCCTTTTTCCTCCCAGTCTTTCAGGGAATGATAAAACTGATGGGAGGAAGCCTCGTGGGTCTCTGATCTGCATTTTTTGCATACTGATCTGAAAGATAGGAGCAAATAATAATAGAGAAAGGCAGACATACTGGGTCTGAACTGGAAGGGCAGAGCTACAGCTGAAGCATTGATCTGAAATAAAATGTACAGATCAATGCATTACAAAATAGGTAATAAATTAAAATTCCTATTGAAAACAAACAAAAAAAACCATTATTATTTAGCTTGGTCTAAGAGCAGGGGTGAAATGCTATCAGTTCGGACTTGTTCGCCTGAACAGGTTGTAAAGATGCCAGCTATTCGCCTGAACCAGTAGTAAAAAAAAATGCTATCAGTTCTGGGGATCCGTTTTTTCCAACGATCAGCTGTGCCACGTGATTTATATTAGCTAGAAAGCAGGATTTCCTGCTTTCTAGCTAATCTAAATCACATGGCACAGCAGATTCCCCCTTCTTGAATTTCGCTTACCTTTGCACATGTGCTTGGTAGCAGGTTCTACCCATATGGTGACTTTGGCTGGGCTGAGGATTTATCATCATTGGTTGGAGCTGGGAAATACGAACGGGGGCTTTGTCCGGCTTAGGCAAAGCGGGCGGCTGACTGGACATGCCGTGGCTGGAGCCTTTTCCGGATGCCCCTCCCCTCCATACTTTACTCGGCTTTACAGCGACACCATTGTTTTTAACAACATTACTTCCCTCACCAATGCTGTCCCCTTTTATCAATACTGCTGCTGGTACTGCTACTATTTCTTCCAGCAATATAGACCCCTGTTCCAGCACTGTCTCTTCTACCAACTCTGCCGTGGTTACCAACACTACTCTCTCTATCAACGCTGCCTATTTTACCAATATTGGTTCCCTGCCGCTTGGGACTTCGCCTACCAGATTTTCCTCACCCATAGACCTAGGGCTTGTGATCCTGTTTGTCTTAGCCCTGACTATTACCATCATCACTACTGGTTTCTATTCCCAGAAGGACACTTTGGTCTGGGCAACAGATGGACAGTTGACAGCAACGAACCGAACTCGCACCTAAAAACTTTTAATTAATTGCGCAACTATTTTAACCTTTATTCTTTCTTTACTCTCTTCTTTTTTCTCTCTTTGTACGGGCTATGCATGAGGTATGTATGAGATGAATGACTGTCCCACTTTTTATGATTATATTGTTGTATATTTTTGTGTTTTTAACGATTACGTGGGGACTGTTTGGGGGAGTGTATGAGTATGTGTGATTCGGAGGACCTGCCGGGAGTTGCGGGGGCTGGAGGGGTGGTTGGGGGGACTAGAGACACGGGAGAGGGTCGGGGTATTGCGGTCGTAACAGGGAGGGGCAGATACGGCGGGGACTTCAGGGCAGGCCATTACCGGGGAAGGAGGGTTCGCTACATTACAGAGATCCCTCCTTCCGGCCCTGGGAGTCCCACTCCAAGACCAGATGGCGTGAGTAGTCAGGACCCTGGTCTCAGGCTGTTGTCGCTAAATGCCAGGTCTGTTGTTCATAAAGCTCCTCTCGTCCGGGACTTAATTATAGACGAGAGGGCAGACCTGGCATGTATTACTGAAACCTGGCTGGGCCCAGAGGGAGGAGTCCCCCTTGTAGAGCTGTGCCCAGAGGGATTTCAGGTGCTGCATCAGCCGAGAGCCCAGGGAAGGGGTGGGGGTGTGGCCGCTGTCATCCGGGAGTCGTTAGTTCCTCGCAGGGTCCCTGCTCCGGAGATTGTCGGGTGTGAGTCTTTGCTGCTAAAGTTGGACCTCAAGGGTCAAGTGGGTTTGCTGCTAACGTACCTGCCTCCCAACAGCGTTGCAGCAGCCCTCCCCTCGCTCCTCGAGTCGGTAGCCGAGCTGGCGATTGAGTTCCCTAGGCTGATGGTCCTGGGGGACTTTAATCTGCCATCGCTCGGTGAAAACTCTGATGGGACGAGGGAGTTCATGGCTTCCATGACAGCCATGGGCTTGACCCAAGTAATTCGAGGCCCAACCCATACAGCGGGACACATGCTTGACCTTGTATTTCTCTCGGAGCAGTGGATTTATGATCTTGGTCTGAGGGGGAGTGACATCATACCCCTGTCGTGGTCAGACCATTGCCTGCTGAGGCTCGACTTCCGGAGGCCAAACCCCCACTGTAGGGAGGAGGAACCGACCAGGTGGTTCCGCCCCAGGCGTCTTATGGAGCCATCAAGGTTCCAGACAGAGCTTGGGGTTATTCCTGACACTTTCGCCCACAGTCCGGTGGAGACTCTGGCTGCTGCGTGGCACTCGGCAGCGTCAGAGGCCCTCGACCGGATTGCGCCACTGCGGCCCCTCCGAGGCGGCGGATCCCGGAGGCCTCCTTGGTTCACCGAGGAGCTCCGGGAAATGAAGCGCCGGAGGAGATGCCTAGAGCACCGTTGGAGGTCCGATAAGTCCGAATCGAACCGAGCAATGGTAACCACCTGCACCAGGGAATATACTAGGGCACTTAGGACAGCTAAAAGATCACACATAGCCTCCCTGGTTGCATCCGCTGAGTCCCGTCCAGCCGCCCTGTTCAGGATAACCCGCTCCCTATTAAACAAAAGGGAGACGGGGGAACCCCTGCAGGGCAGAGCGGAAGAATACGCCCAATTCTTAGCGGACAAAATTGCTCGGTTTCGGTCGGACTTGGACTCCACACCCGCAGTTCCAGCCGAGGCACAGGGGGACCAAGTAGAACAGCTCTGGGTTGAGTTTCAGGACGTTATCCCCGGGGATGTGGACAAGGCCATGAGAGCTGTAAGTTCCTCCACCTGTGTTCTGGATCCGTGTCCCTCATGGCTGGTTGCTAACTGCAGTGAGGTGACACGAGGCTGGATCCAGGCGGTTGTAACCGCCTCCCTTCGGGAGGGGAACTTCCCCGCCTCATTGAAAGAGGCGGTGGTGAGACCCCTCCTGAAGAAACCATCCTTGGATCCAGCTGTTCTTAACAGCTATCGCCCGGTCTCCAACCTCCCCTTTCTGGGGAAGGTTGTTGAGAAGGTGGTGGCCTTTCAGCTCCAACGGTCCTTGGAGGAAGCAAACTATCTAGACCCCTTCCAGTCTGGCTTCAGACCCGGTTACAGCACAGAAACCGCTTTGGTCGCATTGGTGGATGATCTTTGGAGAGCCAGAGATGAAGGACATCCCTCCATCCTGGTCCTCCTTGACCTCTCAGCGGCTTTCGATACCATCGACCATGGTATCCTTCTGCGACGACTGCGGGAGGTGGGAGTGGGAGGCACCGTGCTACGGTGGTTCTCCTCCTACCTCTCGGACAGGTCGCAGTCGGTGTTAGTGGGAGGGCAGAGATCGTCCCCAAGGCCCCTAAATTATGGGGTGCCGCAGGGTTCGGTCTTATCCCCCCTGCTATTCAACATCTACATGAAACCGCTGGGAGAGATCATCCGCAGGCACGGGATTAGATACCATCAATATGCGGACGATACTCAATTGTATCTGTCCGCCCCGTGCCAAATCAATGAAGCGGTTGACGTGATGGGCCGGGGTCTTGAGGCCGTTATGGACTGGATGAGGATTAACAAGCTTGTGCTCAACCCAGAAAAGACCGAGTGGCTGTTGTGTTTCCCTCCCAAAGATTTGGCCAACATTCCAACACTCAGGCTGGGGGGTCAAATTTTACACCCCTCAGAGAGGGTTCGCAATCTGGGAGTCCTCCTGGATCCACAGCTGTCATTCGACCACCATTTAGCGGCTGTGACCAGGGGGGCATTCGCCCAGGTACGCCTGGTGCGCCAGTTGCGACCCTACCTGAACCGGGAGGCACTCACAACAGTCACTCGGGCCCTTGTGCTCTCTAGGCTGGAATACTGCAATGTGCTCTACATGGGGCTGCCCTTGAGGAGCATCCGGCGACTTCAGTTAGTGCAGAACGCGGCCGCGCGAGTGATCGCGGGTGCACCCCGATTCACCCGCATAACACCTATCCTCCGCGAGCTGCGCTGGCTACCTGTCGATCTCCGGATGCGCTTCAAGGTGCTTTTGCTCACCCATAAAGCCCTACATGGCAGTGGATCTGGATACTTGAGAGACCGCCTTCTGCCGATTACCTCCCTACGACCTATAAGATCGCATAGACTGGGCCTCCTCCGCATTCCATCGGCCAGCCAGTGTCGGCTGGCAACTACAAGGAGGAGGGCCTTTTCAGCAGTCGCCCCGACCCTTTGGAACGAGCTCCCCGTGGAGATTCGTACCCTCTCCACCGTCCAAGCCTTCCGCACAGCCTTGAAGAACTGGCTCGCCCGTCAGGCCTGGGGATAAGGACCGTTACCCCGCCCGAATATTGAATGTATGGTGTTGATTTTATTATATGTTGTCGTCTTAATGTTGTATTCCCCTTCCCTTGGTTTTCTGTGAGCCGCCCTGAGTCCCCTCAGGGAAAAGGGCGGCCTACAAATATTAATAAAACCTATAAAAAAAAAAAAACCTATCCGCCCAGACATCATTTTGATGATCTGCACTTGTGTAGACGTTTGCGCGTGCATGCGCTCACATTGCTACAAAACCAATAGCAAAGGTAAGTGAATTTATCTCCTGTCTAAGAGATAAGAAAAATGTAACTGATTTTCAAGACGTCAGGAGGATAACAATTGGACATATTTCTCTCGGAAGACACTTTCATATAGTGGGAACCACCATTAAGAAGTTCTCCATGTCCTCTCCCCAAGAACCTCAGAAAGGACATAATATCAGCATGCCTTTTTATGATGATTAAAGTGGGTGGGCAGATTTCTGTCCTGTTAAGGCACCACCTGACATAAATTAGGCACCATATGCAATTCTAAATGGGGAGCAACCTTTCAGAACCTGTGGATCAACTTGGAAGCAGATCTTATTCTGCAGGGTATGAAATGAGTTTGACTCACAAACAATCTAGTGACTGAATTTTACATCATCTATAATTTCCAGATTATCTCCAAAGATAGCTCCAAATTGAGCAGATTGTAGAAGTCTAACCATGTGCTGAACACGAGTTCTTGGGCAATTTGTTATGGGACATTCAAGTACAAGGAGAGTTGTAACTTAAGAATCATTTAAATTCAGAAAAAGGTCTCCTCTGGAGCAACAGCGCCTATCTGGTATTTAAGCAGGAGTATAGGAAGACTTTCAAATCATAAAATCACTCCTTCAAAGAAAATGTTACCCATTTAGTACCCAGAAACTGAGATAAATGTTTGGGTGCCAAATGCCCCAATGTTGTTAATGTTATAATGGTCGGTCAAACAATCAGGCAGATGATTAGTGTGGATTTGACATTTTGGATTACCAGTTCTTCCATCTGGATAATTTTTTATCTACAAAGAAACTTTCACACATTTTTTGTGTGCTTGTTGGTTTTTTGTTTCATCCTGCTTTCTTTAATACAACCAATTTGGTTGGATTTTTCCCCATACCCCTAACCCTCTTTTCTATTCCAGACAATTCTACCTTTTTTTGTCTTCCTCCAATTTTCCACATATTTCCCCCTATTTTACCATCTCCAATTGTGTGCCGCCCAAGTTGCTTGTCATTCTTCCACTGTAATCTTTCTCTTGTTGTTTTCAGACTCTTTCTAATATTTGCACTAAAACTTTCTTGTCTCTTCCCTTCAAACCCAATCTGCTAAATCCCAGAGACCTGACTATCCCTTGCCAACAAATCCTGAATCTAAAATTAAATCCCCACACTGGGCTTTGTATATTGCCAATTGTTTAAAGGGGGGGGGGGTTATAAAGACCATTTAAAATGATCAAACCATTATGTTCCAAAGTGTGAATTTCACTTAAAATTTCACTTCTGTCATTTGCCTAAAGTTCATGCTGTACAGAAGGAACAAGTTGGCATTCATTTGTTGTTTTTGTCAAATCTGACAATATCTATTAATAAGACATTTGATTATAACTTGCCTTTTCAGATTCGCAAATGCAGCTGGAACCTATTTTGTTTTTGTTTATAGCCAAGGGCCTTAATTTGCACTTGATTGTACCCAGTCTTTTTAGGCAGTTAGGCCAAATGCTGGAAGATCCTGAATGCTGGCAACTCTCACAGAAATCCTAATTTCTGCACAATGTTATAATTATTGTATTCCAAGAAGATTAGCATAATAAAAGGAACACTTATGGCAGAATATCAGAAGGAGTCTGGTAGCACCTTTTCGGACTAACAAATTTTTATTAAAGCACATAAGCTTTTGTGAACTACAACTCTTTTCATCAGATGCTATAGCTCACAAAAGCTTATGGCTTTTAATAAAATGTGTTAGCATGAAAAAGTGCTACCATGCTCCTTCTGATTTTTGGCTACAAAAATCCTACAATGTCTATTATGGCAAACTAAAACCAGATTGTGTGGAAGGAAAAAAATCCCTTTGGTCCTGATCAATTTTCATATTCAGTGGAATAAAGCTTCACAGTTTTGCACTCCTTTTCAGTAAATTAATCTGAGTTCTCTCTTCTCCAACCTTTTTGTTCTTGTAGGCATTCTTGGAATTGTCAAATATCTTGCTGACTCTTTCACAAAATGGATTGAACATGTCCAGGCAGAAAGCAGCACAAAAATCTCAGGACACCAAAATGCTAAGTGACTTTCTTTGTAGTGCCTCTTCCTTGGGATGGTCCCTACTATTCCTTGGTAGATCCATATGTAAAATCATTAATTGAACTAAGCCCCATTTGGGTTCAAGAAGCAGTCTTGGAAATAAAAATGGTGCTAAAAGCTAGTGCTTTGTTTTGCAGCAATGCCACCTTCTTCTTCCTCTTAAAATTAAAAATACCTCCCTCTGCACCACCATGTTCCCATTCCAAAACAGGAAACATGGAAGCTAGCCATAGGCAAATTGGCATTCCAAAATTCAGAGTCTTCATATATATTTTTATTGACATTTGTAGGCCGCCCTTTTCCCTGAGGGGACTATATATATGATATGAACATGTTTTAAATCTTTGTAGCAATTTTTATGATCTCTCTCCCTCTCCCTCTCTTCCTCTCTCTTTCCATTCCTTGCTCCTCTCCCTCTCTCCCTTCCTCTCTCTCTCTGCTCCCTCTCTCTGTATTCCATTCCATTCGATCCATTCAATTGAATCCTATATTCAATTCAATCAATCATATATCCAAATCAGGGTGGGTTCCTGCTAGTTCTAACCTCTTCTATAGAAGAGGTTCCACAAATCTATAGTGCCGTTTAGAACCGGTTCCAGCTCCCTCCCCCCACCCAATTGCACATCATCAAGATGAAGAGCGAGAGGAGGAGTTCTGGGAGTTGAAGTCCACAAGTCTTAAAGCTGTCAAGTTTGAACACCCCTGGGTTTTTTTTCTAAAGGGTTAGGGGTGCAAGGGTTTTGTAACTTGACAGCTTTAAGACTTGCGTGCTTCAAATGCCAGAGTTTCTGAGCCAACATTTTGGTTGCTAAGCAAGAGCATTGTTAAGTGAGTTTCACAACATTTTACAAGTTGGTCACGCCTACTCAGTTACATGACTACCAAGCCACTCCCACTCAGTCACATGGCTGGAAAGCCACTCCCACAAAGCAGGCCACACCTACAGAAGCGGTTCTAAAAAAATTTGAAACCCACCACTAATCCAAATACACTTAGCCTTTTTCTCATGTTTTCTTTATGCTTTCTGCATATATATTAAGGAGAAGAGTTGCTCCCTCAGGCTCCCTGTATACAAAGCTATAACCGTGAGCTTTGGAAACCATAGCTAGCTTCTTGCTTTTCACACACCATGTTCTCCCTCCTTGATTGACATCAAGTCTACTTACCAAATGCTGTGAACAAGAAGTAACAATTTCACTGCCCTCTCCAAGTTGTTGCCCTGTACAATTCCTGCAGCAAGACTGAATAGAAAGGAACAAAAGAAAAGAAAAACCCAGTAGCCTGATGTTTTACATAGGTTGGTTTGTGCTGTAAAAAAGAAGGAACATAAGAAAACTCTTGTTAATTTCACCCCAGGTTATGGGAGTGAGAGGCACTCATGCTAGTATTTTCTTAAAACTCACAGGAATGAAAAGCACTTAGAAAAGAGTTTCTTACAAAGAGAAATCAAAGCCATGACATCTCAAAACAACAACAAACTTTGCAGCAGTTTTAACCACAAGCAGATAAAAGGAAATAAATCAGGTCAGCTTTTCAACACTGCTAGTGTGGGAAGAAAGAGATCTGGCAAACTTTCAAACTGGCACAGAATCCTTATGTAAATTAACCATAGTTAATGTTAATCTCAGTTTATTGATCCAAACAATACTTTAAGTACATTTTTCCTCAAGTAAGAAAAGGCAAGGTTATGAATCCTTGCAGTAGGCTAGGTTTGTTACTATCTCAACAGAGTACAGTTTTGTCGTGAGTTCTAAGTATAGTAAAAGTGAAGAATACTAAACTATGCAAAAATAAACTCCCTAGAATGTAGATTCATACAGTTAAACAAATGCATGGCATAATTTATATCAGTTTATTCAGTTGCTAAATGGAAGTTTTCATATGTAGAAAATATTTAATGATTAAGATGTGGAGCTGTTATAGCAATTGAAAGGAGGAAAAAAGTTCTAATTACACTAGTAGAAAATAATAATTATACATCTAATAAACTCAACACTTAAAAGGAACTTTAAATAATAAAGATACATGAAGCAAAAGATACAATAAATAAAAACAATCCAAGTTGCAAACTAATCTGGAATTTATGCATCCATTGGAAAATATAAGGACAAATTAACTTTTACCAAAAATAAGAAATAAAACAAAGCTATACTCTTCATGTGTGTCCCTAGGATGGAGATATTGCTCAAAAAAGGCAAAATGCACAAAAAGAGGGTGGATCTTTAATTGCCTGGTTGTGGTTGAAGTCTTGACTTCTTTGCCTTCTCCTCCTCATCGACACTTTGATAGTGCCTCATGTGGGTCATGTGTCACACATGTCCAATACAGGAAACTGGAGCACAGCCAGAAATTGCTACCTAATGAATTATCAGTAGCATTTGTGAGATAAAGGTAAAAGGTAACGATTCCCCTTGCACATATATTTCTTGGCTCTAGGGGGCAGTGCTCATCTCCGTTTCAAAGCCAAAGAGCCAACACTGTCCAAAGACATTGCCGTGGTCATGTGGCCGGCGTGACTAAATGCCAAAGGCGCATGGAACACTATTACCTTCCCACCAAAGGTGGTCCCTATTTTTCTACTTGCATTTTTACATGCTTTCGAACTGCTAGGTTGGGACAAGTAATGGGAGCGCACTCTGTTATGCAGCGCTAGGGATTCAAACTGCCGAACTGCTGCCCTTTCTGATCAACAATCTCAGCGTCTTAGCCCCTGAGCCACCGCATCTCCAGATGCAGTGGCAGAGCGGATTGCTACTCCTCAGCTGTTTTCCTTCCCAGCAGTAATTTTCTCTAAAGTGTGAACGTGAGTGCAACGGGCATCAGGCGCATGCACGATCACTGAACCAGTTGTTAAACTAGTAGGATCCCATTACTAGGGGAAGGACTAAATCTATTACAAATGAATAATTAGGTAATATCTCAAGTATCCCACTCCTACTCCATTAAAAAGTCTTGGTGAAAACCAGAACATTAAACTATTTTGATGGGATTTTAATTAGAGGGAAGAGCTGTTTTGGTACTGGGCAACCAAGATACTTGGAATATTGAAGCAGAAGCTACATCTTTCTTCTGAGACTTGGAATTAAGGAGAATAATTAATCATCTTCCCTTTGCTTAGGAATATTTTGCAAGGAACTTTGAATGTCCCAAACAAAACATTGGTTTGAAACTCTAGCCCAACCAAATTCATCAGTTTTATCAGGATGTCATGGAAACACGATGAATGAGATGAGTAGAATCATGTCTCTTTCTCTGTGTGAAATATTCTATTTATATTAAGAATAGAAATACAGTTAGGTGAGTCTCTTGGGAATCTGGCTTTTAAGGAGCTCTGTAATGTATCAGACCAAAGAGTAGTTGAATCAATAGCTGGAAATTAAAGCTGGTGAATTTTAAATTCGATATAAGGCAAAAATCTTTAATGGTGAATATAATTAACTATGCAGACTGTTTACCAGGGAAGTAGATGGATTAAATAATTCATTATTTATTCATTTAACTATGATTAGACACTTTGTTAAAAGATGTGGTTTCATCCATTAGAAAAAAATCAATGATCTTAATATCATAATGATAGCAAGTTGGTTATCTACGTTTAAGTTATTCTTGTAGAAACAATTCCACTTTGAAGGCAGAACAGTGGCTCAATTGTATAGGCATGCATGTATTCCATCACACGAAATTGTGCAGGTGAAGTTGTTATAATGCTTATTTGGAAAATATAATTCCTTCTTATTTTGCAGTCTGTGGTTCATCAGCCAGAAAATGATAGTTATTTATCATAAAGTTTCCCCTTTTATTCCAGTTCATACATTTGATATACTGATGTTTTTGGAGTAATAGTGGTTGTAGCACTGATAAAGTTCTGGTATGTTGTTTTAACTAATTAATACCGAATATGGCAACCCTGCTAATTAATGCACATCTGGAAATCTTCCTGACAAGATCCCCTAATTCTTATTTCCATTAAAATGATTTAAGCTAAGAAGTTGGCATTCTGCTTGGGACATACCAATCACCAGCTGCTACCTTCATTTCCAGTGATGTATATCCCTTCCGCCAGATACATTCTTAGAAGATTAAAAATGGCAGGCAGCTGGAGTCAGGGTTTTATTTTGAAAATGTCTTAATTATCCCATACCAAAAAGGAAAGGTAATCTTAACCCTAATTTGGAACATCCTGAGAAATCAGAGATGGTGATGTATTGCTAATAGCTGTATTTTTCTGAGCATTTTGCCTTCTGTTAA
Organism: Thamnophis sirtalis; assembly: GCF_051295495.1. Taxonomy (NCBI): domain Eukaryota; kingdom Metazoa; phylum Chordata; class Lepidosauria; order Squamata; family Natricidae; genus Thamnophis; species Thamnophis sirtalis. The sequence continues at coordinate 27,036,117 of NW_028261390.1, forward strand.
ATGAATGTTTTGTTGTGTTTTATGGGAACAAATATAGGATTTTGCTTTGGGAATTCAGAACATATCTCTGTATTACATTGGTCAAGGTATTTATCTCTGAATTTTGTTTTTTAGAATTCAGTCCTTTGTCTTCTCTTTAAATTCTTAGTAATGTTACTTCACCCATCCTCACTTACCTAATCTTGCAGCTTGCCTTCTGGGAAATCAACATTTTATGACTGCCCATACTCAGCCATCTGTTGAATGGGCAAATCCTTCTTCAACGGAGTACAGTACCCAAATTTAAAATGTCTCAGCTGGCCCAAACAGTTTGGAAAAATCTTGTTTTAGCTATCAATAGCAGAGAAATCTTGAAATATTTGATTTTGATTTTATTAGTATTTATAGGCCGCCCTTTTCCCTGAGGGGACTCAGGGCGGCTTACATAAAATAAGGAAGGGAGGGTACAAGACAATAAACACAAAACAATACATAAAAGTAAAATAGTAAACAACATTCATTCATCATTCGGGTGGGGACGGATTATCTTTATCCCCAGGCCTGACGGGCTAGCCAGGTCTTAAGGGCTGTGCGGAAGGTCTGGACGGTGGTGAGGGTACGAATCTCCACGGGGAGATCGTTCCAAAGGGTCGGAGCTACTACTGAAAAGGCTCTTCTCCGTGTGGTTGCCAGTCGACACTGACTGGCAGATGGAACTCGGAGGAGGCCTAATCTGTGCGATCTAATTGGTCGCAAGGAGGTAATTGGCAGGAGGCGGTCTCTCAAGTACGCAGATCCACTACCATGGAGGGCTTTATGAGTGACAAGTAGCACCTTGAAGCGCACCCGGAGATCAACAGGTAGCCAGCACAGCTCGCGGAGGATAGGTGTTATGTGGGCGAACCGAGGTGTGCCCACAATCGCTCGCGCGGCCGCGTTCTGGACTAGCTGAAGTCACCGGATGCTCTTCAAGGGCAGCCCCATGTAGAGCACATTGCAGTATTCCAGCCTAGAGGTCACAAGGGCCCGAGTGACTGTTGTGAGGGCCTCCCGGTTCAGGTAGGGTCGCAACTGGCGTACCAGGCGAACCTGGGCAAATGCCCCCCTGGTCACAGCCGTCAGATGGTGGTCGAAAGTCAGCTGTGGGTCCAGGAGGACTCCTAAGTTGCGAACCCTCTCTGAGGGGTATAAAATTTGACCCCCCAGCCTGAGCGATGGAACACTGGTCGAATTATTGAGAGGGAAACACAACAGCCACTCGGTCTTCTCCGGGTTGAGTACAAGCTTGTTAGCCCTCATCCAGTCCATAACGGCCTCAAGACCCCGGTTCATCACGTCCACCGCTTCTTTGAGTTGGCACGGGGCGGACAGATACAACTGAGTATCGTCCGCGTATTGATGGTATCTTATCCCTTGCCTCCGAATGATCTCACCCAGCGGTTTCATGTAGATGTTAAATAGTAGGGGGGATAACACCGAACCCTGCGGCACCCCATATGTTAGGGGCCTAGGGGTCGATCTCTGCCCCCCCACTAACACCGACTGCGACCTGTCCGAGAGGTAGGAGGAGAACCACTGCAAAACAGTGCCTCCCACCCCCACCTCCCGCAGTCGTCGCAGAAGGATACCATGGTCGATGGTATCGAAAGCCGCCGAGAGGTCAAGGAGAACCAGGATGGAGGCATGGCCTCCGTCTCTGGCTCTCCAGAGATCATCGGTCAATGCAACCAAAGCGGTTTCTGTGCTGTAACCAGGTCTGAAGCCCGACTGGAAGGGGTCGAGATAACTTGCTTTCTCCAAGGACCATTGAAGCTGGAAGGCCACCACCTTCTCGACAACCTTCCCCACAAAGGGGAGGTTGGAGACTGGACGGTAATTGTTAAGGATAGCTGGATCCAGAGATGGCTTCTTCAGGAGGCTCTATCTATGCAATACAATGCCCTACAATAAAGAGCTAGCCTTTTGTGAGCAAGTGAAATCAACTATACGGTTCACAGCAATCATAATACAACACTGGGCTATGTACTTTCATGTACAGTTCCTGCATTTCTGCTGTTCCCAATTTAGTAGTCAAAAATGGTACTATAGTCACATCTCAAGACCATCCTTGTTTTAAATTTTATTTTAATTCTGAAAAAATAAATAGGGAGCAAGCATACTGCAAAGCAAAATCTTTCACATAATCTATATTTCCAGTTCAATGGTTCAGAGTCTTAAATAGTTGGATAGGCAGAAAATAAGAATGGTGGATTGAAGCAGTCTAATGCTTTGTTTGAAAATAAATCTAAACTTTCTACCCATTTTTTTAGCAAGAAAAGTATGCATCTTAATATCTCAAGGTAAAAAGTTGTATTACAGTTTATCAAAATTTCTATATGTATTAATTTCTGCTGAAATGGGTCTATGTGTGAAGGAAGAGAGAAAGGGCTTACCCATCTAGTAACACACCTCTATGTTATATAGAATGTTGAGTCCTGGATTGCTGCAATGCATTCTACACGGGGCTACCCTGGAAGACCATCCAGAAACTTCAAATGGCTCCAAATGCAGCATTGCCTATGTCAGTGATGGCGAACCCTTTTCTAAAGGTGTGCCAAAATTGTTGTATGTGCCCGCTATCACACATGTGTGCGTGCCCACTATCGCACACGAGTGCGTGCCCACATCCACAATTGAATGTGCCCCCCTGGGCATGTGTGTGTGACCCCCCCCCATGCAGATTTTTTTTTTGGGTGAGGGAGGAATTAGGTAACAAATTGTGATGTTCTTTCCTTTGTCTTTATTATCTGTAACTTCATGTTTGGTTGGTGGAAAAACCTATAAAACCATATCAGACTTTGTCCTTTGATTTTTTTTCAGAGAAGGACCAGAGTAAAGAATTCTTCTACAGAAGGTTCTCTCTAGAATTCCATCCTACAGGCTCGACAGTTGCAATCTGTTATCATTATTACAGTTAAAAATACAAATTGACTGAATTAGCAATACATGAATCCCAAAGGTGCTTTTCCAAGAGGCAACTGGGTATTCTTCGTTTTGTCCTTGAAAATGTTTTGTTTGTCATCGAAGAAGCTTCTTCCGTTCTGACTGCTACAGAGATGGGTTCCTACCAGTTCAGACCGGTTCAACCAAGTACGTAGTAACTCAGCCGCCCATGCACCAGAACCAGTTCTATTGTTGGCCGTGCCATCTTTATTTTTGGTTCTGTGCATGCACAGAACAATCTCCATTGCAGAAATGTAACTTTTTCCCTTTTCTAACATTCTGCGCATGCGCAGACCATTTTAGATGTAAATGTGCACACGTGTGGAGACTGGGGTTTGCGTGCATGTGAGCTAAGCAAGAGCGCGTTTGGCGTGTGTGTGAGCTAAGCGAGAGCACGTTTGGCGTGCGTGTGAGTTAAGCGAGAGCACGTTTGGTGTGTCTGTGAACAAAGCGAGTGCGCGTGCACAAAGCTTTTTGCACACTGAACCGGCAGTAATGCAAGTAGCAATCCACCTCTGGACAGCTACTACATTTGTGTCAGGAACACCAAAGTGCTTTTGGGTTGAAAGGATTGAATGGTGACATCAACATTACCTGGGAGATGTTCAGTTGTGGGCTCCTTTCATGCCCTTGTTAAGTTGCCTATTGAAGTGGCACCCCTTTATCTACTCGCGGTCACCCACTTTCAAACTTCTGGGTTGGCAGGAGCTGGAGCTGGAGCATGTGATGGGAGCTCACCCCATCCTGCAGCAGCCACCGGGTCTTAAACGCAAACCCACTGATCGTGAGCCCAGCATTCTAACCTCATGAACCACGGCACTCCTCTTCAGTTCTGAGTGAATGGTGGGGAATGAGCTTTGATGCAAACTGCTTAAAACAACTCTGAACCTGTTCTGGGAACCTACATGATCCTCTACTAAAAGTATAATGACACAGATATATGCAGGCAATTCTAGAATAAAACATAAGATTCAGCGGAAAGGCATCACTTATTCTAAGGCAGGACAGATGGAGAGACCACCTGGCACTAACTTTTTGTGGCAAGCTCACTTTATAGGCTATCTTATGAAACAGGCTTTGAACTTTCAAGACTGTTTTCTATTTCATTTATCCAGTTTTATCCCTGTATTATGAATCATATCTGCCTCTAATATGTGATTTCATATAGGCTACTATATTACATACCAATTAAATAAAATATTTCTAAAACGTATTCATCCAGGTTTTTAATGCCACTGCATTAATTCAGACTACAATACTTTATAAGTAGTAAGTTGAAAGCAAGATCTATTTAATTAATTAGTTTTATATTAATCATATGTTAATTTTCCCAGTAACATAACATGTTGAACACATTTCTTAAAATGGTTATGCTAAAGGAGGAAGACTATATACCTGAATAAAGCGTAACTCAATTACAACAGCATCAGTTCCCAAACATTTGGGCACCAGGGACTGCAGAAGATGTGGTTTCATATTCTGCCTGCATCCCATGGATGGGGCTTCGCTTGTTTGCATGGCCCAGTTTCCAGGACGCTGCGCCCTGGTGCTGGTTCATAGACCAGAGGTTGTGGACTCCTGTACTACAGGTTTGGCATCTTGTCCTTTGGTTTAGGCTACATTTCCTTCTGGAAAAAGTCCTGTTTCTATGTTAAACTGGTTTGTGCTTCAAAAGCTGAAAAGGTAAACATTTAATTATCTTTAGTGTCACAAAAATTCTGTTGGCTGAAAATGAACTCTTATCGACATTTTTGCAATTATTCAATCTTTAAATATTTTGTTTTACTCAGAGTTTATTTATTTGCCAATTACCAACTGCAGTTTTAAAAGATTGTTTTGTGTTTATAACCATCTTGCCTCTAAAATATAACTAATTTGGCATTTGGCATGGTATATTTGTTTTTTTTTTTTAAATACTCATTTTAAAAATGAGTCTTTTGTATTTACACATTATAAACATGAAGATAATAATTTCAGTAAATATTAAAGTGGAGATTGCTTTAAGACTCATAATTTGCAAATTAATGTTTAAAGCTATTTATATGGTAGGCAGCATTTATAACTTTTCTTTTGCTAGAGAATCTGCTTTTGTTTTTGTAATCTGGAAGTTGAACAAAATGTTCATTGTCCAAAAGCAAACAAGCTGAATACCAATTGCAGATTTTAATTTGTTCTAATAAGTAGATGATCTTTCATCTAATGGTTTTTGCTGTCATATATATGTATACCGTACAAAAGGTAGACTTTGTAGAAAAACAAGAATAGAAAGCTTAACTCCTTTGAATTTTGGTGTGGCATTTAATGATATGTGGGAATGACCTCAACAGGAGAAATAACTGCAGATGGGACAACAGCCATGAAAAAGATGTCTCAGCCCACAGATGTAGGATGGCATTCTGGAAAATGTTTCAGAAGGGATCCAAGATGGCACCTGTTAAATATTAATGAGCCATGCAAATAGGCTCAGTTGGTTAAATAAAGTTTCAGCACCTTTTGGAGGTCAGCAACAGCCTCCTCCGTCCTGATTGGCCAGGACGCGGAGGAGGCTGTTGCCGGCCGAAAGTTAGCTCTGATTGGACCTGGGACTTGACAGCTGTTGCTGCCCAAGTCCCTGGTTCCTATTGGCTGCCTTGTTGATATAAATAGTTTGGCGCGCACTGCGTTCCCTCGAATCGCTGTCATACTTACCAGTTAATAAATAGCAATAGCAGTAGACTTATAAAGTAGCTGTTGTGTTCACCCTGTGGTCGCGTCCCTCCTTTCGATCTTCAAAACTGGCGACGAAGGTGGGATCCGCGATTCCGCGACGCTAGGGTGAAAAGAGAGAGACAAGCAGTTAGCTGCCGCCGTGTAGACCGGCAACGAACACTGCCGAAGAGAAAAAAAAATTTTTTGTGTCTTTTCATCGTCTCTCCCTTCACCACTGTCAACATGACGTCTGCGCTGCCTCCATTTGCCCCCTTTGGTTCTGCCGGAGAATCCTGGGAGGGTTTTATGGAGAGGTTTGAGTGCTATTTAATAGCTTCAAAAAATCAAGCCCAGACCGAGGAAGAAAAGTGCAGTTTCTTCCTCTCCTGCTGCGAACCTTCAATGTTCGCGTCTGCTAGAGCCCTGGCCGCCCCAAGGCCAGCGTACAAGCTGGGGTGGGACGAGCTAATGGCAAGACTGAAAAATCATTACGCTCCCACCCCATCTGTCATCGCACGCCACTTCGCTTTCTGCCGGCGGGTCCAGAAACAGAACGAGTGTATAAGTCAATTTTTGGAGGCTCTGCGCATGGTGGCCACGCAGTGTGAGTTTTCGAATTTGGAAGAAAACTTAGTGGAACAGTTTGTGTGCGGGGTCCGCGATGTCAACCTGCGGAGCCGCATGTTCCGGAACCACCGCATCACCCTGCTTCAGGCCGTGGAGACTGCCAGGGCAGCAGAGCTATCAGAGCAGTCCACGGCCGATATTGAGCGGCTACAGCTATCTGTGCCTGAACGCCCACCTCCAGAACCTTCAGCTCAAGGCCATATGGTTGAGGACGAGATGCCGTTTGAAGACCCAGAGGAGGATGTGGTGGCACAAATGAGGACCCAGCCTAAGCGGAAGCCCAAACCACAGCCAGCGGCGCAACCAGCGGCTATGGTGCCCTGCCGGGGATGCGGAGGCCGTCACAAACGCCCGGCCTGCCCATTCCTCAATGCCATTTGCCTCAGATGCAAAGGGGAAGGCCACCTGGCAAAAGTCTGCAGGGCCCTACTGCCGGCACCGTCGTTCCTGCAATCTTCAAGCCGATCCCAGGCGCAGCCGCGCCGCCAGCAGCCGCGGCCCGCACGGCGGGCTGAAGATTGTTATTCCACCTGTCAACCTAGCAATTCTGACAGTGCAGCGAACCAAGCCGCTGCGGGAGCCCGGAAGGTCTCAGCCTCCGTCCAGCTGGAAGGTCAGCCTTGCCGGATGGAGGTGGACTCTGGCTCTTCACGGTCCCTCCTGCCCTGGTCCCTCTTCTCTCGACTCTGTCCTAAAGTTCCCCAGAGCCACTTAGTGCCGTCTGAGGTTTCCTTGAGGGATTATCAAGGGAGGTTGATTCCCACTGTGGGATCCTTCCCTATCTCAGTGCGCTATGGGCCATTCCAGGGGAAACTGCCCATTCTAATCGTTAGGGACGACCTGCCGGCCCTTCTGGGCCTGGATTGGTTTCCAGCCCTGGGATTGTCTATAGGGGGGGGTTCACCGGGTTGTCCCCTCTTCCATCGAAGACATATTAAGGGAATTTGCCGACGTCTTCGATGGCCAGCTGGGTTGTTATAAGGGCACCCCCATCTCTTTAAGTTTAGATCCTCAGGTTGCTCCCATTAGGCTGAAAGCCTGTAGGGTGCCTTTTGCCTTAAGGGCCAAGGTTGACGCCGAACTGGATAAGTTGTTGGCGCAGGGAGTCATTGAGCCCATTGACCATTCTCGTTGGGAGACACCCATTGTCCTCCCAATCAAGCCAGACGGGTCGGTGAGGATCTGCGCCGACTACAAGTCGACGATCAACTTGGCCCTCCAGGCAAACCCCTATCCAGTCCCTGTAGTGCAACACCTGCTCCACTCCCTGGGGCAGGGTTGCACATTCGCCAAACTGGATATGGCGCAGGCCTATCAACAGCTCCCGGTGGATGACGATGCGGCGGCTGCCCAAACCATCGTCACCCATCGTGGGGCTTTCCGTTGTCGCCGCCTTCAATTCGGCGTTTCCGTGGCCCCGGGGATCTTCTAGAGCCTCATGGAGCGGCTGCTCCATGGGCTACCGGGCGTTGTTCCGTATTTCGATGACGTTCTGATCGCTGCTTCCAGCCGCTCAGAACTCATCGAAGTACTCCGGAAGGTCCTCAGTCGTTTCAGGGGTGCGGGCCTAAAACTAAAACGCAGCAAATGCTCGTTTGCTGTCCCTAAGGTGGAATTCTTGGGCTTCATGATTGACGCCCAAGGCATCCACCCCACGCCTTCAAAGGTTGCAGCCATTAGGAACGCCCCGGCACCCACCTCCAAGGCAGAGCTGCAGGCGTTCCTAGGGCTCCTGAACTTTTACGCCCCCTTCATACCGCATAAGGCGTCACTAGCCGAGCCGCTGCATCGGTTGCTCGACCGATCCGCGGCCTGGCGCTGGGGGAGCCGCGAAGCGCATGCGTTCGCGGCTGTCAAAGAGACTCTGACGTCAGCGGCAGTCCTGATTCAGTACAATGACAGGATGCCACTGACGTTAGCGTGTGACGCCTCCCCCTATGGAGTCGGGGCGGTCCTGAGCCATGTCCTCCCGAATGGCTCGGAGGCCCCTGTGGCCTTTTATTCCCGGACACTCTCCTCGGCGGAGCGGAATTACAGCCAGATCGACAAGGAGGCTCTGGCTGCAGTGTCCGGGATTAAGAGGTTCCATGACTACCTCTATGGTCGGCCTTTCACTCTTGTCACCGACCACAAGCCACTCCTTGGGCTTCTGGCAGGCGACAAGCCGACCCCCCCCCCATCCTCTCCCCCCGTATGACGAGATGGACGGAGTTCCTCGCAGCGTACTCGTACACGCTGCAGTACCGTCCGGGCAAGCAGCTAGGGCACGCTGATGCCCTAAGCCGCTGCCCCTTGCCGGAGACCGATACCGCCCAGGTGCCCAGTCTCTCCATCCTTTCCATCGCGTCTTCCGGCCTTCCCATTTCTGCCGCGGATGTCGCGGCCTGCACTAAGGCCGATCCAATCCTCTCCCGGGTCGCTTCCTGGGTCTTGAGGGGATGGCCCACGGATAACGTGGCAGAGGGCTTCCGGCCCTTCAAATCTCGACAAGCGGAGCTCTCCCTCCACGGGGGGTGCCTCGTTTGGGGGGATCGAGTAGTGATCCCTGCTGCACTGCGGCCACAAGTCCTATCCCTGCTCCATAAGGATCACCCTGGCATAGCGCGAATGAAGGCATTAGCCCGTAGCTATGTCTGGTGGCCCTTGTTGGATTCAGAGATAGTGGCCTATGTAGGCCGCTGCACCCCGTGTCAACAGTCAAGGCCAAATCCCCCCGCCGGGCCTGCTCGCGAGTGGGAGGCTCCGAGAGGCCCATGGTAACGCATCCACCTGGATTTCGCTGGTCCCTTCCGCGGCCAGAATTTCTTGATTGTGGTAGACGCCTACTCCCGCTGGGTGGAGCTGGTCCTGATGGGCTCCACCACGGCTGAGAGTACGGTCCGGGCCTTGAGAAGGCTATTTGCAACACATGGGTTGCCGGACCTCGTAGTTTCGGACAATGGGCCCCAATTCATGTCCACCACGTTTCAAGAATTCCTGGCCGAGCAAGGGATCCGGCATGCGCCCATAGCCCCGTACCACCCGGCCAGCAATGGCCGGGCGGAGCGGGTGGTCCGCTCAGCAAAGGAGGCCCTGGGCCGCATGGACCGGGGCGACTGGCAGGAGAAAGTGGCGGCTTACCTGCTAAGCCAACATTCCACTCCCTGCCCTACAACCAACCGAAGCCCCTCGGAGCTCTTGATGGGCCGGCGTCTGCGGACTCCCCTGGACCGGCTACACCCGTTGTATTCAGGGGATCAGCCGAGCAACCTGGGGGTTACCCCTCCCCGTTCGTTTAAACTGGGTGACACAGTATGGGCCCGCGCATTCTTTTTTTTTTTTATTAAATGTTTTTTAGTTTTAGTGTGTCTATTATGAAAAAATAAGAAGTATATCAACTGGTTACAACATGTTTTGGTGCTTCTCTTCCGTTGACTCCTATTAATTCAAATATCTTAACTCGAATATTTACCATATCAACATCATTATACCTCCGGTTTTAATTATTATAGTTATTTAAACATCCTTCATCCTTAGTTATGCTAAGGAATTAGTCCATAACACATGCTGGCAGTTCATTTACTTATTTGTAAAATCCTCTATTATCATCAAATCCTCATATTCTATTTTAACTAAACATCCATAATATTCAATTATATCATATATCCTAACATTTTCCCAATATTGATTAACATTTAATTATATGGATTTTATTTAGTTTTTTAATAGTGCTAATTATTATAGTTAATACTCTTTATGTATAACCTAAAGGTATTTTCTCATATCCAATTGTTAGTTATCATATCAACTCCACATTATATACATTACTATCAATATCAATTATTATTCAGCAATGTCTGTTACACGAAAAAGCAATTAGGTTTAGCTAGTTTTCAGTTGTATTCATCAATCTATCAACCAATTCCAAATTATATATATTGCTATCTATATCAGTCATTATTCAGCTATATCTATTACAAATTGAAGTAATCCGATCTAGATTCTATTTTAGCTAAACATCCATAATATTCAATTATATCATATATCATAACATTTTCCCAGTATTGATTAACATTTGATTGTATGGATTTTATTTAGTTTTTTAATAGTGCTAATTATTATAGTTAATACTCTTTATGTATAATCTAAAGGTATTTTCTCATATCCAATTGTTAGTTATCATATCAACTCCACATTATATACATTGCTATCAATATCAATTATTATTCAGCAATATTTGTTACACAAAAAAGCAATTAGGTTTAACTAGTTTTCAATTGTATTCATCAATCTATCAGCCAGTTCCAAATTATATATATTGCTATCCATATCAGTCATTATTCAGCTATATCTATTACAAATTGAAGTAATCCGATCTAGCTAATTTTAAATTGTATTGTCCCATCTGTCAGCCTGTGTCCCTCCAACAGCAAAATTTCCTCCGTCCAGTAGCCATTCGTTGGATAAATTTACCAAATGTTTCCATAAGCAAGTCCAAACAAAAATATTTCGGCACCTTTGGATTCTGAATGTCGGTGATGAAATAATAAAGTTGTCCTAGGCTTATAAAGCTTCCCAATTTAACTTTAATTCTCAAGGGTGGATTCTCCATTCCTTCTGCACACTGTCTCTTTAAATGAGTCGTCTTTATGGCTTCCCCCCTCCTCTCTTCCTCTGAGATAGACCAGACACCATTTCTCACATTTTCCGTTTGTGTTTCAGGAACATTTAAGCATTCAACGATCTCAGTTTTAACTTCATATTTTAGAATCAATTGATCCAGTTTTCTTTCCAGTTTTTGGTAAGAATGAAAGAGTCCTCTACACGCAGAGAAAAGAGTCTGAAATGAAATCTTAGAGGTATCTTGGGACGCCATGATGTGTCGTAGTTAAAATAGAAGCTCTCTTTTTTTTTCCCCACAGGCTTCGAAACACTTTTTACTTTTTTTTTTTTTAGACTCTTACCGGCTGTCAATCTTATCTAGTTGTAAACAGAACTAGATAGTAAAGTAATAAAAATGTCGAATCGTGACGGGCTAATTAGTAGGAGCTAAATTTTACGATCCACTTAGGGAGATTCAGAGGGGGGAGGGTGTCGCGGAGTTTCTTGAAGCATTTAAGAGGTAAAGTAACCACCAGTCATAAATCCATTAGAAAAGCTAATTCGCCGCTAAATCTTCTTGTTGTTTGGTTTTCAATTAGCTTAATTTTTAACACGAACAGTCTCTCTTGGATAATAAAATCAGCTTACCAGATGACATCACTTCTTCCATTCTTAGGGGCAACCTGCAGTTTCAGTTAGCACGCAGCTAATCCAAAAAGGAATTGGCACGGGGAGTTAATACCCTCCCCCAGAGATTTGCGAATATCTCTGGGGTCCTGGGTCCCTCCCCACCTTCACTGTCGTCTCCGGGACAGCTAGGGTTCAGAGAACCCGTCCAAAAATCCTTTGGTATAGAGGAATTTCAGGAGTAGCCTAAAACTCCATCTTCTCACTGCTAAGCCCCGCCTTCTTCCTGGGCCCGCGCATTCTCAGGGCCTACGCAATGGGTTCCGGCCACCGTAACCGCCCTGACAGGCCCCTGTTCTTTTAGGGTCGGACTGGCTGATGGATCCCAATGGAGGCGCCACCTGGATCAACTAAGGAGGCGCCTCCCACCACCGGCCGGCAGCCCGGACCCAGTTGAAGTCAACACCGCCCTTCCGGGGTTGCAGTTTGAGGCCTTTGCCACACCAGGCCTCTCCTATCAGCCAACAGAAGCTCAATCCGGCAAGTCGAATCCTTGGGCCTTCTCCACACCAGGCCCGGCCTACCCGAGCGCCCCCTGCAGGGGACTCCAACAGAAAGCTCAAGCCGCCGCAGAACAGGCCCCACCTTTAGCTTCACCTTTCCCCAGTGACACTCCTCCCAGACCTAACTCTATTATTCAGGACACGCCACCACGTCCCTGCTTACCATTGCCGTTGAGCCCGCCTTCTGGGCCTTCTCGAAAAGGCGTGCCTTGGAGCTACACCCCCTTCCGGGAGGAGCTACGACAAGGAGGTCCACCTCCGCCGACGACTCCAGTGGAACTGCGAAGGTCGGGGCGGGTCCGGCACCGCCCCGCCTATTTACAGGACTACGCATGCTCCACCCGGGGAGCATGCGCAGAACTGGGGGGAAGGGGTGTTAAATATTAATGAGCCATGCAAATAGGCTCAGTTGGTTAAATAAAGTTTCAGCACCTTTTGGAGGTCAGCAACAGCCTCCTCCGTCCTGATTGGCCAGGACGCGGAGGAGGCTGTTGCCGGCCGAAAGTTAGCTCTGATTGGACCTGGGACTTGACAGCTGTTGCTGCCCAAGTCCCTGGTTCCTATTGGCTGCCTTGTTGATATAAATAGTTTGGCGCGCACTGCCTCTGTGAAATGCTCTCTAATGGTTTATGTATCTTGTCTTTTTATGTACATTGACAGCATGTGCACCAAAGACAAATTCTCTGTGTGCCCAATCACACTTGGCCAATAAAGAATTCTATGTTCTATGTTCCCCAGTTTTCCAGAGAGTAGATGAAAGGACAGGTACTTTCAGTCTTGCAAGATTCTATTAATGTAATATTTACAATAAAGATATTGCTAGTTCTGCAGTTGTACTTCTTATCTGGACAGCCTTGCAAGGCTATCATGGAAGAACTTGCTTCACTGGATAGGCAAAAACTTTCTTTGGTTAACGAAAAAGATGAATAAGAGGAACTCAAACTTGCTTATGCTTTTAAGAATCATGAAAGAGAAATATATACTGGAACATCATAAAGGCTGATGCATCTATAGAAAGAATAATAATGATCAGCAAGATAGACAGAAGAGGCTAATGGCAATAAGATAGATGGATGGAGTACTGGAGAATGCAGGAATAAACTTATAGGAATTGTTAATGCACAACTGACAGAACAGCTTGGAGATATTTTATCCATAGAAGCAACAAAAATTAGATCTCACAATTTTGTCAGCTGTTATCTACAACAAAATAACAATACAACATCCTTAGTAAATTAAATGTCAATTAAAATAATATAATGTAACATATAGCCTGATGATTATTGTAAAACTCTCCAGAATAATCCAGTTTTAATTGCTTCTGTAAAGCTATCAATCAAGCCATCACAACTCCAGGTAAAAGGCACTCATAGAAAAACAGTATTGCGAAGCCCTGGCCCATCTCACTTTCCAGGAATGAGGTATTACCAACAATGTGTTGCTTCAGTATGTTTTGAAATAATGTCATATAGTCTTGAAACAGCAAATACTGAATACAACTTTCATGGGATTTTTTTTTTAAAGTGGTGTCAGATATCAATTATTCAAAGGGAGGTGAAGGGAAAAAAGTATAACTGATCCATTCATTCCCTTTGAACCTTTTCTTTGGATTTTGGGGTCCTTGTTTTCTTTTTCTAATGATAATTTTATTAAAAAATTACAATCACAATGTTAAAAATAATAATGCAAACTAAACAAAATAAGAAAAAAATAGAAGGTGCAGAAAAGAAAAAGAAAAAAAGAAGTCTGTTGTTCTTTAAAAATGCAGCCTGGCAAGGGAAATGTTTGCTAGTTTTAAAGCTATCAGAGATCAAATTTCTTTTCAAATAGTTATAAAACTTTCAAGTGAATGTAAAGCAATTCTGGGATGCCACAAAAACCAGTAATATTACTGGTTGACAACAATCTAGTCCAGGGGTGTTAAACTGAAGGCCCATGGGTCGGATATATCATGCACAGGCCACACCCACTCCAGCTCCACAAAGTGGGGAAATGTTGCAATACGTCATGTAACGGCAATGTGATAAGTTTGACACCCATGATCTAGTCCAGGGATGTGCAGTCAGGGGAGGCAGGGGAGGCAGAGCCTCACCACTGTCATCATGAAAAGAAAAAAAATGTAAAAGGAAAAAGGCAAGAGCTGAGGTCAGGCTGAGCTAGTTGCTGCCAGAGTCACCGTGGATGACTCTGCTTAGTGCTTAACTGTTTAAAAAAGCGCCCTCTACAGGAGGAGGCAGGAGAATGACGTGCCTTATCTAGTCTGATTTTAGGTGTTTTATGATCACTTGAGCAGAGTTAAGCAAGGGTTAAAAGCCTAAAAATACCTGACGTAGGTGAGGCACGTTGTTCTCCTACCTCCTCCTGTAGAGGGCACTTTTTTAGAGGCTTTTTTAAACAGTTAAGGAGAGTCAGCGACGGTGACTCTGGCAGCAACTAGCTCAGCCTGACCTCAGCTCTTGCCTTTTTCCTTTTCCTTTTTTTTTCTTTTCATGATGACAGGCAAGAACAGAGTTGAAATCCCCTCTGTAACAGCTGAAAAAGGTACGTGTGGGTCGGAGGGAGAGGGAGGAATTCAAACTTCATCCTCAAGTGTAGATCCCTCCCCAAGTGTAGTTTGATTGCAGGCAGAGCCATGTTGCGTTTTCAAACACACACACACACCTAGATAAAACTATATAAGCCTAGCTTCACTGATTACAAGTTTGAAAAGGCAACTGGCTCTGCCTGCAATCAAAGGCTCGGATCAGCTCCAATCCAACTTCTGTGTTTGTGTTTGAAAGAAAGTGAGTGAAAGAGGGAAGGGGGTAGGAGAGATAATCCAATCCAACTTCTCTGTGTGCATGTTTCTGTTTGAGAGAGGGGGGAGGGAGGGAGAGAGGGAGGAAGGAGGGGGAGGGATAAGAAAAAGAATGAAGGAAACTTTTTCTCAAAGGAGAAAAACAAATGCTGTCACTTTAAATTGGAACTGAGCATGCCTGGCTGTGGAATTCTGGGAGTTGAAGTCCATAAGTCTAAAAAAATTTGAAACCCACCACTGTGTCAGTGCCTCACCAGCCATAAACCTCACCACACGTCACTGATCTAGTCCAAAGCAGATTTTGTGGCAGCATTGCAAAGTCAATGGAAAGTCAGATTCTGTAAAGGTCTCCTCCTTGAGCAGGGATTTGGACTACAAGACCTCCAAGATCCCTTCCAAACAGAGGTGGGTTCCTACCAGTTTGGCCTGGTTTGGCTGAACTGATAGTGGTATGGCAGCCTGGGTCACTGAAACTGGCAGTGACCCAGGCCTGCCACGCCCCCAAACCAGTTCCCCGGTCTGCGCCCTCAGCACCACCATCTTGCTTTTAAGTTCTGTGCATGCACAGAACAATTTTAATTGAAGTCCAAATGCGCATGCAGCACACATCCAGCATGCACACGAGCGAACCGGCAGTAAAGCTGGCCAGAACCCACCCCTGTTTCCAACTCTGCTATTCTGTAATTCTGTCCTCATCCCACGGTTACTACAGTCAGGGCAGGGCAGGATTCTGTGAGATTTAGTCCAGAAGAGATGCTATTCAATAGCTTGTTTACCTATGTTAGTATCTGCTTGTCAAATTCCAATCTCTACAAAGTTCTGCCCTGGCAAGGCAAGAAGGGTTAACTAAAAAGAAACAGATATATTTAAAACTTAACAATTTATTTTATATTTCAGTCTCATTTAATTTAATAATATATTTCCTACTTCTATCTCCCCTTTTCTTTTCTTCCCCTCTGTCTCTGTATTCTATGCTGTTTTTCCCCATTCCCACTTGGAAGTGTAGGAAGTTAAAACCCATCCCTGTCCTAGAAGAATGAAATATCCTAGGAAATATTGAAATGGCAGAATATTATATTTCCCTGGATGTGAAAAGGGAGAAACATGTTTTTAAAGACAAAGTAGCTCCCTGCAGCTTCATTCCCCCCCCCCCACTGTCAATGAGCCATTAAAGCCTGAGCTAGTGTACTTTGCATAATAAAGAAAGGATTAGCCTTCCAGAGAAACTCACCACATGGCATCTGGAAACTCAAACCTGGCCCCATGGGAGTCTGACAACCAATCAGAATACATTCCTTACACAGGAACAGGAAACAGAGAGGTGGGGCTGAACAGATTATAAAAAAACCAGCAAACTCTTCCTTTGCTCTCTCTCTTCTTCTTCACCCAACATTGAAACATGTGATCACCTTTTCTGTTCAGGACTCAAGCCATGTGGTCCTGTCCACCATTAAACCATCTTTCCAAGCAGCCTCCTTGCCTCCAGTGTCTTTTTCCCCACTTGCAGCTGAATCCAGAGGGACATTTCTTTTAATAGAAGAAAGTACGCTTCAGAACTTTCATGCCAAGATTTAGTACATTGTCCATTTTTATAAAAGGCATCTATTTCTGAAAAGGCAAACACATAAGACAGAGAACACTTCAAGCATTGTGATCTTAAGACTTCACTTCTAATATCTCTTTTTAACTGTCTAATAACTGATAACTGTCGGTAATGTTTTTAAAATATCAATGTAGTTAGTGCTAATAGAAACTTGTCAACATAGAGTTTGTACTGATATGAAAAAGAGTGAATGAACCAAAGAGTTAGCATGGTCTAATATGAACTTAAATCTCTCTATCAATTTAAACCACAAACTATCATTAGCAATAGCAGTTAGACTTATATACCACTTCATAGGGCTTTCAGCCCTCTCTAAGCGGTTTACAGAGTCAGCATATCGCCCCCACAGTCTGGGTCCTCATTTCACCTACCTTGGAAGGATGGAAGGCTGAGTTAACCTTGAGCCGGTGAGATTAGAACTGCTGAACTGCAGATAACAGTCAGCTGTAGTAGCCTTCAGTACTGCACCCTAACCACTGCGCCACCTCGGCTCAGTGTATCATTGTATATGTCCATATATTTAATATTCAAAATCTTTTCAGAATTATTGATAGGTTTGGTTTGGTTTGGTTTAATTTTATTTGTATGCCGCCCTTTTCCCTGAGGGGACTCAGGGCGGCTCACAACTCAAAAAGGGGGGGGGAAATACAAACAGAATAACAAAAACATTAAAAAAAACCATACATAGCTAAAAGCACAACAATCATACCATTCGAAGTGGGGCGGCGAGTCTTTACCCCAGGCCTGTCGGAACAGCCAGGTTTTAAGGGCTATACGGAAGGCCTGGAGGGTGGTGAGGGTATGAATCTCCACGGGGAGTTCGTTCCAGAGGGTCGGAGAAGCCACAGAGAAGGCTCTCCTCTGGGTAGTCGCCAGTCGACACTGGCCAGCTGATGGAATTCGGAGGAGGCCTAGTCTGTGGGATCTAATTGGTCTAGTGGAGGTAATTGGCAGTAGGCGGTCTCTCAAGTACCCAGGTCCAATACCATGAAGGGCTTTGTAGGTGACGACTAGCACCTTGAAGCGTACCCGGAGATCAACAGGCAGCCAGTGCAGCTCGCGGAGGATAGGTGTTACGTGGGTGAACCGAGGCGCACCCACGATCGCTCGCGCGGCTGCATTCTGGACAAGCTGAAGTCGCCGAATACTCTTCAAGGGCTGCCCCATGTAGAGCACGCTGCAGTAATCCAGTCTGGAGGTCACAAGGGCACAAGTGACTGTTGTGAGAGCCTCCCGGTTCAGGTAGGGACGCAACTGGTGCACCAGGCGAACCTGGGCAAATGCCCCCCTGGTCACAGCTGACAAATGATGTTCAAAAGTCAGCTGTGGGTCCAGGAGGACTCCCAAGTTGCGGACCCTGTCTGAGGGGCGTACCATTTGACCCCCCCAGCCTGAGAGGTGGAACACTTGGCCAATTAGTAGGAGGGAAGCACAGCAGCCACTCGGTCTTATCTGGATTGAGTACAAGCTTGTTAACCCCCATCCAGTCCCTAACAGCCTTGAGGCCCTGGCACATCACATCAATCGCTTCATTGAGTTGGCACGGGGCGGACAGATACAGCTGTGTATCGTCCCCATACTGGTGGTATTTTATCCCGTGCCGTCGAATGATCTCACCCAGCGGTTTCATGTAGATATTAAAGAGGAGGGGGGACAGGACCGAACCCTGCGGCACCCCATACGTTAGGGGCCTAGGGGTCGATCTCTGCCCTCCGACCAACACCGACTGTGAACTGTCCGAGAGGTAAGAGGAGAACCACCGTAAGACAGTGCCTCCCACCCCCACCTCCCGCAGTCGTCGCAGAAGGATACCATGGTCGATGGTATCGAAAGCCGCAGAGAGGTCAAGGAGTACCAGGATGGAGGCATGAACTCCATCCCTGGCTCTCCAAAGATCATCGATCAATGCGACCAAAGCGGTTTCCGTGCTGTAGCCAGGCCTGAAACCAGACTGGAAGGGATCTAGATAATTGGTTTCCTCCAAGGACCGCTGGAGCTGAAAGGCTACCACCTTCTCAACAACCTTCCCTACAAAGGGGAGGTTGGAGACTGGATGATAGTTGTTTAGGACGGCTGGATCCAAAGATGGTTTCTTCAGGAGGGGTCTCACCACCGCCGCCTTTAATGCGGGGGGAAAGACCCCCTCCCGAAGGGAGGCGGCAACAACCGCCTGGATCCAGCCCCGTGTCACCTCCCTGCTGTTAACAACCAGCCAGGAGGGGCACGGGTCCAGTACACATGTGGAGGCACTTACAGCTCTCATGGCCTTGTCCACATCCTCAGGGGTAACAGCTTGAAAATCAATCCAGTGATGTCCTACCAGATTATCCCTTGGTGCCTCAGCTGGTTCTGCAGAATTGGAGTCCAGGTCTGCCCGAAGCCGAGCAACTTTATCCGCGAGGAATTGGACGTAGTCCTCAGCTCTGCCTTGCAAAGGATCGCTCGTATCCCTCCTATTTAGGAGGGAACGTG
Organism: Thamnophis sirtalis; assembly: GCF_051295495.1. Classification (NCBI taxonomy): domain Eukaryota; kingdom Metazoa; phylum Chordata; class Lepidosauria; order Squamata; family Natricidae; genus Thamnophis; species Thamnophis sirtalis. Next base: position 27,055,036 of record NW_028261390.1, read on the forward strand.
TTATTCTGAACAAGGCGGCTGGGCGCGACTCAGCAAAAGCAATCAGAGAGGCAATGTATGTTCTTTTTGTCGTCCTAATTGCCCGGATGTAACTCTGATGCTGGATGTTAAAAGTGCTCGGTCTGACTCGGACTTACTGGATCTCCATCGATGCTCTAGGCGTCTCTTTCGGCGCTTCATCTCCCGGAGTTCCTCAGTAAACCAAGGGGCCCTCCTGGATCCACTGCCTCGGATCGGCCGTAAAGGCGCAATCCGGTTAAGAGCCTCTGTCGCTGCTGAATTCCAAGCAGCAACCAGAGTCTCCGCCGGACTGTGGACGAGGGTATCAGGAATAACCCCAAGCTCCGTCTGAAAACCCGACGGGTCCATAAGTTGCCTGGGGTGGAACCACCTAATCGGTTCCTCCACCCTACAGTGGGGGTTTGGTCTCCGAAAGATAGAATAAAATGAAATTCTGAAGCTACTAAAGACATGGAAAAGCACCATAGTTTGATTAATTATCATATATTGGTGAAGCTAATCAAACAAATATAAAAAGATAACATATGGAAAGAACAAGCAGTGGATATTGTGAACAGGTAATTTTCTATTTCCTTAGATTTTGAAGTCCAGAAAAGTGTTCATCTGCCATATTTCTATAAATATAACATTGTATTTCTTTAAATAATAAGATACATTTAACATAGGATACATAAAAGGAATAAGGAGAGAAAATGTTAAGCCAAAAATGCAGATAGAAAAGAAAATGAAAATATTTTCAACCTTTTTCAACAGATAGAAGAATAAATTTAATTGACTTTAAGATTACCATAACTTCCAGTTTTCTACATGTTCTATTTTTTTTCCTAATCATTAAACCTATCCTACAAATATGTTATAATAAGCCTGAATTGATTGCTTATGTTAATGCCTTTCTTCCCGTATCATTGAAATTTAATATGTAACATATTATGTTCTGTTTTGTTTTTTAAAATTGTAAGCGTCTCTTTTATGGGCAGCCATAAAAACTGAGGAAATAAATAATAAATAAATTACATCATTCCTTATTTCATACAAGTCTTGAGTACTGTTTGGTATAAAGACAGAAAAACAGATCTTAACAAACCTGCCAGTAAAGACCCAAATTGCTGCTAGATATTCCCTACAGCAGTGGTTCTCAACCTGTGGGTTGGGATCCATTTGGGGATCGAACGACCCTTTCACAGGGGTCGCCTAAGACCATCGGAAAACACATATTTTCAATGGTCTTAGGAACCGAGACACCAATTTGATGGTTGGGGGGTCACCACAACATGAGGAACTGTATTAAAGGGTTGCAGCATTGGCACTGCCCTACACACACAAATGATTTGGGGGGATAAATACATGTAAAGTGGACCTGTCTTCATTTTGCGGAATATAAAATGTTAATCTCTGTGTATTTGTGTCTCTGTTATCACTAACACTTTGTGCAGGTCAGAGACTTGTAATTGGCTGTATTTTGGAGGGAAACAGAAAAGTCAACTCAGCAGCTGGGTCACATGATCAAAGCTCATATGCATCACAAATAAAAGGTGGTAGGGTTTGATCATGCAGTTGAAGTCCCTTCCTGACATGTTAACCCAGTTATAGACAATCAACATGTGGTTCTCCAAAGATAAATATGGAAATAACCTTTGTCAGATGTTAGGGATGTATCAACTATGTTTTTCTTGTTTATGAAGAGCCTTTCAAGGCAATCCCTTTCAACCTAATCCTTTCATCCTTGCCATATTTACAAAACAAGTATGAAGAATTGTATTATGAGTAGAGACGAAAGATTTGGTAACCACACTCCTACAGATATTGCAGTGGATTCATTCAGACATAGGCTGCAAGTGTTTGCAAATGAAGTGAAGCTGACAATATCCAAGTACATTTTGAAATGAAATAAATGTTTATTAAATTTCAAGTACAGGAATTGTTCATCATGTGAACCTCTTGCATTTTGAAAGACCTATTATATTTTGGCTTTTAAAAATCTCTCCCTAATTATGAAATGCTGAAATGCATATGCTCTAACTTCAAGTGTAGTTAGAAAAAAAATAAATCATGGTGTGCGGCCGGCCAAATAATATTTACAAGATCAGCCTGGACATTTGAAATGTATGATAATCATATAACTAGCATTCTTTAAGTAATCATTGGCATGCAGATATGGCCATTGCATAGAATCTGGCAAAAGATTCATACATCAAATCATGAACCAATAACAGATATGTAACTTGCTAGAAGGGTGAGTATATAAATGAACCAGGGTCCCAAAAAACTTGGTTTAGAAAATGAACTGACCACTAATTAAGCATATAAATCCATGGCTGGGATTCAGTCGAAATCAACCTGGAATGTAAAAGCAAAAGATAAAATCTACAGTGAGGTAACTGATAAAATTTGGATTGAATAACCTTCAAATTTTTTGAAAAAATATGACTAATACAATAAGTGACATTTATTATTTTAGCTTTAAAATCTGCCAGTATTGTCAGCATCTAGTTGCCAATTTTGACCAGAGCAATACTATGGACAGCCCATGCAGTCCTTTTGGTACTTTAGTTGTATTTTCTAGGGGAGTATAAGAATGAAAGATAAATCTTTTATATCACAAAAATGAACAGGTGTTTTATGTTCTTTTGAACTTTCTGCGTGCAACGTTGATACTATAGTCCCAAGTGGCACGCAGAGCCATATCTGCCGGCATGCAAGCCGTCAGCTCCAGTGTGCATGTGCATGCCGGCCAACTAATTTTTGGCCTTCTGGAGGTCCTCCAGGGAGGTCGTTTTTGCCCTCCTCAGGCTCTGGAGGCTTTCTTGGAGTCCGGGGAGACCAAAAACGGCTTCTCCCAGCCTCCAAGAAGAAATACCAAGCTCAGCTTGGAGGCGAGCATTGCGGCGTGTGTGGAGTGGGTTGTGCACACATGCACAGGTGGGGGGGGGCGCTTTCCATTATAGTTGCCGGCACATGTGCACGCTATCAAACACACAGCTCACATTTTTGGCACCCAACAACAAAAGGGTTAGCCATCACTGCTATAGTCTATTCACAGCAAAAGGAAACAAGGTCTTACTCTTTTCACCATTTTTAATCAGGACTCTAGCAATACTTGAACTAGGTGAAAAAATTCCGGTGCAATATTTTTAAGCACTACAAAGTACAATAGATTTTTTCAAGGATGGTGCAAACCAGGCAGGATTGTGATTAACCCAGGGAGTGGAATGCTTATTTTATATTCAGGGGATTCTAGGACTTCACTGGCCTTCTAAGGTCCCACCTCTTCCTATACAGTCTAAAATGTTGTAAAGGAATGATATGTCCCAAAGGTGCTTTTTCAAAAGGCAACTGGACTTTCTAGCTGGCTGGGGAATTCTATGAGTTGAAGTCCACAGGACTTAAAGTCGCCAAGGTTGAGAAACACTGCTCTGTTCAAATGGCCAGCTGTCTTCAAGGAATATAAATCTTTTCATTCCCCATCATCAAGTCAGAGCTGAAGAAGCTCCTTGGATGAGAAGTGAAACATCTTCAAAAAAAACCAAAAACCCACCAGAAAGTCCAGTTGCCTCTTGAAAAAGGACCTTTGAGACAACCATGACCTGGATGACTGAGAATCTCCATAGGCATAAAGGAATTTATATGCCATACCTAACTGAAAAGAAGGCTATAATGTTGTTCCTTGAGTTCAAAAATGAACAGTCTATGGTGCCTGATAACTTCAGTCATATTTGGTAAGGAACCTGAAAATTAAGGACTTGCTTTGGCTAAAAATTTAAATGTGGTGGGGTATTTGCATTCTTTAGTGTTAAATGACAGCATCTGCTGTTTTCAGTATTAAAACATAAACAATTATCTTGAATGAAATCCCATTTGCATAGTTTTCAGTTATCCACTCCACATTAATTCTATCATTTCTCTTCACCTTTTAACAGTTATTTCCTAGGCTGCAGCTCAACCTAGAAAGCTCCAGTCACAGTTAATTGGTGGCTTGATTAGAAGATGCCACACTGGAAAGTTTTTTTATGAGTCCCATTGATTTTATCTGATATACTTTTTACTTAATATTGAGAAAACTAAATCAAATATTGATTGTTCTACATATGAACTGGCTCTTTGTAATGCTCATGCTTTCCTCATCTGGGATTAGCAAGAGAGCTTCTGAAATAGGCTAGAAAACACCAACTCAGCTTGGTATGATCCCTGACCCATTTCTTGTTTTATTAATTAACCCAAACTAATAAATGCTAACAAGGTAAGTAATATTGATTGGTTTGTTTTACTTGCAGATTTGTTTGGTTTGCAATTATTACCAAATGAGAAGTAGTTATAAATTGTTTGTTTAAAAAAAGACATATTGAGCATTGCTAAACCACAGTTCTTTAAATAGTTGAAAATACTTCAACAGTGGACAATTGCTGGTCAGGCATGTTTAAGATAAAAGATGACTGCAATCTCCTCTTTCTGTGACTAAGCTCATGTTTGATTGGTATACAATATAGTTTTGTCCAACTGGTTGAACAACATTTCTTATCTTTCTAATCTACTTCTTATCTGTAAAGTTTTTAAGTCTCAGTATGTCCATGGCAATAAGGCTAAGCCTCCTCAATTGCCAAAAATGTATCATTAATCATCCTAGTCTCGGCAAGGGTAATGTCACATAGGCTGGCACGTGATGTGACTACAAAGCATTGCAGTGCAGGCAGGCAGCAAAGAACAGAAGAAAATATCAGATCCAGAGTATTTGTGGTACAGCTAAATAGATCATCATTCACAACAAAGCATATACTTAGCAGCAAAAGAGTTCAGATTCAATTTCTGATACCTCCACTTTAGATAAAGACTGGCAGGAAGACTTCTGACTGAATACCCCAAAGAACTTCTTTAAAAAGTTAGCTAATTGGGGCAAGTATATAAAGCATAATCTAGACAGCATGCTAAAAAGCAGAGACATCATCCTGCCAACAAAAGTATGTATAGTCAAGGTTTTCCCAGTTGCAATGTATGGCTGTGAAAGTTGGACCATAAGAAAGGCTGAGTGCCAAAGAATTGAGGCCTTCGAACTGTGGTGCTGGAAAAGACTCCTGCGACTCCCTTGGACTACAAGGCGATCAAAATGGTCAGTCCTGGAGGAGATCAACCCTGACTGCTCTTTAGAAGGCCAGATCCTGAAGATGAAATTCAAATACTTTGGCCCCCTAATGAGAAGGAAGGACTCACTGGAGAAGAGCCTAATGCTGGGAATGATTGAGGGCAAAAGAAGAAGCGGACGACAGAGAATGAGGTGGCTGGATGGAGTCACCAAAGCAGTAGGTGTGAGCTTAAATGGACTCCGGGGGATGGTAGGGGATAGGAAGGCCTGGAGGAACATTGTCCATGGGGTCGCGATAGGTCGGACACAGCTTTGCAACTAACAACAATAACAATATAAAGCATCTTCCTAACATATAGATTCTATTGGTAGGCAGAGTCAAGATATTTTATCTTCTTCATCTGTCCAAAATAGCTGATTATTCCATAGCTGTTCAATACATATGATGCAGTACAACATAAGAATAAATATTTTAATTTCATTTTTTTACAGTAGGTATAAGCATGCAAATCTACATTACATGCTCATGATCTTTTGAGATATTCATTAAATATCATCACTGACACATCACGTCAACAGTGGTTCTGAGATCTCGTCTGCCAGTTCCTTCAGAACCCTGGAGTGTAATCCATCTGGTCCTGGTGATTTGAACTCGTCTAGGGTAGACAGGTGCTCGCTTACCATTTTCTTCCCTATTTCAACTTGGTAATTATAAATTTATTATAAACATACAATTAGAATACTTTATTTGCTTATATCTTGATTAGGCAAATAGTTATTAATTAGTCATAGATCCACAAATTAGTACTAAGAAGAAATAAAAATTAGGAGTAAATTTCAAGCCATTGATCCTAGCGGAAGATTTTAAGTGTACATAACTTAAGTATTTCTTGTCAGTAATAATAATAGACTCAAGCCTAATAATATGATTCAGTGAGCCATGTTTGTTAATTCAGAATTGCTCGCTCTATCTTGTTCCCAGCTAAAGTGGGGAACTGAACATTTTATTATTTTATTAATAATTAGTGCAGGGAGTTGCCAAGTGTTACACTGACTCAAAAGCAAAACAGGAAATAAAGGCAATTGTAGTTCACACTACAAACTAGATCTTAGCTATCCTAGCCTGAAAGCAGGTCCAGTTATTGGCTTATCTGTATCCCCATTACCTATTTTCTATTTGAGAGTGGCTTTATATTGTACCTATCATATTACCTGGTGTTTTATTCTTTTAACTAAGCATGCTAGGGATTGAAACCTTCTGTAAGACATGTTCTGCCACTAAGATACATGGTTCCTATTCCATTACTTTTATCTTGACTTTTCCTGATATTGGAATCAGACTACAACCACGATCCTATCTGTGAAGATTCAGTTTTTCTCAGCCACATTCTCATTTGTGCTGTAAAAAGCAGATAACTTTATTACACCTTTTTATAATCTTGTGCCTTTCAGCTATGTTTGACTAGGATCACTTAAGATATTCGAAGGTAAAGTCCAAAATATGATGGCATTGAACTTTATACAATAGAATTGGATTTTATCTAACACATATATTTAATAAATAAACAATTCATTATAATTTGTTTACCATAAAAATGTAGAAAAATCACTACTTTTTATATAGCATTTTTTCAATCCTTTTTTTTAAAAAAAAATTCAAATGTTATCCCTAGACTATTTCTCAGATAATTATCATTGATTAAAGAAGAATATTATCTCCATTATTATGGAGGTAGTTATGATAATCAAATGAATTCTCCATAGGTTTGGAGAGAACAGGTTTCTGAATATAATTAGCTGGGAAAGATTTTGACTGGCAGAATGTTGGATGACTGGAGCCTTGATCTGCTAAAGGAGTAAGATGCTGCATAAGATCAATAGTATTTAGTTAATATTCTATCCTCTGCCAATTCCAACTTCTGAAGCCAATTATTAAAAACTATCTATCAGAAACAATATATTCATTTTATGAATTTCATAAAGTATTGCTATACATTTTATTTTGCAATATCCTAATTGTATGCCTCATTAATACTTATAACATAATTCCATGCAATAATTTCAGTTGTTTGCACTGATTCTTACATAATAGTTGCCAAAGAAGTACAGTCAAAAGAAGCTCAAGGAATCAAGATGTACTTGTACAGCATCATAGATATCTGTCCTCCATTTAATTATTGCTTTTGTTGAACTATCTAAAAAGCATAATTTAAATAGATAGGGAAAATGAAAGATAATCAGTTCAATTATTTTGTTTCCCAGTATTATTATTCAAGGAGATCTGTTTAATAAATCATCACTTTGTCGTAATAAATATTATTTTGTAGTAATAAATATTAGTACTTTGTAATATAATAAAAAAATCAAGCCCTTTCTGAATTTGTCCATGAAAATCAGTATAATAAATATAGGAAACATTGTGCTTTCTGGTCATTTCTACATTTTATAAGGAAAATGCTTGCTTATTGCTTGCTTGCTTGCTTGCTTGCTTGCTTGCTTGCTTGCTTGCTTGCTTGCTTGCTTATGTGCCATCAAGTCAGTATCAACTCTTAATGATCACATAGCTAGATATTCTCCATGTCTCTAACCTGATCTTTCAGATTTTCCAATGTGCACTAGCACATGTCCCAGAATTAGAGTATTCTCCAAGAGTTAAGTCTTTGCATAATGTCTCTGAAGTAGGATAATTTGACCCTGATTATTTGTGCCTCAATAAGAAGTCTGGATTTGTTAGATGACAAATTGGTTTGTTTTCTTGGCTTTTCATGGTACTGTCAGAGGTCTGTTTCAGCAACAAAGTTCAAAAGCATCAATACTTTTGAACTATTCTGCTTCTCCAAAGTCCAACTTTTGCTTCCATAGAGTATAACAAAAAAAATACCATTGCTTGCACTGTTTTGACTTTTGCGGAAATAGAAACATCACAAGATTTAAATATTTTCGCGAAGACCTTCGTGGTTGTTCTACCAAGGGCTAGTCTGCATTGCTACTCCTTTATTTTGATTGTTGATCCTAAAAGGCTGAAGCTATCTACCCATTCACTGTCTTCAATAGCACTTATAAGGGTGGCTATTGTACCTATTTGACTTCCTTTATATTTTATGTTAGTGCCATGTTTTCATTCTGCCCCTTGACTTTTATTACTAGAGTTTGATAGATCCTTTGCATGCTTGGTTGTCACATTACCATGATCTTCTAATACTAGTGGATCTTGTATGTAGGTAATATCCTTCACAGTATCTCCATTGTTGCTATCTCCTTGTTTGATCTCCTTTGAATTAGTTACTAATTAGTGAATTAGTTACTATTATTGACATATTTTTGCATACCAATTCCAGGTTGGAACCACCTTCTGAGTTCTTTTCTTGTTTTTCCAATCTGTTTCCATCTTCAATGTCTTTACAGATGTTGTTATAATAATGCTTCTTGCCTCTTATAACAACTCTTGAAATTCTTTGTTTGACTGTTGTGTGAGATTTTTCTGTATTTTCCTCTTCTTTGTAATTACTACTGTTTGTTCTGACATCCAGATTTCTTTCTTCATTTTTGGCAGTCTCTCTTCACAGTCATTCTTAATCACTTCTTTATTGTTCATTATGTAGTATTCTCCTTTTTATTGGTAATAATTTTAGTAAATAAAGATGATTTTACAACTCATTTTCCTAAATATATGATTGCAGCAGACAGAACTTTCATTTAATCATTCATCATAAAGAGTTTTTCATCAAGTTGATTCATCATTTTGTGAATTGTCCAAGAAGTAATGTTTTTTTAAAGTTTTTTTCAGGCATTACATGAACAAATAGAGGAGAAAAATATACCTTTTAGACTGACATAGTCATTGTAAGTTCTGGTTGAATTGCATATGTGTGGAAGATTCTTGCCATGTATATTGGACAGCATAAAAAACCAGGGTACCAATCTTGTGAGCAACGATCTAATCTTAAAACTACATATGCAACACTGTAACATGTTAGGTAGCGATAAGGGTTAATTTTAAATGTTTTGGGAAAAATCCATGTTGTTATTCATCCTGTTTTTAAACCTTAAATCTATCTCCTTGATTGTCCTTCATTCTCTTTATTTATTCTAATTGGTTTACATGACTTGCATATTACAAGTCCTTACTTCTTTGGCTAGTGATCAAAAGTTGCAGGAGAAATATCTAAGCTCCGAGATGATTGTAACTCCTTTCTCCCAGTTAAATATATAAGCAACCTAGAACAAATGTGGATATTGATAATATCTTGTAACTTGCATATAAATATTATTTTGTTTCCCAGAAAAAAATATATAAAGTACACAAATACTGACAGCCTAAATCATTGGGTCAGATTATTTTATATTATTAATAAGATGCACAGATGTACAGGTCCTGACTTATGACCACAACTGAGCCCAAATTTTCTGTTGTTAAGTGAGATCTTTATTAAGTGAGTTTTATGACACCTCTTGCCACAGTTGTTAAGTGAATATTGCAGTTGATAAGTTAGTAATCTAGTTGTTAAGTGAATTTGGCTTCTCCACTGAATTTGCTTGTCTGAAAGTCATAAAAGATTACCATATATCCTTGAGACACAGCAATGGTCATAAATATGAACCAGTTGCCAAGCATCTGAATTTTGATCACATGATCCAAGGGTTGCTGCAAAGGTCGTAACTGTGAAAACGGTCACAGTTTTTTGAACAGTCACTAAACGAACTGTTGTAAGTCAAGGACTACCTGTATATCTAAGGTATTATTAAATAAAATATACGGCAAAGAGTTCCTAAACTCAATTTCCATTTTATACAATTTTTTTTTATAAACACCCAGTTAAAACAGGAATAATTGCAAGTGGATCAGGAAATAAGCAATAGGTTCATGAAATGTATATTTGGGTTTGTAGCAGGCAGGCAGCAGTAGGATAGCAGTAGCATACAAATGAAGTAAAAAGATAAAAATTACTTTCCAGATCTATTTCATCATTTATATTCATCATTTATAAGTTTGGACAAACTTATATCACTAGGAGAAAAACTTTGAAGCTTTTTGGATTGCACAGTATGGCTTTTATTTTAGTTTTTAGATTTCTTTTTATAAGCAATATGTGCAGTATCATTTAAAATCATAGCTATACCTTAACTTTTCATCCACACACCAGCTGGCAAGGAATGAAATACTGATTCTAAGGCTAGCAGACTTATTGCTTTAGAATTGGTGATTTTTGTGGCATGTGTATAATAGAATCCCATATTGAGCAGAATAAAAAATAGATTTCTTGTATTATATAATACACCATACACCGCATTCACAGCTAATTAACATAGAAAGTCCCTTAGCAACTTTTCTGCATTTGAACTTCTTGAAAAATGTAGCAGTGAAAAAAATAACTTCATTATCACTATGCTGTGATTCTTTACAAAACAATGTTTCAAAAATATTTAATTCCAACTATACAAAAAAACAAATTATGAAACAACATATTATTAAATGTATTATTTATGTATCCATATGTGAGTTCAAATAAGATACCAAATGCTAATGACTGTTTGAAACTTCTGTTCAGAAATTCAATTCAAAGGCAAATTGATTAGATTTCTGAATTAATGATTGAACAGAATTGAATTTCTGGATGGAATTAGAAAGTCAAATCAGATTGTAGGATTAGAAGCTTTCAAATCAACTTGTTATCATTCATCTTTAAAAACATCTTGGTGATGGTTTTTTTGTACTTTACAATTACAAAAATAGATATTTTAAAAGTGCAGACCAAGTTTCCCCCCCATCATTCTCAAAGATGGACATTTTTTGTAGTTATACTCACTAATCAAAGCCAAAGGTACTTTTTCAAGAGGCAGCTAGACTTTCTGTGTTTTTTTTTCCTTTGAAGACATTTCACTTCCCATCCAAAAAGCTTCGTCAGCTCTTGGATGAGAAGCGAAATGTCTTCAAAGAAAAACCAGAAAATCCAGTTGCCTCTTGAAAAAGCACCTTTGGGACAACCATGACCTGGATGACTGAGAATCTCCATAGTCACAAATCAAGGACAAAGTGAATGTAATGATTAGAAAGGTCTGCTCAGCACATCAGCACTATCTTTCTTTTTTTCTGTGTGTGTGTTTGTGTGTGTGTGTGTGTATGTGTGTGTTCCAGCATAACTCTGGAATAACTCGAGCAATTTCAATCAAACTTGGTAAACAGATGACTTACTCTTTGGATAAAAATACTGTGGGGGTAAGACATCCCTAACACCCCTCAGGGTGTGTGTTCTGTTAAGATACAGTCTGTTTTGCCATACTGCCATACTGGCTTCTACTGTACAGCACAGTGGAGTTGCCATGGTAACGACTCCACAGTACTCCACAAGGGGGTCCCCCTGGTAAGGGGGAAAATCTAACATTATGTTTGGTTCAGACATTTCCCCCCTATAAATAAATACCTGGGCAACGCCAGGTTATCAGCTAGTAGTTTCAATAAAGATTCCTCTGTGCTCTCTTCTCAAGACCTTGGAATACCTGATCTATGATAGGATTCTACCAACATTGTTTTCCATGGGCTTTCTATTATCTATGTTTCTTCTCCATGACATCTAACTTAGACTAAAATGTGTTTGTCTTTTTCCTTCATTCCTTGTATTACTTTATTATGTGCCTGCCAAACTAGTCTGAGTTGGCTGTTAGTGTAACTATTTATTTTCTTTTAGTATTGGCATCCTATTGGCCCTTGACATATGCTAAGTGTCTCATGCCTGTTTAATCTTTGGATGAAGCATATGTAGGTTTTCAAAACAATGAATTTACTACTATGGATGTATGCAGTGCACTCTGGCTGGCATATTATGCTTACAGCACATCTTTCTGTCAGATGACTAATACTTGCATTTTTGTCAGATAAAGCCTTGTAGGGGAAAAAAAGTAATCCTTATTATACACATAATTTATAGAAGAAGAAAAATTCTTGGTGATCTATAGCTATTAACTCAGAACTGAAATATTGTACTCTGAATCTCTATTTATTTTAACCTTATGTATTTGCGGTTTTCTGCCTTCCACGTTCTACCCAATATTTACTTGACAGTTATATCATTCGTATTTTTCCAAAGTAATACGTTCCAAAGAATGGTCATGTTTATTTTAAATGTTTGTTCCTTTGAGTTCCATAGTCATAGCTAGAAATACATTCATAACTGCACAAGTGGGTTTGAAATGCATCTATGTTTATCTTGCATCAATTAATGTGAATTATTATTGTGAATAATGCTATCCCTCTATCTCTATCTCTCTCCCTCCCTAGAAATGTTGTTAGAATATCCAACATGTTCAACAAAGCACATGTGTATCATTTTCTCAAAGCTGGCTACCTTGTTTTTCATTGTTTCAGAGCTGCATTCGAGCTAAAACATCTGAATAAATAAAAGTGTATCTCAGTAACGGTTGAGAGTTTAGAAAAATCAAATACATTACACATTTTTTTCCTATTCTATATATCTTACATGGCTGAGTCTTCTGAGAAATTGCCAAGGCTACAAATACAATACTGAATCCCTTCTTTTGATATTGCCATCTCCTGTCGATTATTGTATTGAGTTTTGATGGGAAAAAAACCCTCCCCAAACAAAAACATTCTTTTAATAATGCTTATCCCATACTATTACAAAAATAACCCTGCTATTTCCAGCAAATGTAAAATCCATTTTCACCATCTGTATATCTGGATCATTCATTTTCTTCCTATAAAACTGCAGTTTACCTGTAATGAGATTTTTTTTCAAAAAGAAGGAAGTAGAAAGTCACAAAAAGAAAAAGAGGAAGAGGAAAAAAACTCAGAACAATAAAACAAATTAGGAGTTTATACCATGGCAGCTTAATATTTAATCAAAAAATTCTGACACAAACCAGTGCACATAGAATAGGGAATTGAAAGCATTGTTTGAAGGTGGCATTCATTTTTATAAAGACACTGATCAAAAACCAGGCATGAAACACAGAGAAACACGCTGTTGTTAGACTTACTGTTGACAAATCAGGATTCTATGACTATTGTGTTGTTTCTTTAACAAGGAAGCATAGTTGGTCCATGATCTGAAATTCTCCTAATGGTTCCTATTCAAGCAGCAACTGAAGTTAATTTTCCAACTTTGACCTTGACCAATTATCATCTTACCTGGTGAAGGAGAAACTAGCTAGTTTCTAACTAGCTAGAGAACCTGATTGTGCCCTGGTCACCATGACACTAGTACATTCGCCCAACCATCAAGATGTTCTTGAAATAAAATGTTGCTGATACATCTTTTTTGAGAAATTTAGGGAAGAGGCTCTCCCACTGACCTCTGCCTTGTCTTCTCCCTACCTATACATAGTGATAACTGAAGGTGGAATTTCTAGAAAGTCTTATTCTTGTTTATGATCTCATCAGGGTAAGGTTGTGGGGTGCTATTGCTTCCAACTATAGATGGTTTAAATAATGTATTTCATTTTTAATGCTGCATTTGCCTGAGGAGTGGGAGGAAGAGAGGTTAGATAAATTTATAACTTGGGTCCCAAATAACAAGAGTTAACGGCGGTCATTCTTTTTCTCCACATAGTATAATCTCAGCTAGCTAAGAAGCTATTTATCCTGGATTCATCTATTATTTTTGAACTATGACTTTCAGTATTTCATTCAAACCTCAGGCATGAAATAGAAAAAATATATAATAATTTAATTTTACGTGCATTACATAATATATGACAATTCACAATATGAAAGTTGTACAAAAGTCCACTAAGAAAAGTTCTGATTTCATATTTATTTTTAAAATTCTTGTATCAATATATGCATTTATATCCTTTTTCTTTTTTTCACAATTCCATCATGCATGGTAAAATGTGCTTTCATGTTTTTCATATTTACAAATTTGACTGGTCTTTATTTATCTTAGATAATTTACCTTGTGTCATATACCATGACCAATGATATATTATTTTATAAAATTACCTCTTAAGTTATAAGGTTCAAAAATATGTGTAGTATATGCCATTGCTGAAAATAATTAGTGCTTGTTCAGTAAAATTCTTCAACAGAACTAAGTTAATGCAATTCTGTATTTTCTAGTCAGAAATGATTTCCTCTTAGTTTAGTGACTATTTCATTCAAGTAATAGTAGCCTTAGAGAAGCACATTTCATTACCCAAGCAATGCCTTGCTAAAATTACTAGTCTTAAAATAAACCAATGTTTGCAAGGAGTCAAAATATTTTGCTAGTGCTGGAATTTTCCTCAAAGGAAAAAAAAACTATTTGAAAATCTGTAGTAGAATATGTATGAAAATGTTGTTAGAACTGGGTGTCAAAAGCAAATGCGGAACTAGATTTGGGACAAAATGAATTAGGCTTGAGATTATTTTTTTTTCCAAATTGGAAAAGAAGAAAAAAAACGGTTGTAGGTCTCTACTAATATATTATTTTCTCAACCAAGATAGCTGCAGTCCAGCCAAATCATACAGTTGATGTAAAGATTTGTTCTCCCAAATCATACAGTTCAATTTTATATTCTGCTATCTCTTGCAGTGAGGGAATCAAAAACAGAAAAGATAAAGCAAGCCAACAATTTTTAGCTATTACCTAGCTAACCATTGAATTGTAGTTTGATTATATTGTATAGTCTATAGGGAGTACTGACCTTGCAGCATTTTATATGCTTTTGCTTGAGTAGACTTTGTGGAAAATGCTTAGTTCTGAAAACTAAGCAAATCAATGGACAGTTTAAAAAAAAAGAGCAGAAAAAATTGCATGAGAAGTAGGTCATTCCATCAAGCACTTTTAACATTTTCAACTGAAGGTTTATGAATCCATCTCTAGCATTCACTTAGTCTGGCGAAGCATGATGTAGCCAGAAAAAAACAACTTCTAACCAATTGAAGCTGACACTCTGGTGGATAACTAGAACTCTAGGCATCCCACTCTATTGGCCATGCTGTTCGGACATCAAAGATTTCAATAACCTTTGGGGAAAAACTCTGCAATTCTCTGATTTTGTCTTATGTCAATATTATATTCAGTTCTCCAAGGATAGCCTACATTTTTATTAATTATGGTAGATAATAAAGCTATAATGTTAAATTATTCCTAAATATCTTAATATTCGTTCTTGGTATCCTTATACCCAATTATGAAACAATGGCAATTAAATATAAAATGTTTGCACCTAAAGAAAAATACATATCACAGAACACATGTCAAACACATTACACAGGATAATATACCTTTATTGAATGTATAAGGTGTGAAAGAAAAATATATATTTGGCTGCATAAATATATATAGATATAGGAAATGTAAAAGCCAGTAAAAGGTTTAGAATATAGAATTTAAAAATGATATTTGCAGCTAGATTCTTTTCTACTCTATGCCAAATGCAAGCTTGAACCTGCAAAGTATGTTCTCTACCACTAAGCTACAGATCTTACCCAAGGTTTCCTTTAACCTGGTAACTACAGAGCATATGCCTAAAATAAAATGTAAAGCATTCTGTTCTTTAAGGATTATTCCATATAAAGGTTTGCCATTCTGCCTATCCAGTTACTCTGCTTTGTCTTCTAATTATGAAAAAAGACAATAACATAAATTTATATTGATTTTTTAATGAGCAATTATAGTAAATTTTATTTTTCATTCAATAGAAAATGACACTTTACCTAGAGGTCAAAACTCTTATCAGTAAAAACCCTGGAGCAGCCTTTGAACAACTTGCTTTATCCACCACATTTTCTTCTGCTTTGTACACGTCTGCCTGCCCTCCATTCTTTCTTTTACTTTTCCAACTTTCCACTTTTCCTAACTACCCACAAGTGGTGGGTTTCAAAAATTTTTAGAATCTCTTCTGTAGGTGTGGCCTGCTTTATGGGAGTGGCTTGCTGGCCATATGACCAGGTGGGAGTGGCTTGCTGGCCATGTGACTGGGTGGGAGTGGCTTGGCAGTCATGTGACTGGGTGGGCATGGCCAACTTATAAAATGTGGTGAAACTCACTTAACAACACTCTTGCTTAGCAACCAAAATGTTGGCTCAGGAACTCTGGCATTGAAGCACGCAAGTCTTAAAGCTGTAAAGTTACAAGACCCTTGCACCCCTAACCCTTTAGAAAAAATATCCCCATGAGTGTTCAAACTTGACAGCTTTAAGACTTGGGGACTTCAACTCCCAGAATTCCTCCTCTCGCTCTTCACTTTGATGATGTGCGGACAGGTGGGGGGAGGGAGCTGGAACCGGTTCTAAACGGCACTGTAGATTTGTGGACCATCTTCTATAGAAGAGGTTAGAACTGGCAGGAACCCACTCTGCTACCCACCTTTACCACAGTGCTGTTCTCCATGCACCCACTACATATAGTTACCATGACTCTTTGCTGCCTGTCTATCCAGTATCATATCTATCTTTTTTTGTTAATGGCTGCAGATACCAGCTCCAAAATCCGACTCAGCTCCTCTCTTTCTTGTTCTTATCCTAGTATCTACCTCCCCCTAGATAAGAGACAACCTTTGTCTGTCAATGATTATTGTTGTAGTTATTGCTGTTGCACCATTATTACTTTTGCTACTATGCCACAAGCAGGAAATGGGACAGGTTTCATAGTGCACAGTGTGTTTGTGTGTGTGTGTGTGTGTGTGTGTGTGTGTGTGTGTACACTTATGTGTGAATGTGTTACCCTTATTAGAAGAATCCAAGTTTGAGTCTTCACCTAATGATAAAATTCACTGACTGACTTTAGGCCAATCACTCCTTCTGAACCCAGAGGACTGTTATTGTCAGAATGAAACGAGGGAATCCATATAATACTCCATTAGTGCAATGCAGTAAAATCTTTTTTTTAGAAAGTTCAAACATAGTAAGCCTAGAATGGCCTTTGCTTATTTCTTTTATAACCAGCAGCTTCCTCAAATACCACAAATGATATTCAGTCCTATAAGTTATACTGTATACATGTTGACATAATTTGTATGGCAACTATCTTTAGATGTTACTCATAAACATGAAAAGAATAAATAGTGAGTCATTAAAGATGGTTTCTACTTCCTCTGTGATCTCTACACCAAGTGAAATTTTATGCTCTTTTTACAATGTTTAACTTAAAATATAGAAGAAAATTTCAAACCTGGGAGTGGTTTGACATATTGCCATGACAAAATTGAAAGTTGATTGCCTTTGCACTTTGTTTTCTTTGAAAATAGAAAGCTTCTTCTAATTGTTGGAAAGTATAACTCTTCATTACTACATTATCAATGAATTTAAAGCTGTAAAATTTAAACCCTACTCTTATTTGGAACACCATTTTTATTCAATTGAATAAGAAATTTTACGCTTGTGAAATTGTGTTAAAATATAGTCATTTTGTACAGCTTAGTACCAAACATTTTTTTGCATGAGGAAGGAACTTATAGAAGATGAGATGGTAGATTTAAGAACTTCCGAATAACCAGATCATAAAGACATTTGGAAGCGTCTCTGCGTAGTCAAAATAGACACTGAATCTTCCAGAAGTTAAAAAAAATCTTGAGATTTAATAGTTTTATTAAATTTTTAAAAATTACATACTTCAGACCATCTGTCATGTCTAGTGAATATTTCTTCTGCTTATTTAAAAAGTTATCTGATTCATTTAGTCAGACTTGCACCACAATTGGAATTCTTATTAATTTTGATTTATCAGAAAAAAATAATAAAATCATGCACACTCTTTGATCACCCTTGTTTGACTTTTATCAGTTAGAGAGTAGGCTAAATACACATAGTCCTTGACTTACAATCACAATTAAATCAGAAATTATTAAGCCTTTTTTTTTCTGGAAACCAGAAGTAAATGCCAGTTTTCAGAACAAAAATGGCATAAATCAGAATCATGTGATGCAAGATGCTGTAAATGGCCATAAATGAGGGCCAGTTGCCAAGCACCCAAAAGGCAGTCATGTGATTGCCAGGGGAGTGGCAGCCGGGGGAACAGAAGGCATAGAAATTTCAAATCTGGGTCATAAGTAGCCCTGGAATAGTCCATCATAACTTCAAATGACCAACAAAATTATCTATAAATTAAGGAAATCATGAATTGTCTTTTTTTTTAATAAATGTTTTTTAATTTTAGTTTAAAACAGGTACAGCATCTTTCTTTACATCTGTAGAAAATGTATCAATCAATTACAGATAAGTTTTGGTACATCTCCTCTACGGTCAACCAACATAACTCATATTAACTCAAGCATTATTATATATCCATTTTCATTTAACTGTAATTATTATTTAGAAATATTGATAAAAGTAATAATCTTGAACAATACCTGCCCACACCGGTGGGAAAGGGGGGGAAAAAAGGACAAATAAAAAATAAAGATTAAAATAAAAATAAAAAATAAAAATAATACAAAAAAAGACAAAAACGACAAGAGACAAGGCAGGAAAACAAAACAAAACACAGGTGTGTATTATGAAAAAAAAGAAGTATATCAACTGGTTACAACATGCTTTGGTGCTTCTCTTCCATTAACTCATATTAATTCAAATATCTTAACTCGAATATTTACCATATCAACATCATTATACCTCCAGTTTTAATTACCTATGGTTATTTAAACATCCTTCATCCTTAGCTATGCTAAAGAATTAATCCATAACACATGCTGACAATTCATTTACTTATTTGTAAAATCCTCTATTATCATCAAATCCTCATATCCTATTTTAGCTGGACATCCATAATATTTATCATGAATTGTCTTAAATTATGACTGTCAAGCCAGCCTCCCTCAGCAACCAAGAAAGAAACCACTTAACTCCATTTCGCAGAATTAAGAGTAATTTTATTGGTTATGAAAAGATAGCAGCTAAACAAAACAAGATCTGAGGCAAAAGTGTGTGAAATCATAGATATCAATGTGTGACCAAACCCCATCCCCCTGGTAACCCCATCCCACAGTCCAATCTGCAAATCCCTTAGGTGTCATGTGAGTTCCATATTCAAGGAGCATCATCAGGTTGGTATGCAGGATGGTTGGCCTTGACCACACCAAGCACTATCTCCAGCATGCACAGTAGATGGTGAGAACAAAACTCCCTTTTTACAATCTCTCCTGTACTTAAAACTTCCCTTCCCAAATACCAGCCCCCCCCCCCCGTCCCCATTTCAATGGCAGCCGAAAGCAACTAGCGAAACAGAGGCTGACAATGACTGAACTATGATTTTTGGCTTGATACCACTTAAAAAGCCAAAATCATAAGCTTAGCTTTATTTACAATGTTGCAGAATTGAAATTCTATTTCTCTGAAACATAGAAAACAAAATTGCTCATCCCTATTTTATTTCAAGACAACATGATAAATTTGATCCTATTTATTTTAGCCATCCTTCAGATGTTTTCCTGTAGGTACTGACACTTACGTAGTGAGTCTTACATTGCATCAGTTCTTATTATTAAAATGATCATTTAACTCAAAATTTTAAAACTTTAAAAGATAATTTATAAGCATTGGGATGCTTTAAGCAAAGTATTTTTGGTTGTGGATCCAAAACTCTGAAGCATTCTTCTACTTGTTATCTCGGGCATTGTTGCAGATTTTGGTAGAGTCCTACTTTAGAAATTATTTTTAAAATTTGTTTTAGTTAGTTGGATTGTACCCTTTCATGAATGGTTTTACTTATGTTTTTTTAATGTGTTTGTTAATACGCTTTTGCGTGTATTTGTGCATATGCGTGTGCATATATTATGTTGTCTTGAATATTCAGTAGAAAGTTAGATTAAAATAATAAATATTGTATTTATTAATAATAGTATGATTTATTATTAATTAAAAATAACACTAATCCTACATAATTATAAAATAGCATAATGAACCCACAACTTAAAAATAATGCTTTGAACATCAAAATCTCTCAGGAAGAACTTGGGAATTTGTAAATCTTCCAGATAAATTTTTGAAGCATGAAATTTTTGAAAAAGCCATATCAAATGTTTACTCAGAATATAAAATGTAACAAACTGCAAATTTTATTCAGAAAGGCCGTTTTTCTCCTTGCCCTGAAAGACTCTTATTCTTAAAATCCCAGTGCTGTACTATTTGGGACTTATTCAAATAGAAAAGTCTTCATTCCATGACAAAATTGCCAGAAATAAAACAATGCTAAGGATAAATTCCTCCCCACCCCGCACCCTCTCCCCTCTGTCTCTCTTTTCCCCATCCTTTTTGAGGGGAAGTAAGTATATCAGTGTGCATTTATTTAATTTTCAATATTTCATATTGATGTTACTTTAATACTGTTAACAAAAAAGTAGAAAAATTAAAAAAGCAAAAAAGCAAATTACAAGCTTAAAATTAATTAATGAAACTAGCTAGTCAAAGTGGATAATTAAGAATGAAGAATTGAGAAAAAAAGTCTAATCTAATCTAAAAATTCTATGCTTATTTAATGAATAAAACAAAAACTAGTATGTTAAGAGAAACCCAAATTCTGGATGTGGTAAGAGCACATACATGTAGAATAATAACCCATGAATGATTTTTAAGTTGAATTAAATTCTGTATCAGACTTATTTTTCAAATACAATATTTTGACAGTGATACATATTCCCACAATTTAGTGTCTTGTTCTTCTGAAAAGCAAACTATCTGACATTTTAATAAAGGGCATAAAGTATCCTGGCAGTTGTCACCATATACAAAGCCAATTCAGAATCTTGTGTAAGGGCATAAGTGTCAGTTATATTTAATTGTAAAAAAGCAGGCAGGAAAAATAATTTAACTTATAAAATGTGTTTCAGTATATAATACAATTTTCCAAAAAGTTTTGAGCTTTATAGTATTTCTGTATGGAAGAATGATCCAACTGATAATTACATTTCATACAATTTTTGAAAACGGAATTAACTGTTTTGGCAAGCAGTAGCAGTGATACACTGTACTGTAAAATATCTTGTATTGTAAAAGATCAAATTACTATCTTGCCCCTAGTCAATTCACTTTCATTAAAGTTACGTAAAGCAAAGGAAATTAATTGGAACTTATTATTTTTCCATGTTTATCCTATGCATTTAATAATGCGAGTGAGATGGGCAGTATCTAAATTTGACAATAAATAAACAAAATTTAAAAATCCACTGCTTATGACTGATTAATATTTTCAGCACTTTTATATTTTTACAGTTCAAAGGTATTTTATAGAAACAGTCTGGGAGTCCTGCCCTCTGGAGATACAACTCAGCCATAAAGTGATATAAATCCAGTTGATAATCCTGGTTAAACAGCTGGTTTGATAATACTGGTTTGAAATTTGGTACTGCCAATCCACTTCCTTCTTTCAGATTTTATTAAAAATTTAAGCTCAGCCTTTTATTATACAAAATTAGTATATTTACCTGGAATACTAAAGAAAGGACATAGCATGTTTTAACGACAATCAGAACTGGGAAGGCTTTTGTGAATTTATACCTGGGAAGTGGAAACATCTAAATATTCCACATTGGGAAGACACAATTACTCACTGTGAAGAAAACTTCATTTTGATATTGGCCAGCTTTGGAGTTTCCCACTCCTTTTAAGCCATTACGCATTCCAAAGAAAGTCAGGTCTCTTAGTAGAATTAACTTGTCCAGATTAATCTGACCATGAAGCAGGCATAAATCTATCAATATGGTCTTCTGGACTATTTAGTTCTATGCCTTCTGCAAACTAAACCTAGGTTCTCCAGTATGTGGCCTCCTCAGAAATATTGGTTCTTTGGTCCCTTTGGCAGCTTCTCCTGAGTTGAGTTTCATGATCTGGAAGTTAGCTAACTTTGCCTGATCAGCTGGGTACAAATCAAAGGACTAATCTCCTTGAACTGGCCTAGAAAAAATCCAAGATGCAAAGTAATACACTGAGCTAAGTCATCAGTGAAAAGTTATTGACACTTATGGGTCTCCTTTTTTTTTCTCCTGTGAATTTCAGAAGGCTCCAGCTACCTGCAATCTTTTGAGCAAGTCCAGAGGTATTTCACGAGAAGAGTACTCCACTGCTATGTTCACAATAGAATATCTTATGCCACCAGGCTTGAAATTTTGGGCTTGGACAACCTAGAACTACACCGCCTATGATCTGACCTAAGCATAGTACACAAAATTGGGACAACATCTTACCTGTCAATGACTACTTCAGCTTCAAAAGCAATAATACACAGGCAAACAATAGATACAAACTCAGGGTAAACCGCTCCAAATTCGATTGCAGAAAATATGACTTCAGCAACAGAGTGGTCAATGCCTGAATGTACTACCTGACTCTGTTGATACATCCTTAAACCCCCTTAACTTTAATCTTAAAATGTCTACTGTGGACCTCACCCATTCCTAAGAGGTAAAGGGAGCGTGCATAAGCGCACCAGCATGCCTACTGTCCCTGTCCTACTGTCCCCATTTATTCATACCCATTTCCTTTGTTCATGTGCATGTTTATACTTAAACCTGTTATCTTGTATATGTTTGATGAACTAAATAAATAAATAAATAATAAATAAACCTTTGAGAATCAAGATAATGTGATAGCAAGATAACTACTCCCTCACACATACGTATTTAATATTACTTCAGATATACACTGGTTTTCTGCTTCTTTTTCTTTTTTGGTTTGTTTTTCTTCCTTACAATCTATCGTTATGTATTTTCTTGTTTTTCATTCTCCTTTTTCCTTTAATTTTCTTCTCTTGCTAAACTCCTGACTCTCAAAGCTGAGGCATATAAACCAGACTCTCCTTTCCCTCTTATCCAAAATGCTTTCCCTCTCAAAGGAAAGATCAGGATTTATATAAAGTATATATTGCATTTTTTTTTCTTGTGAAAACTGCCCTAGTCCATGCAATTCTATATGCAAAGTTAAGAGTGCACAGGCAATATCAAAATGTTTCTAATATCTTCTGAAGTTGTGTGCAATAAACAGTTTAATGATATTGGTTGTTATAAAGATCTGGATTATCCAACAAAATTGGGTACAAAAGAAAATTACAGTACATATATATGTTTTTAATCTTGATTAAGAATAGACCCAAATGAAGCAGGGATCTTTTTTTTTTAGAACAGCAACTAGAAAAAAGAATGCATGGGCGATTCATAGGAATAAAAATATAGTTCAAAGGCTCTGAGGTTTTATATCCTGAGGCAAAATGGAAAGCTCTAAGGAAGTTTAAAGTCATGAGTAATCTGGCAGACATTTTGAAACATTCTGCCTAAGGATAGACTCAGAGTTTTTGGACTGGAAATTATAATTAGTGAATGATTAGAAGGACTTGAGTAAAAGCACTACTTAAAAAATATTACTCCAAACCGTAGAAACATATTTTCCAAGCTATTTCCATTTTCATTACTTTTACGCCATATGAAGAATTCTGTAACAGAATGCAGCACTAAAAAAATTGTAATGAAAATTAACTGAGGACAAATTTCTTCTGTGCTCCTCTTAATATGTGTAAATAATAAACTGCACAATACGACATTACTGCAATTATTTTATTTCCTAGGCGTAAGTAGCTTATTCTGATTTCAAAGGAAAATATAAGATGCTATTCACTGCCATGTTATTGTTGCCACAACTAATGCAGGAACAGCAGCCCATCTGAAAAGTCACAAAAATCACAGCAGCAAAAATCTCATTATTCTAGGCCACAAGTGTCAAACCCGCAGCATCACACTGCTGTCACATGATGTGGGGTGGGTGTGGCCTGCACGTGACACATCCAGCCCATGGGCTGCCAGATTGACACCCCTGTTCTAGGCCTTGCTATTCCCCAAGTCTTGGAAAGTTAAGAATATTCCTGCCTGAATATTTTCCAAATGCAACAATTTTCATCCATTGAATTAAACACATGTAACTTACTTCTGGGCTAAAGGAAAATTTTAAAAAAATATTAATAATTTTCTATTCCTCTTGTTGTTCCAGCTGAAGCTGATAATTACATCTATCCAACATCAACAGCTCTTCACCGTGCAGTCACAGACTAGCAATCTGGTCACTGACTTGGTTTCGGAAATCATTAAAACTTCAAGGCATTTCCCTGGATTATAATCTCTATAAACCAATGTTTAGAGGCAGGTGATTGTTCAACTAAGGCAAAGGTCTCTTTCTTTTGCCTATTTTAATCATTCCTTTAGATTCTTTTTATTCCAGAAAGGAATATACTATAAGAAGCCAATTTACATATCATATATCAGTGATGTATATAAAGTTTTACGAAAACACATATGGCTGATTCTTATAAAATAAAATACTGAATAAAATACTGAAATAACAAAGACATAAAGGTTTTTTTTTCATGGAAGGAAACAATGTCCAAATGCAAAAGGCATAAAGGAGAAGGATGTGATTAAATATACAGAGTAGATCCGGGTAGTCAGAACTGTAACAGAAGTGAATGATTCAGACAGCACAATTTTATATGCAAGTTAGAAGCTGAAGGCTGGAAAATAGAAGATCTGAAAACGGGAGGTTAGAAATGTTTTATATATTTGAGCAAATAGGAGATGGAGTAAATTTTCCTCTTTATTTTTTTGACTGCTCTTTTACGGATGGTTTGACAGTTGATCAATATGCACTCTTTTAGATTGACAGAATGCATCTTACAATCAAATTAGTGCTTGAAATTTTGTTAAATGAATGTTTAATATGACTGGTAGGAAAAAAACGCTTTATTTCTGTAAAACAAAAGGCAGCAAAGTTTAGAACTACTTAGATTGGAATGATAAAGCATTCTAAATATTTATATGAACATGCATTTCTAAACAAGGTATCATATTACTTCACATTATTTTTCCTATATTGTGCCTTGCTAAGAGGCACAAAAATCCATGCCTGACAAGTGAGTGCTTGCTAAGTGCTTCCTCAACCCAACCGATTGTCATCTCAAACATACAGGAATTTGCAATGCTTAGTATATAATAAAATTTAAGGACGGATGGAAGATAGAAAGGAATGGAAAGAATACATGAATGTATAAGCATTAAAGTGTTTATTTGAACCAACCTTTTGCTCTAATCTATAACAATTATGTAAGCCAAATATTATACCCACTGAGAAGAGCTGTGGCCACTACATACTTACCAAATACATAACGAGAGAAATTTTGTAATTATGCTGAGTGGACAATCACCCTTGACAACACAATTTTAATACATGTGAAACTTTTAATTTACTTATAATTAAAGGTACAGTTTTTCACTTCCCAAGTGTTGACTCAGCTGCATTTCAGAGGTTAGTCATGCTACCTGTTTGATGTCTCATGTAGAACAGCATAACGTTCATTATTCAGAATTCACTAAGACTGGACAATGTTGGTTTTGCCTAATGTTTCAACTTAATGACCGTAAGTTCTGCCTGGTCCTGCTATTTACAAATTTGGCAATTGCATGAATGTTCGCACATATTTTCCCAATACCTGCATTATAAATTAAATTCTTAGGGTGTGCAGTTTTACAAATAATCAAATATGTGTTCAAATTTTTGTCTGTATCCTTTCCTATTAAATAGAAATTCTCAGCTCGATTTACCAGCACTATTTACCAGTGTAAAAAACATATAGATAGAGAGATAGAGAGATAGAGAGATAGAGAGATAGAGAGATAGAGAGATAGAGAGATAGAGAGATAGAGAGATAGAGAGATAGAGAGATAGAGAGATAGAGAGATAGAGAGATAGAGAGATAGAGAGATAGAGAGATAGAGAGATAGAGAGATAGAGAGATAGAGAGATAGAGAGATAGAGAGATAGAGAGATAGAGAGATAGAGAGATAGATTTAAAATTAGAATATTCAGTACATCGAGTTATAAGCCATAAAGATTAGTCCATGCCAACATTCCTGCATGCCGTTCTTCATAAATTTGCAGAATCATTTGTTTAGGTTTTTGAAAAATGAGACACTCACAGCACATTTATCACATTAAAACATTGAATAGCAATAATCACAAAACATTGTGTATGCTTTTTCTCCAGCAAACCAAGATTTACAGTATGAACAATATGCTGCAAACAAAGCCAATTTCATAATAAAAACATCTATAAGGTTTATCAGCCTAGGTGGAGGCAAGGCAGGCAATTGGTCCCTGCTTGCTTCTCTCATTTACAGGTCTGCCATAAAGAGAATTACTACTTTTTCCCCCTTTGTATGAACACAAAGTACTGTAGTATAATATTAATTGTGATTTCATCCACTCTGAGATTCCTTTTACCAGATATTGGTCATAGGAAGCACTTCATTTAGGTTTCCTTCCCATATGATCAAAAATTAGATCCAGAGTACAACTTTCAGGAATTGCCTGTCTTCTTTGGATACTGTTTTTTATATAATTTTTCATTTCATTTATCATTGATATCCCTTTCTGTGTTACTCCCTCTCTCAATTAATCTTATGCTTTTAATTATAGTTCCTACTAGTTTCTGTATTTAATAACTATTACAAACAGTCAACAGAGACTGCTTATTATGGGAAACCATGATTAATATTATCCATTTTTATTTTTAAAAATATTACCACCTGGTTTACAATGGATAATCAGTTATAAATTATAATTTACATGTATGATACTTGCTACATGTATGTCCCTAAGCAAAATAAAATGATTCATATAATAGCTACTAGGGCTATAAGAAATTTCATATTCTCAAATGCCGTTTATGAACAATGCAGGAACATGAACTATTTATTGGCCATATTTTATGACAGCCATGCAATCTTGAAAATAGATACCCTATGATGCTACATTCACTTTTCTGCAGACTCCGATGTACCATTTACAGATCAAATCTGAAGCACTACATAGCTAAGAACTTTGAGGCCACATAATGTTTTTCATTATGCTAGTCATTTTATTTTAGAATACACTTTTTTGTTATGAACATATTTTGACTACTGAATGCTTCACTAGGATCTGAAATTCAGCCTTAGTGCCAAACAATAATACAATAAGTGTGGTATCAGAGCCTCTGTCCAGGACCTATAGCCTTGGGTCCCCTCATATTATTAGAAACTATGATGAGTAATGCGGCCATAAGAGATGAGCATTTTGCAAAACTTAGCTGACATGGACATGTTGGGTATGGTGCCAGTTATTTGTTCATCTTCTTGTTTACAAAATCATAAGTTGGGGAAAAAATAATGACTATGCACATTCATACTTATAAATGATTATTGTACTATTTTTTATTATAAGACTATAAAAGAGTGGAAGAGCAATAGTATAAAAATATTGACCCCCAAATTCTAAAATTAAACAGTTGTAGCACTGCAGTCAAAAAGACTATAAAATACAATAATCCATTTTCAAGATCTATTTTGCTCTATGAGCAAGAATTAGGGCTGCAAAAACTGTTTTATTTGGCATGAATAAATATTTTATTTATTTATTTAGTGGATAAATCCTTTACATTTTTATCTCTTTCCCTAACAGCCTATTAATACCTCTATTCCAGGGGTGGGTTTCAACCGGTTCGCGGCGGTCCCTGCGAACCGGTTGGTCGCCGAACCCGGAAGTAAGTAACTTCCGGGAACGGCGAAGGGCACGCCCGCCCGCCCGTGGTCTTTACCCGCTTTTGATGAGTTCTGCGCTTCCACGCATGCGCAGGACGCATACAGCGCCTGCGCAATCATCCAGGAGCAGCTGGAGCATCGCGCAGACGCTAGTACGCATGCGTGCACCGCGCGCATGCACGAGGACGCCGCCGGCCCCGTTCCAACCGAACCGGTTGGAACGGGGCGAGAAACCCACCCCTGCTCTATTCATATGATAAGTCTGCAAATGGTTAATTACTTTATGCATGTATGTATTTGTTTATGTATGTGTATGTATGTATGTGTATACACACCCACACACACACACACACACTTTTCTAACCCTTCAGTAAGGGAGCTATGCATTCCTCACTAACTAAACTATGGATTTTATTATTCTCCACTAAAAGACTTGAATTAGAATCAAGTTCCAAAGACATATACAGAAGTTCATGGAAACTTTCCATAAATCAACAAATATCAAAGGAATTCTGCTGAAAGAGTCTAAATAATAATGCCTTAGAACAGTTGACCTTGGAATTAACAAGAGAAATGACCATGAAATGGTCATTAGTTGAGCTTGGAACCTACTAGATAGGTTATCATGAATTGGTTTAAGATATAAATACAGTAGAAACTATAGAAAACTGTTATCATAATACTATTATGTTCAGAATTAGATATAAATGGGGCACACAAAGAATAATAATATTCCCATTAATCTACAAAAGTGTTAGGGGAATGGGAAACTTCTAAAAATGTGGGAATAGATGAGATACTAAAAAAAAGTAAGGGAAATATATTAATAATGTTGTAGATTATTTAACATCAAAATGTGAGCCTCCATTCAAATATACCGTATTTTCACGACCAAAAGCCGCACTGGATTATAAGCCGCAGTATCAATTAACGTTAATTTTTCAAACTTTTTCCACATATAAAGCGCACCGGGTTATAAGCCGCACGTTTCCCGACGCTTCTGGACATCTGTTGCAGTCGCGAGGAGCGGCACGAAGGTTCTTGGCGCTCCAGGAAGCAGCTGGGAGAGGCGCACGGCTTGGTTTCTCCTCCCTGGACGTCGCAGCAGCAGCCCCAAGCGCACCGATCTCTGTGTTTTTCGCATCGGGGCATGCTCTTGCAGCACACCCCGATGCGAAAAACACAGGGATCGGTGAGTTTGGGGCTGCTGCTGCGACGTCCAGGGAGGAGAAACCAAACCGCGCGCCTCTCCCGCTTCCCGGAGCGCCAAGAACCGTCGCGCGCTCTTCTCCACACTCTCCTCGGCTCCTCACAACTTCAATAGACGTCCAGAAGCGGCAGGGGCTATCGAGCTGGAAATCCAATCCCCATTAGCCCCAAAAGCCGCTTCTGGACATCTGTTGCAGTCGCGAGGAGCAAAGCAGCTGGGAGATCTTTTTCCACATATAAAGCGCACCGGGTTATAAGCCGCACTGCCGATTTTGGATCAAATTTTTGGATTTTCAGTGCGGCTTATAGTCGTGAAAATACGGTATTGCAAAATGAAAGTGCAGATCAGCTAAGACCAGGAAATGATCAATAAGATTGTTTAATAACACCTAGGAAAGTTTTATGTCAGGAAATTTAACTCCTTCTAATAAACAGAATACAAAGTCTAGGAGAAAAAGTAGAAGTACCAATAGGTACTAACTTGTATGAGTTTAAAATTGGATTGGACAAATTCAAGCAAGCAAATTCAGACATTGATAGGCAAGCCTTTCCAGAGTTATTTGATCTAATTTTATCCAAATCTTTCATATGCTGTTTGAGGGCAATTCATTGGATTGGCCACATTGAGCAATAAAATACTGTATAAAATTCAGCCCTAGTTTAATGCTTTTCCAATGTTATTATGATATCATAACACTATTAAGTGTAATGCCTATAATTAATTAGCGACATGAATGCATGGAAAAGTTACTTTTTTGTGACCAATGAGCCTATATAAAATCAGTTTGTTACACTGAACAACTTTCATATCCTGGTAGCTCCTGACAATCTCCATATGATAGAAATAACATGAAAACCAACTAGTACCAGCTTCTAACAGCAAAAAACCAACCTGTCTGTAAAATAATAATATATTACATTTTAGATAAATTAATTCATACATTCTATCCAAATGTTTATTCCATATTGCTATAGTAATCATTGTACAGATTTATATGTTGGGGCAATCAATGAAGATTGTCACCCTCTTGTGATTTTTCTACACAATGACCCATCAAGTGAGTTTACAAAGATATTTGCAGTGACTCATTACTGAGATAGGCTTTAGTTATTCAATATTAAGGAGCCCAAATTTAACTACCGTAATTTCATATGCAATTGGTCATAATAAATAAGTCAAGATAGTGGACATGAACATATGACTGTGACCACTATATTTTTCTCTCTCACACACACACACACACGAAGAGAGAGATGAGAAACACTCTTGAATAGAGGACTCTCATTCCTAGATTTCTGTCTTATGATGGGCACTTTATATGAATTCAGTTTATATGAAGATAGTTTAGACTAAAAAAGTTGATAATATTTTAGTTTGAAGGTATTACCCAGATCACAAGATATATTTCTGGAGTAATCATGTTAGTGTTAACATGAGTCCTAAACATATGGAGTCCTAAACACTCAAACACATGAAAAATCAACTTTCTTTTTTCTTTGAGGAAAAAAAAAAGAATATAGCTGTGTTGGATATTTTGCAGTTTGTTAGAGGAACTCAGATATTTTGCTTTAATATTAAGCGACAAATTCATCCCAGGAAGCTGTCGATTAGATTCCTATCAATTCAGCCTGACTAAATTTGCTTGTTGACTTGTTTTTGCAAAAGTATTCAATTTATCTGTCTTTAGCTCACTGAGAGAGAGAAAATCATGAGAAAGTTTATAGCCATAAAGATAAATATGAGCTAGACATAGATGACACATGATAGAAATCATTTGCTTTCAGAGACCATGATCAAAGGTTTGCAAGCAATTTTTCCGAATTGTATTGCCTTGCAGCTGATCATCTATATTTATGTTTTCAATTAATTTCCTAATGTACTCTAGGTTTCTGAAACATTACCAGATTTGCAGCTATTTTCTCTGTATGGTTATTTGTAAAAGGTGGATCTATTTTGAGCATTCTTTTGAAGAAGGCGAAGCAAAGGATTGTAAATACTATGTATCAAAGGGAAATGTAAGATTGCACCGCTGATTAAAAGCAATGCATTGATTGGTCAAAGCTTTTCACTAGTTGATTACGTAAATACCTCTTCCTTAGTAAGACAAGCCCATATCTGGCACTCAACTATTCTCACTTTCATAGCGATTCTTATTGCGTATGTGTCATAAGGTTAGCAGTTTTTCCTTGATGTAGCAATGCTTTTTTTGTTTCAGAATTATTGACTAAATTTCTACAATTCAAATCCACCCTTCATTTCTTATTTCCTTCAGGCAAAAAAATATGTATTATCAATATTTTAACTTGTACATTTTTGTCAAGCATAAGAAATAACTATTTTCAAACACACTGTAAAGGCATTGAAACACCTATTGTAGGTACATATAAGGAACAAGAAATAGGACTTTAGAGCCAATAATAGTATAAACTTAACAGAACAACTGCTTGTTATTTCTTTCCAACTATTAAAATTTGTCATGCTTGATACCAAGTAAAGTAGAAGTAATAATATACATAAATAAAAATAAAATAATAAAAATAATACAAGACATTTACATACTTTTTTTTGTTTAGATATCCAATTTAAATAATCAGATTTTCTTCAAATATTTATGGCATTTATTTTCCTAACACAAATACATACATCCGTACATACACTTTGATTTTTGAAATGTAATTTCTTGAAGATCCCCATGAAAATTAGCCAAAATAATAGATTTTTCCATTTCATTTTTATTTCATTTATTTTATATTCAGTCCTTCTTCTAGAAGACCGGATTGCAATTCACTTTATTAATCTTGCATATGTTTGGTAGGACAAGACATCTAAGATACCACAGTTGGCTTTCAGAAAACTCATATATTTAACTTGGTCAACTCTGCTTTGTTCTCTGCAGCCCAGAAATGCTTATTAGTTTTCTATAGGTTGAAGACAGCTGCTCAGTATTTACCAATGTCTTTTCACGTGGCCCTTCATGCTTTATGCCATAGTATATTTGTAACAATGATATACATGAACCTTGTATCACCCATAATTTATATGCAATTAGAGTGTGATTAATAATTTAACAAGACATTCCAGTTTAAAACTTGCTGACTCTTTTCTGTTGCATAGGGAGTTAGCCTCACAATGTAATTCATCTGTTGAGGTGAGTAGCAGCTGGCTTCATCAGTGTCATCTTGGGAGGTGACATTCTGATCCTTTTGTGTCAACCTTTACCGGGAAAGAAGCCACGTGCAGGATGTAAAGGTGGCTCCAAGCAGTAAAACCAGATTGATCTGGAAAGTTGCAGCCAGTTCTGCAAAGCCAATAAAAGCCGTTTGAAAGAATGAGGTTCATGTGCCTAAAGGCTTGTCTGTGTTATGATTTAAAGTTAGGTGACATCCCTCCAACCTCTGTTATCCTCTATTTACATATAAACAGGCAAGAAGCTCAAAAAGAAAGAAAGTTTAAATTCAACAAGGAAGAAAGATAATGTGTTTAAAGAAAAGGGAAACTCAAAAAGTAAGAAAACATGACAAATATGAAGGAACTACATATTTTTCTAAATTAGTATTTTTTTTTTCCAAAAATCCATTACAGGGATGACATAATCCTGCTTTTGTGGATTTCCAGGATAGAATTGGTGATTCCATTCTAAAATTGAGGTTAGTTGTTTCATATAGCCATTACAAACTGATCAGTGTTTTGGGTGGCTCTTTGAAATCTGGTGTGCTCCCTAATCATAGCTTGCTCTTTGATCCTGTAATCATCTTCCAAACGCAGGAGGCTGCTTGACTGACTAAACTTACTCAGAAAATTATTGGGGCAAACTTAGACAATAACCCAACAGACGGATGATATTCCTGGGGAAGGAGTCAGTGACTGAGATTTTCCAGATCTGATTCTATAACCCATGCAAATGACATTTAATTCTCTTCTATTATTAGAATTATGTTTTGTGAATTGAGTCATGTGAATTGTGCTAATTAGCAATGGGATTCCAAATCTTTTCCTACTGGTTCTACAAGACCACACCTAACACGCACTTCACGCACACCCACAGCACTCAAAGACCGTCCTTGGTTCAGTCCTGGTGAGCTGAGCTGTTGTTTAGCTCAGCTGAGGCGTGGCAATCTGCTCTGCCACACAAATCAGCTGAGCTATAAAAAAAAAAAGAGAATATAGGACAGGGAACAGTGGGGGCAGGAGGGCAGAGCCAACCAGAGGTGGTATTTGCCGGTTCTGCAAACTACTCAAAATTTCTGCTACCGGTCCAAATTGGCTGAATATAATTTCTGGTGCTAATGCGGAAAAGCACACAATTAAAACTATGCAATTGAGGTAAGCAATATACTATTCTACCTCCCAAATATTTTAATGATGGCATCAGTACAATTTCATACTTTCACAAAAATGACTGTTAGGTGGAGCTCTATAGTTTCATTTTGATGGCTATTAACCTGGAGTTGCTATGATAAGTTTCCATTGGGTGAACATTGGACATTTATGTAGAAAACTCTATTTTTGTCAGCCATAGATTTGCACATTTTTTGGCAAGTCATCATCTTTCAGCTCCAGTCTCTAAAACGGACATGACATACCTTGTGGGGATTATTATGCAAACAAATAAAAGCAAGGCTTATTCTTTGATGGTGTTCTATAAAAGACTAATGATATCTTTCTATAAATAAAACTCAGTTGACAACATTTCATCACTCCTTAAGAACTCAGATAAAGACTATAAAGGTAAAAGGTAGTGTGTAATATTTTCTGGCTACTGTATTCTATGAAAAGTTAATTTCAGGACTACTAAGCCCAGTCAAGTACTTTGAATATGTATATAAGCATCCAGCATCCATAGAATGTCTAAATTTGTTTAAAAATAAAAGTAGGTATCAAATATGTGGCTCATATTCTTAAGTAATTTAGACCATTTTCATTTCCAAGATCAGAGCATTGTTATCTCTCTATTGCATCAATTTGATGGAATTCTCAACTAAAACATGTCCAATATATAAAGATAAATGGATCTATTATAGAAAACAGAATACAAATATAACTGCAAGTGTTTGGTGATTAATGAATAAGTATATATATGCAAAATGAAACAGACTGATATGATCTTAATGATACAGTGCTTATAATACACTAGCTGGATACCTGTGCTTCGCAATGAAACTATGTAATCGGGCAATGCAGGAGAAATCCAGTTCACTCCAATTCAATCCATTGGCTCAGTGGTGGTCGGTGATTGAAACACATAAGGGAATATCGATCCCACTGCCCTGAGTCTGGAAGCAGTTCCATAGACATTTTGGTGAGGTACCTACATTTAGTACTGTAAGGAGCCTCAGACTGCTCCTGACTGAAGGAATGGAAGTTCTGCCAGTTTGGACTGAGGTAATGGAATGTGAGGCAACTGGCAGTTGGAACAGAGTTCTTTTCAGGTGGGGTGGGGGAGTAGAATGTCTAATTCCTTAGCATCAGAGTGTGTTAATATAAGGCAACTGGCAGTTGGAACAGAGTTCTTTGCAGGTGGGGAGGGGGAGTAGAACTCCTTAGCATCAGAGCTTGTTAATTACTGTATAAGAAATACTAATGATCTGATGCTCATTTTGACAAATCCTTTCCTAGCGAGCACCTAGAAGCCAAGACGAACATACATGCCAAATTTCAAGTTTATAGGCTTTACAGTTCTGGAGATTTTGTGATGAGTGAGTGGTATTTGCCTTTTTTATATATATAGAAGATATGCTAGTGAAGTTTACGTAGTCTGGGGAATCAGCTAAATGAAATCTCAGTGACTTTTGTCTCAGAACAGATCACATTTCTGTAACCTTCACCTCAGTAACATCACATAAAGATTCCAACTGAAAACATGTAAAATACAGAGAGCCTGAGGTTGTGATGCTGTGTTTGGATTGTTTTGTGTATCTTAAATTTTGTCTTAAAATTTTAAACAACACCGAGATACGGAGTTAAAAATTATAATCTTCAGGCTTCTTTCATCATTCTCTCATTTCCTCCGGCACCTGTATCATTTTTTTCCAGGTTTATCAGTAATTTCATCACAGTTACAACTGCTAGAAAGGCGACTGCCTTCTACTGGCATGAAAGTCCTATAATTTGCAACAAGTGCATGGATTTGTGAGGAGACAATGCTGGAATTGGTAAAATGAACATATCAGGTTATATTTAGGCCAAAACAATTGTTATCAAATACTATAGCAGACATTATCTCAGGAATGAGAATAGAGAGATAGGTAATGGCTGACATGTCCATAGTTTTGCTTCACTCGTGCTTTTGCTATCTCATTACTATTTAGTTTATAGGAAAAAAAAACACACACACACAAACAATGTTAGACCTTTTCCTGTTTCCTGTTGGCTTTGTTTTGATTAGTCCGGTCATTCAGTTCGTTTGAGTCCAAACCCTTCCATTTCCCTTTCATTCTTCTTGTCCATTTTTATTTAAATTATTTCCTCTTTTTTTGTGCAAAAGTAACTTTCTGTAGAACAGTTGAAAAATTATTTAGCCCTAATCTGCAGAGCACCTTATTCATGCAGGAATGCCCAAAACAGCTGTTTTGTACAGGCAGTTCTTATACTAGATTTTATTCAACGTACAGAGGAGAAACAGTCTTGATGCATGTGCTCTGATATATACTTAGTCTTCTGAAGATTCCAAAAGACTATTATTTACTCAATAACCTCACATGGTTATCTTTCCAATAGATGCTATGGTACGGTATATCAAAGTTTAGATGCAATTTTGTTATTAACATACAAAATATAAGCCATGTAATGCAACATAGATTTGATATAAGACTATATAACTTTCCATACATAAAACTTGTATACTTGTTATACAAGTTTTATACACTTGTTTAAATATTTTCCATTGTATATTATCAGCACTAGTCATCAATGCTTTTTTTATATATATTTTCATTCAGTGGCTAATTTTCCTTAACTGAAGTCAGACTTTTGCTATTTATAGGCACTGAGAACAAAGCCCTTTCAATTCTGTTACTTTATATTTGTAAGAAAACAGTTTATCCATTAGGCTATCTCATTCAAAGTAAACTGAATCTTTCCCAGAAATTAAGTGATTAATAATTTAAATATAAATACATTATACTTCAATACAGGTGGACACAAGATGGGTTTATATGTATCTTCTCCATATATTGAAGATGCAGAAAGAAGTGTATATATAGATGTTCCCTTATACTAAGTTGTGCTATTGATCCATATAGCTAAATATTTTCTACATCAACTGAAAGTGGCTCTCCAGGTTTCAGATAGTAATCTTTCTAACAATGCAAGGATCAAATCTGGGATATTTATATGTAAAGAAAGTAATTTTACAATTAAAACTCTTATCAATATCGTAAAAATAAACAAATTGCAAAATAAATTTATATATTTATTTTATATCTAAAGCTACCCATCCCACCAAGCATATATACCATTAAGTAAAAAATTGTTACTACAGCCAGGAAATGGTCCCTCAACACACTCAGGCCTCAGGCCTAGGCAGACAATGAAACCTTCACAGCCTTGCAAAAGGCCGATAGGGTTGGAGTCATCCAGATATCTGAATAAATAGTATTCCATAGAGCGATAGCAGAGAAGGCACGTCTCCTGGTTCCCAGTTTATCAACTACATTTTTTTAATATGAGGAAAGCCATCTTTACTATTTTCATTTCATTTTAAGTTGCTATTAGAGTATGAATCCCAAAATAAATACTGCAAATCCACCTTAATGTGAGTGGGTTTCAAAAAGGCAAATGCAGTTTTACATGCGCATATAAAAATTTAGTTTCCAACCTCTCCTCCTTTGCAAAAAGTAGTTCCACTAAATCTGCACTGCTCAGACACACACACACAAACCCCAGCATTATCCCTTTAATACTGCATCCAAATCTGAGCCCAATACTTTAAAAAAAGATTCAGAGAAACAGATGCAGAAATTGCAGCAAAATTGTCAGCAGACTGAAATCTTCTATGATGACAGCTTTAGGGAATTGAGTATGTTTAGTCTTGAACATTAATTTAAAAGCCATCTCTTTCAGCTTGTCCTGAAAGAACCTCATCTATGAAATACAGATAGTCCTCAACTTACTATCAAAATTGAGCTCAAATTTCAATTGCTAAGCAAAACAGTCATTAAGTGAATCTTCCCCATTTCACAATCTTTCTTGCCATAGTTGTTAAGTGAATCACTGCAGTTGTTAAGTTATTAAGAGAATCTATGCCTTTCTAGGTGTAGGGTTAGGATTACATGGAAAAGCCATCATAACCCAGCTTTTATGATATAGTACATTGTCCCCTTATGTTTCAATAAATGAACTTACTGGTTCCTGAAGTAACTCTTATTTGAACTGTTTCACAAATTGGAAAATGCAAATTCTTCAGTTAGCTCTAGATCCGTGATGGCAAACCTATGGCACACATGCCAGAGGTGACACGTAACACCCTTCCTGTAGCCACACAAGCCAGCATCCAGGCTCAACTCTGCCACGCATGCATGTGTGCGTGCCTCCCGTCAGCTATATGGTCTTCGGATCACTGTCGTACATGCAAGGAGCAGGGTACATGCAAGGAGCCATGCACGCAAGTACGAAGATGGGGTGTATGTGGGTGCATGCGAGGAGTGCATGCACATGTGCGGAGGTGGAGTGCATGTAGGTGCATGCACACATGTGTGGACAGATGTGGGGGACATTCGCAGGGGCCGCACTTGCATTGCATTATGGGAGTTCAGCCTCACGCACATTCACATATGTGCATGCGCACTTTGGGCACTCGGTCCAAGAAAGGTTAGCCATCACTGCTCTAGATCATAAAAAATAAGGCTATGCCAAAAGTCAAGCTGTCAGAATCCCCAGTTTCAGCAGAATGAAGTCAAGGAGCTTGTTGAGGTGACCCAACCAAAAAGCAACTATTGATAGAGATCCCTTACCTTCTTTCCACAGACTTTTGGAGGCTCCACTGGATGACTAGGTGAAGGAAGATACAGTACCTCTTTCTTCCACCATCCCTACGTCTATCAATCCTATTTGATCTACAGACTGGTCTCTCTCTCTCTCTCTCTCTCTCTCTCTCTCTCTCTCTCTCTCTCTCTCTCTCTCTCTCTCTCTCTCTCTCTCTCTCTCTCTCTCTCTCTCTCTCTCTCTCTCTCCCTCCCTCCCTCCCTCCCTCCCTCCCTCCCTCCCTCCCTCCCTCCCTCTCTCCCTCCCTCCCTCTTCATCTCTATCTCTCTCTCTGAAAGAAAATGGCCTTTTTGCTGCATTGATCTTGTTCTTTGCCCTATAAACTGCAAAATTCTTACATCAATAGCCCCATGGATTAGCAATTAATATTTTATCAGTATTATTTAAATGTTATTTCTCCAGTGATTGTTATTTTCTTCCTCAGTGCCATTTCTCATTTACTATCATTTTCTCCATTTAATGCTTTTGTAAGTTTTATAAAAATCTTCTCACTGCTTTTCCTTCAACATGGATGTTTTTATTTTACAGGTTAGTTCCCTATTGAATGCTATTTCCCAAATGATTAGTATTTCCTCTTTCATCCCTTTCTCCATTGATATGTTTTCAGAATGTTGTTTCTCAATGAAATCCAGGCTCTGAAGCTTCTGTAGTTGCATTTTGAGCTAGTATTTCCTCTGGGATGCAGTGGATCTACCCCATTGCCATTTCAAATGCATGTTTAAATTCATGTAATATAAACATTTATAAAGATTTGGAGTTTCTTCCCACCTTTTCATCTGAATATTTGATGAACAAAATATATGAGCTCCCTCTAGGTGCTGGAGAGAAATAAAGGTGTTGAATTATATCAAACACAAATTGTTTGTTTGGTGTAAAAATCTTGGGCCAAATAAAGTACAGATTAACAACGTTGATTGCATTAATTTTATGTATGAGTACTAAATTTAGAAACGTAAATATTATTTGAAACAGAAAAGCAAGACATGAAGACTGTGACCAGGTCACCAATGTTCCTACTTTTTCTATCTGTAAGTTTCAAAGCTTTATTATGGTTATTTTACATGTAAACTAAAGTGGGATAATTAAACACATAGAAGGCTATCTTCTATTAATCATGCAAAACAAAAAAGTTCTCATTAAATCAAGTTACATGGCCATATTGTTCCCATTTTAAATATTTTTTATTTTTCTACTACTTATTTATTTTTATCCTGTCTTTATTATTTTTATAAATAACTCAAGGGAGAGAACATATATGTTTTATTTTATATTGTAATAGTTTCATTAAGAAGATAAACAAATTTAGTAAGTGTGAAAGCAGATTCAATAGCAATGAAACTTGATCGTCATATTTACTAACCTGTTTTTAACTTGTTGGTTGTTGTTTATTAAAGAAATAAATAAAGCTTTTCACTTAAAAAAACAAGATTATGCAGTTTATTTTTTTGTCCTGTCATCTTCAATTTAATTGCAATTGATGTTATATTTTTCTTAATTTTATAATTTAATATCTTATTTATTTTTATTTATAATACTCTATATTATTTCAGTTTACTGTTCTTCTGATATACTGTTTGAAGTTTAGGTTTTATATTTTGCATTTAAAGAAGAGCTACTGGTTTAATGTATGCCTCTGCATTTTCCAGAGCAGGGGACCATCTAATAGTGATATCCTTCACCATTACTACTCAGCTTTTATTACAAGATGACCTTCACAGAGAGCTTTTCAGAGGGCAATCAGGAGGTATGCTCACTACACAATATCTTTATTAGATGTTTCTATAAAACTATCTTTCTCCTTCTCCAGTTCAGTAATTCAGGTCTCCAGATACCATAGAAACCTCTGTCACTGCAAACTTTGCTCTGTGCTTGCACAGTTTTGGGCAATAGGGCATGTAACACACTTTTTTAATCAGCTAAGATGTAGAAAATCAATTTTGATGTCCATCTATACAAATGCGTAGTGAAGCAGAAGGCTATTATAAATCATCTTCCTTTCTGATACCTTAAGAATAGTGCTACAGAAAAATATCTCTCAGTTTTGAATCATTAGTTAATCTAACAATGTTAATTAGAAGGTATTGCTTGCTAGCATACACACTCAAACAAACCAGAGGTGGGTTGCTCCTGGTTCGGCCTGGATCGGATGAACCAGTAATAGCGGCAGCGGGAGGCTCTGCCACCCGCCCGGATGCTTCCACGCATGAGCAAAAATGTCATGTGCACATGCAAGTGAACCGATAGTAAAAAAAATGGAAACCCATCACTGAAACAAACACAAATGATATTTCTTTATATTTCTTCATAAGAAATATTGAGAGGGGAGAAATAGGAGCATTATTCTTGCTTTAGAAAGATCATCTTTTGATGAAAGACATTTGATATGCTATATAAGATAACATGTAAAGGTTTTAACTACTGTTTCTCTTCCTTTGCTTATGGGGGGAAAGGAATGATTGATTTATTTTGTTTTATAAACAACTAATATTCATCCTCCCTAATCATATTACTCTGAAAAACTGTTAATTTTATGGGCAAGAAAAGATAAAATAATAGTTTTTTCTTTTAAAAAAAATAATTTTAAAAGTATAACTAGATTGTAAATGCTGTGCACTGTTTAAGTTCAGTCCAGTTCATAACCATTAAAAATGTTTACATCAGATCCATTCCCGGATGACAACTGCTTATGAAAACCCTCTTTAGCCTTTAGCCATTAACTGGTAGCTATAAGAGATGCTTATTATGGGAATGTATTAAATATGGAATACCTTCTTGCATGAAGAAGTGCCTGTTACATTTTGTTTAAAAAATCTTGATATTATCTTTATAGACAATCCCTGTTTTGCTTAGCATATATTTATTTTATTTATCATTTGTAAATTAGATTTTCTATATGTAACAATTGGGATCTAGTGAGTAAAGGGCTGGACTATGATAGGGAAGATCCAAGTTCAGATCTCCACTAGGCTATAAAACTCACTGGCTGAACTACTGAACCTCACACAATGGTTGTAAAGATAAAATTGGGTTGGGCCAATAAGTTAGCATGATATCTTGAAGCATTTATAAGAATGCTGAGATATAAACATACATTTTTAAAATAACAGCAATAGCTTATGCAAGCTGACAAAGGACAATAGCAGCTTTCTGTATCACCACATTGTCACTGCCACTTTAAATGTTAATTACTTTTTTAAATTGTTCCAATCTTCTAATGTTTTAATTATTTATTGTCTTTTCTTGGTAGGATTGCTATTGTTTCTTCTATTGAAAGCAAGTTGCTCTTATTGCTTTAATAGAATATCAATTCATAGTAACCTAGCCAAATAATAATTAATAAGCCAAGGGGAATGTTTATGGCTTTCAGCCAAGTAACAACAGTAATCACTAGAAAATTTGAGAGATCACATTGCTTCATTGCAGATCAACAGATGCTTCAGTCAAAGGCTGTCAACAGGTAATGTATTCTTACTTTGAGATTTGATTAATAGAATTAATACTTTGCTTTAGCATAAGTAGCATGCAGTATACAAAAGGTGTTGTGTGAATAATATAGTAGCAAGCATTTTGGGGACAACTATAACCTGGATGACTAAGAATCTCCATAGACACAGTATATTAATGTTTTTCACGGTTTTCTGTTTTAGAAGATTTCATAAAAATTACTGTGCTGTGTTGGTTGATTTGAAAAGAAAGAAAGAAATTTATATTGGTAGGATTCCTTCCTTTTAATAATAGAAAATCATTTCTATTAGCCTTCCATCCTTCCAAAGTCAATAAAATGAGGACCCATATTGTTGAAGTCAATAGGCTGATACTCAGAGAGTGCTGTAAATCAGTGGCCCACAATCTTTGCAACTTGGCATCCTGGCGGGAAGGACAAATGGCCCGCATAAATGGCGGGGCGGCACACTCGTGGGACCCAATTCTAAATAGGCCATGGCCCAAGGATTGGGGACCTCTGCTGTAAAGCACTGTGGAGTGGTATATATGTGCTATTGCTATGTATGCCAATTATGCTCAAGAAAGAACATCATCACACTGTTGTTTAATTCATTGCACTTATAGTTACAAAGGTATACAGGTATTAAAATAACAATGCAGCTACACCTTGACTCTTCATTTAGCAATCATTTGAAGTAACAATGGTGCTGAAAAAAATGACATAACCATTGCAGCATCCCCGTGGATACATGATCAGAGTTTGTGTGATTGGCAACTGGCATGTATTTACAGTTGTTGAAGCTCCCCAGCGCCATGTGATCACTATTTTAAATCTTTTAGGGGACTACTGACAAACAGTCAATGGGAAGTCGTATTCATTTAACAGCCATGTGATTTGCTTAACAACCATGGCAAAAGATGCAGTTTAGTAAATGGAATCATATGCAATATCATATCTAAGCGTCCTAAAAGGTTTAAGGTCTATGTTTTCTAATGGTGTGTATGTATATATGTTTGTGTATGTGTATTCATAGATTTTCACGGGTACAGGTATGCAGGTCTTGGCGTATTCTG
Source organism: Thamnophis sirtalis (assembly GCF_051295495.1). Taxonomy (NCBI): domain Eukaryota; kingdom Metazoa; phylum Chordata; class Lepidosauria; order Squamata; family Natricidae; genus Thamnophis; species Thamnophis sirtalis. The sequence goes on from NW_028261390.1 coordinate 27,097,332, forward strand.
GTCTTTTCCTGTGTAAGGTTGAGAGTATCTTGGCGATGTTTCGACAAGGTCCAACCAACACATACTTCATCCACAATGGACAAAAATACAAACAGATAGAAGGAAACCTATACATGGAACATTTTGAAACCAATACCTTAGATAAATCTGAACACAAACCCAAACTCTGGCTTAGATATGTAGATGACACTTTTGTAATTTCGCCACACGGGAAGGGAAACCTGGACAACTTCTTCACACATCTCAACAGCCTACACCTCAAAATACAATTTACTATGGAAATAGAAGCTAACAACCAACTTCCTTTCTGGACGTCCTAATCTACAAAAAACCCAATGGCTCCATAGGACACAACATCTATCGGGGAAAAACACACACCAACCGCTACTTAAATGCACAATCGCATCACCACCCTACACAGATCAACTCCGTATCCAAGACCCTCATCTCCAGAACCAAACGCCTAGCTGACAAAGGCCACCTGAAAACTGAATTACACACTCTCACAAATGTATTAATTTCCAACGGATTCCAAAGAAACACAATTACCAACCTAATCCAAAAGGAGACACCCCCCAAGAACCGAGACACAGAACAGGACAATGGCATCGCCCTCCTCCTTTACATCAAAGGCACCACAGATAAAATCAGCAAAATTCTCCACAAACACAATATCAAGACAGCCTTCAGCACTGACCAAAACATAGCCAACATCTTAAGAAACCCCAAAGACAAGATCCAGCTAGAAAACCAAGGAGTCTATGAAATATCATGAAAAATCTGCCCAGCCACATACATTGGACAAATTAATAGGAGAATAAATGCATGCATCGCAGAACACAAGAACGCAGTCAGAAAAGAAGAAAAAACTTCCTCCCTCTTCCAGCACCTTAAAACAACAGGACATGAAATTGATTTTGAAAGAACCAAATTAATCTCCAAAACTGAACACTTCAACAAGAGAATAATTATGGAAGCCATCGAAATAGAGAAACACCCCCACAACATGAATAAACATGATGATACCGCCCGCCTACCAGACATCTGGAAACTAGCCCTAGTCAACAAATGAATCCCAGCCATGAAAACTGACACCGGACCCAGAACAACACAGGACACAACCACCAATCACCCTCACCAGACTCAAACCCTTCCCATAGACCAAATGCAACCACCATCCATAAGCCAAACCATGGCGGCATCACCAACTGCTGTACCCCCCCCCTCTGACACCCCCCCACACACAAAGCAAACTGACACTCCATGAACATATGGCCAGACTGCAAACTCACACTAAACCAAAGCCCGGGATGTTACACCTCAGCCATCTGCTGAGGGCATTACATCACAGAACTCAGGAGGTTACAACACAAAGGCTCAGGATGTTACAATGGAGCCAACCCCCCAGGAGGTTGCAGCACAGGACTCAGGATATCACTACAATAGAGCTCAGGATGTCATCACACAGCCCATTACCCAGGTCATTACAACACAAAAGAACAATAGGCACACAGCTAGAACCTCAGCCACCCAGGATGTTATGAAACAGCCGACTAATCTGCAAACATCAACTGCATCAACTAATCAAGATGTTACAACACAGCCAACCAATCTGCTTACAGCAACAAAGCCAGCAATTCACACACATACATACCAATATTTATAGAAAGATGGCAGCTCTGATCACGCTTTGCTCGAACAAGCACGAAGCCAAAGGCACCAGTGGGACCTTGTCGAAACGTCGCCAAGATACTCTCAATCTTACACGGGAAAAGACCCGAATACGCCAAAACCTGCATACCTGTACCTGTAAAAATCTAAATCTATCTATATATAAAGTTTTTGTTACAAAAGGAGCTTTCTGAAAAAAAAGTTGCAAATTTGGTTTTATTTAATTTTTCTACTTCAGAGCAATACAAAGGGGGAAAGCCAAATTTAACAAAGATTTCATGTGAGCAACTTACCTGTGCACCGCAGCTGAAGAGCAAGAGGTCTCTTGAAACATTTAAATTAAACCAATGTTGGTGTAAATGATTGTTTCCATCTGTTCACAAGGATTAGCAAATTATTCGGTAACATAAGCAAAATAATGTAATATTAAATATAATGTTTCTGTAGATTCATGGAGTGAAAGGTTTTAATCTATATATCTATATGAGAAATATTTAAACATATAAGACATATAAGAACTTTGGGGAAATTGAATGAATTATTACAATATTGTAGTCTTTAATATTTTTATACTAGAAAGAAACTCATACTTAATCAATTGCTAAATAAAGCTTGTTAGCCTTTTTAAAAGAATATTACAGATTTAAAAACAGATAATGTTGTAAATAACAGAAGGCCGTAGACACCTGAGATAATTCTGCTTTTAACATTATTGTAGCCAGTCATAAATTACTTCTAAACAACACAAAAAAACCTGCTGTATTGTTTCAGTATATAGTTCTGCCCAAATGCCAAAAGTTTTATATTGCAGTAATTCCTAAAACAGTGAGTTACTAGATGTTATTCCATGTTTCTAGAAGTTTTAATTATTTTTGGAAATACTTATCTCTAGCTTCATGGCTGAACAATCTAAATGTCTAATCTGTGGGATTTGAAGATTATCCTAAACTTTTAACCCATGGACAACTTCATGGATTTTCTACTTTTATTAGCATGATGATGATGATGATGATGATGATGATGATGATGATGATGATGATGATGACGACGATGACGATGACTACAATGGTCATGATAATTGCAGGCTTTGCGCCACAAATTCTTTTTCCACATAGGGCTTGCATCATGTCATTGTACTATTGCTTTTATTATATATCTCCCCTGGTATATATTCCATTGCATTAACCCTTTCTCCTAGCAACTATTGTCTGCTACTTTAACTGGATATAAACAATGTTCCTTAGTTGTAACCAGTGTAAAAAAAACCCAGAAGACTGCAAAAGCAGCAGAGCAAGTAATGGGAAGCAGTAAGTCCGAGAGGAAAGGCATACAAGAATCACATAATCATGTGGAGAAAGATTTCAACTGGCTTGGGTGCTACTATGCTTAGAAAACTTTTATTTTCACTTTCAGATACAACCATTTAGTGTTATTCATTGCTTTGAACAATATAATATGAAACTAATTTGCTTGTCTTGAGGAACTTTACTTATAAAAATCAGACAATCAGATGAATCCAATACTAGACAATCTACAAGTCAGGATTACTTTTTATGTAGCTCATATTCTTGATTGAAAGGTATCATGCCATGTTCTGGCTTAGCTTTTTATGTGCCATATTTCAGCAACAGGTGTTGTATGCATTATTTCTCACACATGAAAGAATCCAGTAAAACTCTTAACTGAAACAGTAATGTCAATGTGTTTTATCCTACTGCATGTATAAATATTAAATACTTGGCTAATAAAATATTGCTTGACTAGCTAGAAATATTGAAAACATGGAACTTTTACTTGATATCTAGGCAGTATTATTTAAATGCAAAAACAAAATAAAAAACATGCTACAACTCAGGTCAATCAGTATTTTAGGAATAAAATAAATAAATAAATTCTGTCTTTGGTTTGATGCACATAGTCATTGCTATCTTTTGTATAAGTATTGTGTAGAGTTTATATTGTAATGTCAAGAGAAATGTGAACAATGGGTTAAGGTATATCTTCCTATTATTTGCCAAGAATAATAAATAAGTACTTTTATGTAAGTATGTAAGTACTTACTAAAGCTTTTCCCAACTTGATGCTATTGAGATATGATGGGAACAATATTCAATAAAAGAACATGTCAAATGGAGAACTAGATGGAGAATTCTGAAAGTTATATTCTTAAGGGCCTCAACATAAAGAGCTGCAGGCACCAGACCATCCATGATTAGTCTGTGAAGTGTCATTTAAAGGAACACTACATATTTTGTGTAAATGTAGATTGGTTTCAAAGAGAACAAGGATTTACTATGGCAACTGTCAAGCAATATGACTAACCGTATCTAATATATGGCTAGGTTTTAGTAGCTTTATTAGTGACATGAAAGAAAATTGTATTTTCCAACTTGCTACTCTGTAGCATGAAAAACTGCCCCTGCAAATATGCCATGTACATTTACAATGTATACTTGTGTAGTGCATTTAGGATAAAAACAAAAATTAGCTAATTCTTTCTATCACTGTGCATGTTCATGTTACCTAAAATTAAAAAATAGCAAATATCAAGTAATTCACAGATTGTTTACACAATCTACTGTAGTGTCTAATTGTTTTTTAATGAAAGATTTCAATAATAAATTAAAACAGAAATTTCCAACATGGTTTCGAATACTTTTTCCAACTTGATTTATTCTAAATCAAACAACAACTTCCATGTCCCATGCCCCTAAATCAGGAAGGAAATTGGGGGAAAATGATTTAACCTTTTGCAAACATACTGAACAGGATGTTGTTAGAAAGGAATTAGAACTATAGCTGAACTTCAAATAAATATATAAAATTGTCAATGATTTATCCAGCTTATATTTCAAATGAGGATGACTCTTCAAAGCAGATCTCTTTTCCAGATCTATTGTCTGAGATAATTTTGATGGTTCTGCTGAATTCTTTTCTTTACACAAATGTGCCTCCCATTGAGTTATGTCCATTACATTCAGCATCCATTTATAGTACTATATTTATTGAAACAATATAAAGTATTGATATTCAAAATATATTTCTTCTACATTGCTGAGAGCCAAACACTATCAGAAACAATAAAAATAGTTTTAAAGAGAAATCTGTATACAAAGTAGCTGAAGCTGATTGTGTGATTTAATTGGGTAGAATCTGGAATTTAGCTCACTCAAATAAAAGTTTGTACTCAGAACTAAACACTATTCTATTCTATCTTTCAAATATATGTTGGCTGATTTTATTATAAATTGCATATATTCCTAAAATTGGTTAGGATCCTAAATTATATTTAGAATAAATTATTGATTCAAAATGTCAAACTGCCTACTGATTGGAGAAAGTTATTATAATGAACACAGATGATAAATATTATTAAAACTTTTTAAATAATTAAGGTTAGGGCTTTAAACTTTGTACAAACAGACACAGCAGCACATATTACAAACATGGAGTGTCACCAAACTTCATTCCTGAAATGAAACATCTCCCATCTCTCATAGCTTGATTTTATAAAGAATTCTCCTAACTGGTATTCATCTTTCACATCTAAAATTTTAGTCAGTCTGCATATATTACTCATTACTGAACAAGACTTTCTTTACTTAAATCCTTTATCTTTCTGTTTATTTTTGCAGAGGACAAACTGAATTAAACAGTTTTGTCAGCACAACAGAAGCTGGACTGAGTAAATACTCTGAAATGTATTTTTTTATTTAACCAGTGAATACATACATTAAAAATAATTATATACTTTATTGCCTTCTTTCATAGATTTCCAAAATTCACTATTTTAGGAAACTAAGTTGGCAACAGGAAACTTTGGTAGCCATAGAAAGACTAATTTTCTTAGAAGTTTGTCTGAACAAACCTCATATAGACAAAAATTCATTTAGAATCTTAGGGATGTCAAATTGGCGGTCCACAGGCGGGATGTGTCACAAGCAGGCCACGCCCATCCCAGTTCCACAAATGGGAAAAACATCATGAAATGTTACTTAATGACAACATGATGCCCTGAGTTTGACGCCCATGATTTAGAATTTTACACCTGAAAGAGAAACTGTTCTATTAGTTAAGAACCTGTTTGTATCTTCTCTTTTTCCTTGTCTAAAGTTAAAATTACCTTAGGATATTACTATTGTTGTTCCAAACCTTTGGAGGACTAATATTTCTGTATTCATTCCTCCATTGAAACAATTTATTTATTACCTATTCTAGTACTACTCTATAGTGTACAATGTAATTGAAATTCTACAATACTTGAATTAATGCAAGTTGTCAGTTCGGTTGAATTCTTCTCCTCCTCAATCCCATAGTGACAAATGACATAAAGGTAGAAAAAGCAGAAGCCAAATTTGGCACTGTAAGATAGGTCCAGGGAGATAGACAAAAATAAAAGGATGGTCCATTTCCACATAAAAAGAATTAGAGTAGCCTAATCAAGAGATGATAGTTTATTTTATCTGGGACTATCCTTAACTACAACTTAGAAGCAGCAGCTTTACCAGAATGCAGCTGCTTGCTGAGTGGTGCCAAATGGTTAGAAGAATAAGTCTTACATTGTACAAGCTGCTGTGTTGCCAATTCTCTTTTGGGGCCAATTCGGAATGCAGGGGGTTATCCATAAAGCCTTTTATGACATGGCTATTTGTGAATTTTCTCCAGGTAGGATCTGTATGCCGCACATAGTGCAGCTAAGATGGTTGCTATAAGTCAAGGGGTTTGGGGCCTGGAGGATGACCTTTTTTTAGTAGCAGCTCCTCATTTTAGAAAGAGTTTGACTCCTGAAGTCAGGTAAGTTAACTTTCATCTTGCCGAAGTTGGAAAAACTGTCTCTTGGTAAAGGTAAAGTTTCCCCCACACATGCATGCTAGTCGTTTCCGGCTCTAGGGGGAGGTTCTCATCTCCGTTTCAAAGCTGAAGAGCCTGCACTTTCCGAAGACGTTCTCCGTGGTCATGTGGCTGACATGACTAAATGCCGAAGGTGCATGGAGCACTGTTACCTTCCCACCAAGGTGGTTCCTATTTTTCTACTTGCATTTTTTACATGCTTTCAAACTGCTAGGTTGGCAGAAGCTGGGACAAACAATGGGAGCTCACTCTGTTATGTGGCACTAGGGATTCAAACCGCTGAACTGCTGACCTTCTGATCGACAAGCTCAGAATCTTAGCCATTGAGCCACCGCGTCCCTCAGTTTTAATTTTATATTTTGTCACGTGACATTGCATGGTTCAGTATTGTGTTAAACTGCTACTGGAACATTGGTCTGGCAGTTTCTCAGTCCATGCTGGGGTGAGAAAAGGAAAATGATTTACCAGCTGCTGTCTGGCTGTAGTTTGTCAGTGGTGCTGCTGGAATAGGGAAGCTGCTGGGATCTGTTTCTCCTTTCAGCTTGGTTGCTATTGCTTTGGTGAAGTACAAGCCTGCTCCTTCTTTACCATTCATTGCCTGCTGAACTGACATTTCCTCAGCTGCAATTTTTTTCCTTTATGCTGTCCCGTCTTCCTCCTTCACACGCCTACACTCTGGTGGTCTCAGCATTTTCTTTTTATAATTGGAAACCAGGTGGGGTGCAATAATCTTCAGACTGCCTTAAGGAGAGAAAACAAAGAGAAGGAAGACCTCATGCTGGCCCTGTATATGGCCCTTTTTCCCCCAGACATAAAAAGTGGAGTGTCTGATAGTTGGGCTGCATACACATCATTGTAATAACATGTTTTTATGTTTTATTCCTTTTGTGAGGAAAGCCACTTTAGAAGAAGACCTAAGTAGGATTCAATCTTCTGATGCTGCCACTATATAAACTCCCTCCCACCAATGTTACTGCATGATGAAGACAGATTCCACCCTTTCATCCCAGTGGAAGCAGAATCAGGACAAAAAAACAAGAGTCTTTATCTGAACCGGGTGGGAGGATTATATTCCCTTTCATGCATTCTACATATTCCAGAATCTTCAACTCCTGGGTGACCTATGTGGGATCCAACAGGCAGAATGTGTAGACTATTTAGCCATGACAAAATCATGTTGTCGTGGTACATCATGAGGAGGCTAATTTACTTTTCACTTCATTGTTTTAGATGCATGCCATACATAGACACAATTAAAATAGAAAGATAAACTTGTAAATTTAACATTGAACAATATCTAATAATCTCTTGCTAATTCTCCTATCTTAATTGCTAGTACATTGATGGGACAATGGTAATCACTGGGGTGAAAAACCACATTTTGTGCCATTCAACATATGGCTTCTCTGTGGCCACAAACAAGAGAACTGCTCAATCTGCAACATTTCAATGGCCACGAGGACATCATAATCATGTGGCCACATGTGAAAAAATGTGTAGAAAAGACATAAGAATTGTGTGTTTTGTGTGACAGGAGATGAGAAAATGGTTATGAATGAATGGCACTTTAATGTAAAATAGTCTTGAGACGTTTTACATAAAATGCATAAGATAAACACTGTCATCAATAAATCAGTAATGTTTCAACTGTAATTAATATATTTAAACTTCTAAGCCTCACCACATATACCAGAACCTTCAACTCTCTCACCCTAGTCAATTTAATTCTGGGATTTATTGTTGATACTGATTTCCAGGTTGTGCTGAGAAATATAAACAATGCATGAGATGGTGGGGATGGGGCTTGCATGCATAACTCCAGCTTCTGGTTTACTCTGAATTTAAGCCAAAGACCAAAAAAGAAGAAGAAGAAGAAGCTAATCCACTTCACCATCAGGCCCTCTGGGGATTCATAATTGAATTATGAATGTTTGTTTTCAATTGAAACTAGTTATTCAGGTTTTCAGCCTAGAAGCAATTTGAGAAAGGAATGAGAGAATATTCAGGGAGGAAAATTCTGAGAAACTGTGCAAGAAAGAATATGTGTAAGAATACAAGTAAACATCAAATACTATTATAATCTCTAACGTACATAATTGGTAGTTATAAACCAGAAGTGGGTTCTGGCAGAGACTACTGCCAGTTCACTTAGGGGCGCTTGATGCGCACACGCGCTT